>NC_133973.1:14616627-14946270 GCF_047716275.1 Strix uralensis | reverse complement strand
CAAGGCAGACAGAGGCTACATCACAGAGCGATTCAGAACAGAAGCTGAATTTAGATGCTTTGAATGACCCGTCAAAGGAGCATCTCCCTCTCTTTCTCCCCCGTGACTCCAGAGAAGTCACTGACTTGGAGAATCTAATCTGCCCCTGCTCCACACCTAAAGTTAGCCTGTTAAATCCGAGTGTGAGTCACAAATCAGAGAGACCTTCCCTCAGCCCATTCTCAAGAGCCTCTTGGTGCAATGGGAGCTGTGTTGCCCGCAAGAACTCTTAGTGCCCTTCTAAAATTATGCAGTCCTGTATGATACAAGCTGGCACCAGCTTTGGCAAGTGCAAAGGTGGAGTTCCTTCCCCCAGTTTACGTTTCTAAGTGTCAGGAAGCGCTGAAAAAAAAAAACCCTAAAAATTGGGTCTCACTCTACAATGGAAAGAAAAAAGTTAACAAAAACATCATAGTTATTTTTGACAGATGTGCTTTGTCTTCCTGCCAATTCAGTCTTCAGCCTCTCTGCCAAGTCTGCCAATAAGCAGTAACTGATAGGGCATTCTATTACAACACATACATGCTACAATCTGGGACAAAGACATGAGCATTGCATCGTTGCTTACGCCATACTTGAGTTGTCATTAAAATTTCTTAGAAAAAAAGAAGGCATTCAAATAAAGTACACATAAAATTTAACATCTGGTAACTAAATTTTATATATAAAAGAAAGAACGGATATATTTAACCAGAAACAACTTAAAGTTCCTCTGCGTTGTCCTATTGTTCTGATTTAGTGTTATCAATTAGAAAGGCAAGTTACATAGGAGTGTTCATTAAAAAATATAATAGTAACTCACGAAACACAGGTAGCACAGATAAAAGCAGAAAGATATTCAAATATGGTACAGAATCTTCTGCGCTCAGATACATATATTAAGATGGAGACATTGTCTTGCTACACTATACTAATGATAAAATGACTGCCTAGTCTATTTGTTGTACCATGTACATCTTATTAACTGAGATGGACTAAATAAATAGGTAAGATCTCTAAGCCTAAACAAAGCTCAAGATACCTCTAAATCCTAAGAAGAAGCAAGAAGATGTTGGAGGTAACACTGTTTTAATTAAACAATGTTTCTCATGTTGTATAGTCCCAGTAACATTAGAAAAAAAATACTACTTCCTCTCTACAGTAGATGTGGAGCTGAAAAGCTTATTCACCTGGGGTTTTCAGTCAAATATTTGGAAGTGACAATTCACATTCCAAGCTATTTTATGTATCAAAAAAAAGGAAAAAAAATACCAATGGTTTATAAAATTAACAAACAAATTTCTGTTGTTCAGGCTAAAAAATTCTGCTCTGCCCATACTCAGCAACAAACCTTACAGAATTAATTACTTTAGATTTAAGTCACTGAATAGGTATCTATGCTATTATTTAACTTTAAATGAATACTTGGACATCCATGTAAGGCTCCAAGAGCCCAAACATACTTTTAGTAGCACAGCTGCACCTCAGCAATACGAAATCCATATTCAACTGAAAGCAGTTCTGCTTATCACTGGCAGAAATACACTTAGTCTCTTCTGTACACCGAGGGGAAGTCTGGCACTTAGAAACTTGTCATGTCAATGTCTATCATCTCACCTGTGCTCTCTGTTTCTCACGTATTTTGACTTCCTTTTCAATTAATTTTTGCCTCTGACTAGTTTCTTCTTCCAATCGTTTCTCCAGTTGCTCTCTGCGGCGCTTCTCTTCTTCCAGAGCTCGTTTTTTAGCTTCCATCTCCCGTTCCTAAATACCACAGCATATGCAGAACTTCAATTACACAGAATCATCTATGTTGGAAAAGACCTTGAAGATCATCTAGTCCAACCATTAACCTAACATTGACAGTTCTCAACTACACCATAGCCCTAAGCACTATGTCAACCCGACTCTTAAACACCTCCAGGGATGGGGACTCTACCCCATGAAACTATATACATGAAACTATAGTTGGTAATGTAATTTCTAAGCTAGGACTAAATTCCTTTTTGCCTCTTAAGTAGGCAGAAATATATATGCAGCAAAGTGGACCAAGAGTTGGAATCAGAATTGCAAATATTACCACTCTAGAAATGAAGGTTCTTCTTAAGCAGCTCTCCCAGCAGGTGTAGGAGCAATGCTGACCTGGCTTCTGATAAGATTTTTGCCGTCATCTCACCCACTGAGATAGCAGCTATTGCATATGAGCTCAAAGATGTAGTATGAGGGTGAAACGAGATCAAACTGAAGGGGGAGAGGTAATTTTTTTAAGTGTCTATTAGGTGTAAACTATTTAGGGTCCAGTGTTGTATTTAGGAGGATATTATCTAACATGCCCACTCTTAGTTTTACTCATAAAATTATGCTTACCCTGGTCTCAAGCAGCCTAGTCTTTTCAGCATGCGCTTGTTTCAGAAGTCTCTCCATCTCTTCTATTCTTGCAACATTTGAAGTGCTAGCACTGCATCAAAAAAAAAAATCAGTTATTTAAAAGAATACTTGGTATTTAAAGACATATTTTACATTTCAACATTAGTTTTGAATCTGTTTTGATCCAATTCAGTGCAGTAGGCACTAACAAAAAGTAATGTATAAAGTATATGGTATGCTCTTCACATATACATTCCCCATGCAGAGTTGTAAAAAATGCAGACTTGAGTGCCTAAAAATGCATCTTGTCAGTCCCCTGTGGTCTGTCATCTTCTCCCAGATAACAGAATATGGATGGAGGTGGTTACCACGTCCTAACAGAACACACTACTGATCCTCAGAGCTGGCATTAGTAGCCATCTGAATATACCAGTCTCTGTTTTGTGTCTCACTGAGCTCATCAACAAAAAATGCTCATTAAAAAGAAGATTAAGAGGTATGCATAAAGGCCATTCAGTGACAGAGTGGTGTCAGGAACAATCTACTAGTTAAAGTAACTGGCAAGCCAAAGAAACAAGGGTCATCACAACGAGTACTAGATCCTGGCCCAGCACAACACAACTATCACCTTTGTCTGTCCTTTTTTCTTTTGTTTCTTTTTTCCAATGCAATTTCTTTGTTTCATCTCAATTTAACAGCCATTTCAACTGTGGCATTTCCATGGCGTGCTCTCTATTCTGTTTTTCATCTTATGCTGTTCAAGAAAAACAGCTGATGTTAAATATTACTGTATTACCATTAATAATGCCACTAGACTAAAGCACAATGCGAGAAAGTAGAATGGATTCAAAGTTTAGGGCAGAGAGCAACTTGACTCCAGATTGTACTGACAACACTATTTGACCACTCAGGTGGACGTGGGTGTCAGATGCAGATTTGCTCATGCTACTTAATAGCATGAAGACTAACTGTGAAGGGACACAGGTAGAATGGAGTTAGTCCAAATGTGTGTCCTGGGCAAGGAAAAGAAAAAAAGTAAGAACGGCATCCTTTGCTTTCTGAGCATGCCTCTGATGCTTATGTCTGTAGACCAGGATTTTTGTCAGACAGTCTTCAGAAGATATTTCTCTGTCTGATACTGGGAATATGTTTCATGAGAAGATACAATATAATACAAAAATACCATACCTCATTTAACCCAAGCTTGCAGAAAAGGTATAATCCGTCTGAAATCTATCTGAACTTTATTGAGCTTATTGGCTCTGACAAAAAAAATGAGACCACTGACTTAGATGCCCAAGCCTACTTTGGCCAAAGTATGTCTAGTCGATGAGCAGGAGAATCTGTGCCAAATAACTTCAGTAAAAGCAATGAGGCCATAAATTAAAAGTCATTTCAGCAACCTGGAAGACAGTCAATTGCAGTGGGTTTTCCCACATTAAACTGGTTAACACTTCAGCTTAGTTAAATTCCTTCATCCTTGATTTGCTTATCCTGCTCATAGAAATTAATGCACAGCAGAAGATCACAATCTCTGAAACCTTTGGCCATGAAAAGTAAGTTGCTAACAAACCTTGAAACAACTACTGTTTGGCGAGTTGATGAATGACTAAAGCGGTTCTATTTCTTCTGTACTTTGAGCACAGACAGATTTTATTCTTTTCCAGCAAAAAGAGTCTCACCTTATACAAGGTAAAATATAATCTATATATTTTAAATATGTCAGAAAAAAGCATCATAAATTGTTTTCCTTTAAAGTCTGATATGGATAGGAAAGATTCTTAAACACCATGTAAACCAATCTGAATTAATTTTGCTTAAGGGAAGTTTTGTCAAGGAAAATGAACTGCCTATCTTCCAAATTTTATCAACAAAATCAGCACACACTCTTTTCTTCCTTCACCAAAGTTTGCCTTGTGAGAAACTGAAAGATCTGCTGTAATGGGTCCTTTTCTGTCTTTTGGATTGGTTTGGTTGTTGGGCATTTTTGTTTGGTTTTTTTTTTTTTTTTTTTCCCTTTCATCATTGGCTGGAAGCTGCAGAAGAACCAGAGGGAGGCAGAAGGGCACACAGCACCAGTGAAATTCAACAGCCATTGGGGCTCCCCATCCTGGGCTGGAGATTTCACTTATGAGATGACCCCAAGGTAGCTCAGACACACACCATCTTCCTCCGAAATGGTCAGAGCAGCAAATCAAAGAGAGACAGATTTCATACCACTGCTCTGTTAGATCATTGCAGAGATAGAGTTAATTCCCAGCCTGTCTCCAGGTATCAGAAACTTGCTGATTGTATATCTATCTAAAACAGAAATCCTCAAAACCTGAGTCCCAATATTTTTACTTAAAAAGAACAGCCAGCAGAATGAGTAGCACTGGTATTTTCTGAAACCCTTAACATTGCAGTGATAAAGGCTACAAGAGGAAATCAGTGGGCTGACACCCTGTTACAGGAAACAGATGCTGAATAAAACAACACGCTAGCCAGAAAAGCTGTCCTTGTGTTCATAAGGGATTCTTAATCCCGTGACAACATTGTACTTAATTATCAGTCTCCATTTACGCTTGCGAAACTGCTGGGGCAGGACTGTGAGAAGAAATGAAAGCACTATCATTAAAACCATACTGTCAGAAGAAAATTGTTTGCATGCAATTTTGAGACTCAGCTGGACTGTTCTTTTAACACAGATCATTGATGTTCGTTTTATCCAAGGAGTTGGGTGTGAGCTGACAGCCTCTGAGGATGTGAAAAGCAGCTGAGGGCTCTAAGCCATTCAGTGTCATCTCTTCGTTTTTACTGACCCAGAAAAGGGAGAGGAAGGGGCAAAAAAGACCACTGGAGAAGCCCCAAGTGTTTCAGCATAAGGCTGTAGAAAGTTAACATGCTGGACTTGCAGAACAAGTGTACTTCATCGCCAGCAGATGTCTGTGAGAAATTTCCTATCACAGGAAATTCCTTCCCTGTAGAAACCAGGGAAGGAAGCTCAGCTATTCCCACTCTCAAAAAAGCATCGACAACTTCATACTTTTCAGTCCAGTACAGACACTGAATTCTCTGTGGCCTTCGACATTATCACTTAGCCTCTCCATATTTTTATTTTCCATCTTTAAATAAAGCAGTGAGATGATAGCTAAACCTGATTATGAAGGCCTCACATATACTAAACATTATGCCTGTCTAATGATCTTATATTTTCTTAACCAGTTAGCATCATTCACATTACCCTAGCATCAACATGTACATATTCTCTTTTTTTCGTTATTTACCTGGAAATGTTATCTGGCGAGCATGCCGATATGCTTGTCTCCATACTGTCAGAACTGTCTAAGCTTAATGAGTCAAAGGCATGGTCCTTGTAACTGCGATCTGGGTAATGGAAACTATTCAAATACACATTCGATTCAGATGCTGTTCTGCTGTAGAATTCAGGAGACTTCTGCCTTTGGTTTTCACAGATACGCTGATGGTTATACCCTACAGAGTACAGAGAAAACATTTATTTTACACAGAAATTTTGTGACCCGAACATAACGTGTTAGCAGCACAAGCATTCTGAACATCACCTTGGTTTTAAATGCATTGTAACCGAGGCACTACAGTATTATGGTTAATTTCATAAGTTAATCATCACTGAAATAAAACCTTTAAATACCTGTTTTATCTACAATGGACACAAATATATGCAGATTAGTATGGCTGACATTTTAATACATATTCTTGTATGTGTAATATGAAAATTGAACTTGAATGAATGAAATTTTCATTTTAAAATTAGACCTACTCTGGAAACTAACGCAGCTAAATTCAGGGATCGAGAAGAATTGCCACTGATTACATTAAAGAAAAAAAAAAAGTCCTGATATTCAGTGGTCTTGAGTACTTGTTTGGTTGATTTTACTGAATGTGGATTATTTTTTGTCTGTTTGGGGAATTTTGCCTCCTGGTAACAGCAAGTTAGGCTTTTAGTTTCAGCTGAAATAACATAGGCTACTTGTCACATCATCATAGTGACTAGTGTAGAGGTACTTTCCTGGAGTTTTGAAACTGCAGTTCACCTGTGTGACTGAAGCAGATCCCTATAGCTCAATGACTGTAAAGAAAAATAAGGTTTATTCAACATTTAAGTTCTTTGCACTGTTATTTTTCCACAAAATCATCCTTTCTGAAAAGTCATCCTTGAACACAAGGAACTTTCTTTGGCTACGTCTCCTTTAAAAAATATCTCTTCAGAATTATTTTTATCTCATGTCTCCTTTGCTCTTTGTAAATAATGCAGCAGTATTTACACAGACTTACAGAGAGGTTGTTGAGCTTGGCTGATGAAGAGCATTGTATAACGACAGTTGTCGTTTTAACTGCTGAAGTTATTTTACAGTGCCCTTTTACAGTTGTTTAATCTATGTGATTACAAATACAACTGCACTGCTCATCTTCTCCTTCAATCAATGCAAGAAGTGAGACTTTCTCACAGTTCTGATACTCTCTGCACATTCCTGATCCAAAATCTGAGCTGGTGGCAGAGTTGGAGATTAGGAAGGACTGTTAGACTACATGAAAACCTCTCAGTCATACAGGAAGGCAGCCACTGACATTCCACATATTTAAGATAATCAGATGCAGGGAAAATGCAGACAAAGGTACAAATGCAGCTAAGCCCAGAAAAAATTTTTACTAGACACCATTAAGACACTCATGTTAGGAAAATATGCTTAGAGTGGGAATATTCTCCTGCCTTATTCTTATTCTCTACCTGCACATACAAGGTTATTGTCTGGTGTTTTCTGCTGTGCTGGAGTAGGGAGAGCCAACAGCTCTACCTTGGGAAGCTCTTGCAGCTCTACCTTGGAAAGGCTATAATATTCTCCAAAACATATCTGAAAAGCATGACTGAAGCTGAATAATTAAAGCATATTATTACAGAAATCATGCCCTACAAGCATTTCCAAGGCAGATAGTTTCCTCCTTCCTCCTCACTTCCCTCTGTACCATACAAAGGTTTCTCGCAGACAATTAAAGCTGGTTTCTAAGGAACGAATAGGACTCACCATTTGGAAGAACACAAAATTTCAATAAAAGTTCAATTGCACTGATTAGTAAAAGACACAAAGGGGACACAAATACACCTCGGCAGTCGTAGATAACAGCATCACACAACACAGGTGTTACTGATTCACATGTGCAGTTTGGGTTTTTTCCCCATTATGCCAAAAGCTGCTGTTACTGTAGGTAAGCAATTACCTTTCATACTTGAACCTTTGGAATGACTAATTGCTCCTGTGAAATGGTTATCAATTATTCATTATGGGAAGAGAGAAAAAAATAAATTACTGAAAGAACTTTATTCAAATGCATGTTCTTCTGTTGAGCATTTTGCAAAACCTTGCCTACTCAGAAATCTTAATTCCGTATCTTATATTTCACTGAAAAATAAACCCATCTAAAAGGCATAGAGTAACATAGAAGTTCTACAGTCTCCTAAAGGAAAGTCAATTTTTAAGTAAAACAATTATCAATTATATTTATGCAGTCATGCAAACCTAAGCAAACACTGCAAAAAGTATACAGTCGTTAGGTCGCAAAATGAGACACATCCGCAGAAACACAGCGTAACGCGATGTTCTCATTTTCTCCTCATGCTGTAAGCAACAGGCAGTTCAAAGCTCAGGATCAGCTGCGTACCGACACCAAGAAGCCTCACAACCAACCTGCCTCCGTTGCAGCCCCACTTACACATCGCACAGGCACAATCTGTTGCTTAAGGAATTTTTAACTGCTCAGGTGCGAATTCACAGAACATGCACTTAAAAATATTAGACTTCTCGGAAGGTCCAGTGCTTCACTGAAAGTTTCCCAGAAGCAAAGACTTGTATCAGCCAAGTCTAAGCTGATACAAGAGCTAAAATGTTTCTTGTTGCATTGGCCCATATTCCGTGTAGTGAAACTGTACACTTAACACTGTTAACAGCCATACTATTGAGCAAAATACTGCAAATATCCATAACGCCATATCATTAAAAAAAATATTCCAAAGGAGTTATTGCAGAATCACAAAAAACAGATATACCACCACAAAATTATGGTGAGGTCAGAACTATAGGTGAAAGCTGTTACTGAAAGTGGCACTGTCAAGTATGTTAAAAAAACCCCCAGTATTTCCTAAAAAAGTTCACAGTATTTTTTTTTTTTTAAATTGACATTAACCTGTCAAGATACATTTTTTTGTATGAAAACATGCCAAAGTACGAAGCCCAAGTCTGTCTACCTTGTCATTGTCACCCACAGATCTGCAAAGATTTCTAAATTTTCTGCTCTACTTGTGTGGCTATCAGCAAAGGAGCAAAAAATTAGGCTTGCACAAAGCTGTAGCACTGCAGATATTAGCATTAATCAGAAGTTTTGTTGTGACAGGTTAGTTGACAGGAGGAGAAAAAAAGCATTTTTGAAGTGCTATCATTATTTTAAAATTATTTAAAAGTTTTCCAAGGTTTAGGGAACTACTTGACAGTGCTGATGCAATCGGTACTTTTGCCAAAACATGCCAATGATAGATATAGCCAGGTAAAGGGATGCTTTCATACCTTTTCTGGCTTTTCCTGAGTTCAGTAAGAAAAAGAGTAAAAAAAGAAAAAAGCAAACTGCTTTGAAAAACCTTATAATTTGTTTGTACACATATACATTGCCCTCAGGATACTGTTTTTCTGTAGAGCTTAGAAAGAATACAAATAACCACCTCGCTGTTACCTAACTTCGCTGTCCCAACAGTGCTGTGTCCGGTCTTACACCTTAACTCCCAGCTAACCATTCCCTGTTCCCTTCTGGAGCCCATCCTGCCATCAGCAGGGCTGCACTGGCCAACCCTCCCTCCTCGCTCCTGCCTGTCCTTGCACTGGTTTCTGGCACCCAGCACCCCATGGGAGCCTCCTGGGGCCAAGTTTTGACCTGGGCAGAGTGAGGTCTCTGGACTGCACTAAATAGCAGCTTCTTTATTCTTTCTTTGCACATGGTTTGCTTACAAAGGCGTGTACACGGGAGGTGAATTTATAAACACAGTCCTTCAAAAATACCTTGTGAATGGCTACTAAGAAATAGCTTTTTCCACTAATGATTTTTATCAAAGATCCTTTCCCTTAAACATGTTATAAGTTGCTCTTAGACTATGATTACTGACAGTACGGTAACAACTGTTTCTCTCAAAAACAATTCTTGAACTCATGTGATTGACTAAACACAGTTTTGGTAATCCTGGAATAAAGACTCAAAAGAATCTATGAAAATATTTCGTACTGGATCCAGTCTAAATTTTATTCATAGACATTACTTGTTCCTGCACAAAGAAAATGAGGTTGAAATCCATGTTCAAACTCAAGTGGCTGTTCTTAATTTCCTGACTTCCTTTTTAACTTTGAATTTTTCATCTCAGACTTTGACACTTACCTTCTTGGACTGAAATAAGAAAAACTGGATAAAACATATTAGAGAAAACTCATTGTAGACCATTACTAGTCTAGTGCTAATTCTCAGATAATGTCTTTAAACTAGCTGAGCTGCCACCTTCTCCAGGCACCGCTGAATATACTTGTTTTCAGATCTATATGAACATGCCAAAACATCTACTCTAAAAGTCTGCTCAACGCTTTTAAGCCCTAAGGAACGCAGTAAGCTACTAATCCCACTTCAGGAGTGCATCCTCCTCTTTGTATAGCGGTTTGTGGGACACTGCATGACAGCCAGTGCTCCTGAGTGGATGAAGGGGCATTTACCGCCCGAGATGCTGGTTCTCCACTGAGCTGAGCACACCCAGCTCCAGTGAACGTGGCGCAGCTGTATGCTCAAGGTACGAGTAACCCGAGACCCCCACGTCGTTTGCAATACATCACCTCGAACACAGAAAACTGACAGAGTGAAAAATCTGTCAAGTGGGAAAAGAAATGCAAGGAAAGCAAGCAGGGCTCCGTACACGTGACAAGTCAAGAACACTTTTTATCTATTCATCGCTTATTTTAGGTGAACAACTGATTTTTGGAGCAGGAACAGAAGTGAGCGCTTATTTATCAGTATAAGCAGTATCTATACATTTGCAGAGTAACACTGATTTGGTAGAAAATCTTACTCCTCAAAAATATTCCGAAGAGGCAAACCTGATCTACGTCAAGAATGTTTCTGTAAGAAATACAGTGTATTTATTACATCATAAACATTTAGCACAGAGTGATGGAATAAAAGAATGTTGCAAAGGACATCCACTGACATGACATTTGGCTTGGTTTTCAATGATGTATTTAAGGATGTCTGCTGAAATTCATCTTGCTTACAAAGACTCAAGTCCTGCCATGTAAGATTTCAGAATTTAAACTGACAATAGTATTCCATTTCAGTTGTACTCTGTGGTATGTTTAAATACTACACCATGTTAAAAACATTTCCCAAATCTCACTGTCCCACAGAAATGCACTTTCTTTATTCATGACTTTGAAGAGAACCTTGTTTTTCTCCCGCACACTGAGCATGGGAATGAGGTGCTAGGGGAAATCAGAAATCACACCAAGTTGAACTTAGTCCCTTCCCCGCTCGTACCATGAGCCATTAAGGCTATGCCTGTAAGGCTGAATGAAAGGTCTCTGAAGACTGTTTTGTCTGGCCCTTCTGTATAGCCGGATAGAAATACTCTAGGATCTGACACTAGTCACCTGACTTGGACATCTCTGTCCTTGCTGAATTCTTCAACGCAGTGCAGAAAAAGCCCTGCAAAAACTTTTGTGGTGTGCTACCAAGACAAAGGAGCTTTCCCCAACCTAGAAACATGGCAGTTCAGGGCCAGAGAAAGCAGTTATACCCTTCAAGCTCCTTCAACATCAGTAATTTCAGGGAGCTCCATGTTAAACACAAAGGGAATAAACCCTTCGTTAACTACTAAGGTCAAGCCACAAACAGTCCTTGCATTCCTATATCCTTTGTGCTTTGACTATGTCTCTTTGCAAATCCTGTGACAGTTCGAGTAAAACACCTGTCAGCAGAATTATTTCCCTTTGGCAAAGCTGATATTTCAGAAAAGGACACCTAGAACTGTCCTCTTTCCCAGTACAAATTAATCCCTTAAGCCTCTCTCCATAATTTAGTATTTCCATTCAAACTGTTGGATCTTTCAAAAAGTAATGGTCAACTAGTATGGCAGGCAGTCTAGCACACGATTCCTCATGGCATATGACAAGTACCATGCCAAGTGCCTTAACGAATACACCTCTCTCATTCTCCCTGCCTCTCTTCTTTGTCAGGCCATAATTCAGTTTTGGTTTGTGAGGTTTCTTTTTTTTCCTCACTCTTAGGACAAGAAATCTGACTCTACTCTTAGAATAGTCTTAGTTGCACGGTGACAAAATATTAAAACGTTAGAATGGATCAATTTTTTTAAAAAACTCTTATCTTTGCCTGTGTTAGGTTTGGTAACACTTCGTAATCATGTTTTAGGTCACACACTAATGCTCTTTTGCAACCATTTTACAGAAATATTTCCAATTTCAAACATTTCATCTCTTGTCAAAGTTTAACCAAAACATCCTTACTGATTTTCAAACTGAAACAGCGTGTTTTCTGTACAACAGCACAATGAGGAGTCCGAATGTACTTGCAAGCTATTCCACCCTTGCACACACATTACATCAAAGAAGCTTTTCAAGCTGAGTGTGAAGCTCCTTTTGTATCGCACCTGAAATACTTCGAGATTAAGTTAGCCACAACACGGTAGGTTTGTGGAAGGCCTGCTGCATAACTAAGGCTCGAAAACAACAAATCACAACTAGATCAGCTCTATAAAGTGAATATAGTAAGTCATGATCCTCTCTCAGCAAGCTTGTTCTGTCCCTGTACTGAGTCATGTTGGTGCATATGACTGACCTCAGCAATCCTCTCTGACCTTTAACAGCTGCTAGCTCTGACAAGTCCTATAACGAGGATGGATCCTATCTCAGCTCAGGCGCAGTCAGTGCAATTCTACATAAAGACCTCTTGCACTCATATTGATAACAATGATGCAGATACCAGAAAGAAAATAAACTGACAGATGGCACTGAGGAGCAACTCCATTTGAAGATCAGACACTTATGAATAATGCATCTCATTAAAGCAGAAATTGAGTATATTGACTCACGTCGACAAACAACAGACACAGAATCCCATAGCCTACAAGATCACGTTTCAGAGATGTAACTTTCTTTTGGATCCAGAATTGCCGTGTCCCTATTACAAAAATGCAGCTATCTATCCACAATAAAGCACCTCTCTCCTTTCCTATTTTGTAGCCCAGATATTTAAGACCACTTATAATACCGCAGTTACAGATTCTCAAAGGTATCTCTGTCAGGGGAATTTGTCCAGGCAAAAATACATGCCTGTGAAAAACAATTTTTAAGATCACAACGTGAAAAGAACTATTAAAAAAAGAGGAAGAAAAAAGAAAGCAACATGCAATATATTGCCTCAAAATCACTCACAGAAATTACCTGGTTAACCCAACATGTATTTTTCAATATACTTTTCTTGTTTACTGGATTATATTTGGTGACAACGTACTTCAAAACTACATGTGCACCTATGTCATAATCTTAATGTCTTATTTTGCCAATATCTGAAAATGGTATTTAGAGCTTGCTTTTTTCACCAAGAAGTAAACTTTCATTTTACAGCCCTGTTGATTATAGTAACACCAGTTTCAAGCTTATTTCCTGAGAAATTGAACACTGACTTTACACAGAAATGAATCCTATAAAAAGATCTTACCTTTGTGCATCCTCCTCGTCTCTGACTCTTTGGTCATGGTTGCCAGGCAGTGAGGAAGTACGCTGCCACAGCTGTTGCTCTGTCCTAATGGTAAATGTCCCTGCAGGAAATTTTGTAAATATGTGCTTAAAACCACATTCCGAGACTTTTTTTTTGTATCAGCAATTAATGGTAAAATAACTTGCTTTATCACGGGTATCAACGTCATGTCATATCAATCAGCCATGGTTATTTCAGTTGTGCAGAGTTTCTATTAGGCCAAAATGTTTTCAAAATAGCATTTCCACCTTCCTGCTCTTTGTGGCTTTAGCACAACACAAAGAAAGAGTATTTTCACTTCACACGTAACCTTATCTTTACTACTTAGAGGCCTTAGGTAGGAAGGAAGATAACCTTCTGTGTCTCTAGAATCAATTTAAACTAGCCTGAAAATACAATCCTTGAGATAGTAATCATGCGTTTATGATTACTGTACTCCAGCACAGCGTTCTCAGAGGTCAGAATAAAGGCTGGAAGTATGGAAGGCTTCATGTATGTTAATAAACCTGAAGTTCTTTCAGAGTTTCAGATGTGAATTTGGAGGATCACGTAACGCTTACGGTGCTACCCCAACCTTACCTCTAACATAATACAGGTTGTTATATAGACACCGGAAGGCTACTAATAGCATGCAACTACGTACTTTAGATGCAATGCTGCGTCCAAGCGTAGCGCTATTGAAGTGTGGTGATACAGACGGAGTTGTTTTCTTGCGAGGTAAAGTATCACTCATGTACATACATTCCCTGTGCTGCTTCTTTCGCTCTTCCAGATTTCTGAAATGCTTCAAATGTAATTTGTTACAGTTTTGACAAAATGAATTGACTTACTTGTTCAGTTATGCTCTATATGGAGTACAGTGAAGGTGACAGACTAGGAACTTTCCTGGAAAGAACAAAATCTAAAATACAGAGTACCTCCTGCTTCACAGTGCTTTCCAAGACTTCTACAAATATCACATTAAAATCATGATGATTAAGAAAATACATTAAATTCATGTACGCATTTTGTGTACATGTCCCTGAACCTATTTTTTTTAAAAAAACCCTCAAATCTAGTGTACAAGGGGAATCCAATTACAGAGAAAAACATTTATTTACAAGTTTTCTAATGAATTGGTGGCTTAAAACCAATACAGCTTTTGAGAGGCATTGTTCAAATGTATATGAAAAATTTAGGATTTCAAATATAGCCACTTATACTTTCTTGCTTCAAGTCTTCTGACAGTTACAACGGCTCCTAAATATTAGTATTTGCCTCGGGATTCTTTATACAAGGAGAAGTTTTGTTCAGTAACATTCTATAATGCATTACGTTGATTTTTAAATGAGCAGTGCCTTTAAGTACAACACTCTGCAAGCACAATCAAGTTATGATCTATCATATCACTCTAATAACTTCACACATAAATCAACTTCATGGCCACCATAAGAAAAACAAACAAAATAATCCCAAGTTATCAGCTTTGAATCTATTACCTGTTGTTGCCTGCGGTGTTTCTTAGCTGGCAGAGGTGGAGGTGTATCAGATAAAGGAATAGGATCTACATGAGTAGCCATGACCTCAGGCCAATGGACTGATGGAAGTTGAGCAATAGAGCGAGGAGAAAGAGAGTGAGGAAACACAAATCCAGAACAGAGAGGTGATCTTAGCTTTATAGAAAAAAGAGAAATTACACACAGAGTTTTCTTTTTGGAATTGCTCAAAAGATACGGCACATACAAGCTGCAGTTTTAGCACTGTGTTTGTTGGAGCATTTAGCAGGAAAGGAGATGTGTTGTATTGCAGCTCTCAAGGCATATTGAACTGCCAGAAGCAGCACAGAAATGCCACATTCTAAACCAGCTGCTGCCTTATTGCAACACAAAGGTAGGTGGCTTTACATTCATAAGGTTATTCCATTCCTTTAAGAGGGGATTTATTCAAAATTTGCTATGGTCGTTACAAAGGCAAAAACATCACAAAGAATGACAAAAAGAGAGAGTACGCTAGAAGACACAGACTGGACAGACTCTATGGAATAGTTAAGATAAGTAGAAGCTCCCACATACATTCACCACCCATCTCCCACATACATTCAAGATATACTTCTACCACCACACAGGAAAAAAAAAAAAGCTACAAAACACAAAATGAACACATGAGCACCACTGACCAAGTAACCATTAAATGTGTCCACAGACCATTTACCAAAGGTGCCATTACATTATAGTGTTTGACAGGCAAAGATTGTCACTTATTGCTGCTTGGGTCATAAGTATTCAGGTTTTTTGGCCTTCAAAGTCCCATCTACATTGTCAAAGACACTTTACAACTGGAGCAGTCCTTCAGCTTTACTATTAAATTGTTATCTGACTCAGTAACTGGCAGATAGCAGTTTGCCTAAGGGTCAATTTGTTACATGTTGAATTACCAAAAAAAAAAAAAGAAAAGAAAAGAAAAAGGCAGCCATGAAAGAACAATGCAAACACAAAGGGAAATGTCTCTCAAACAAACCTCTTTATTTTGTGGCTGGCTCGTCAGCACAGCCGTGGAAGGCTCAGTGGCAACTGCTTCAGCATCTGTGGGGGGCTGAGTGGAAGGGGATATATTCGTGCCATACAGCTCACTAATTTCACTTACACTGATATAGCCCTAAAAGGAGGAATGCAGAAATTAAAAGGAGCAAAAGCCAAAAGACGTGCAAGAGTATTAATGTATCCAGTACGATGAAAGTTAGTTTAGAGTGATACAGCCAAATATTTGTTATCATTGAAATGCTTCATCATAAATAAAATTATCACCAAGCCTTTCAAATGTTGAATACTTGGATTTTGAAAATTATTCTTCATTTAATTCCAAAAACATTTGTGTAATCAAATGTACATTAAGTGACCAAAAGGCTTTACTGAAACGTAAATACCCTTTAGAAATTACGTGGCTCTTTCCTGGGAAAGCACTTTGGGGGAAAAGGAAGAACAAATCTTATTCACCCGTCTTTTTATTTATTTATTTATGTCCATGTTTAAATAAAATAACTTACCCTGAACTGTTGCTTGCCTAACTATTAAGCTAGTTTGAGTAAACCAAATGACTAACAGAACTGGGAAGAACTTATGTAAGGACAAGCCATTGCTACTTTATGAATTATGCTGACACAACACCTTCCATTTGCATTGTCTGGAAGTCGCTTCTAATTTTTCGGTGTTACCAGAAGACTCCAGTAAGATGCTGTTAGTGCTAGCCCCACAGCCATTACTATTTTACTTTTTTTTTTTTTACTTTTTTTTTTTTTTAAACAATCCTACAGGAGGTGACGGACTGAGGAAAGGCACAGACATCAGAGTGTGCTTCTGGCTGCAGAGATTTATGCAGGTGGATCTGAGATATAATGGCAGAATACAATTATTGCATGTGTTTTGGTGTTAAATAAAACACAGATTCTAATCCACGGTGTACAGGATGCCAGACTGTAAGAAGTCAAATGTCCTAACTTCTTATCCATAGAAAATAAGGCTATGCAAAAGGAAGAATAAATCACTTGAAACAATGTCATAAAAATGAGATAGAAATATGCTTATTTTTTAAATCAAGATGGTAAGCTGCTTTTAAATTGAGGGTGTCAAAGGGGCTATGTTTCTATACTTGTACCAACACACTGACCTGCTGGTACGTATACTTCAGCAATTCAGTAAGAGAAGCCATAGACTGCTATAGCATTTCTTCTTTTTAAAAACACATAAATTTATCAATGATCATAGAAGGCAAGTAAAAAAAAAAATACCAAGCCTACTATCTATTAGCATCATTTTCAATGTATATTATCAGTTATTTCAAGCAGATACACAATTCTGAAAAACTAAGTATCATACTATGAACACAGCACTCTAGAAATAGGAGGCAAATCTTAATTTGATATTATTTGATGAACTATTAAATGAGGAGACTGAGTAAGAAGCATGTGGCCATATTACAGTAAAATAGAGTCCAGTATGAATAAACACAGAACTTGCTTAACCATCTTGTAGTAGCAGTAGTATATCAGTAACCAAAACTTGGCAAGTCTATGAATGCAATATTGTATTCATTTTTATAGAGGATAAAAGCACTTTCACCATTAACAGGAAAAACATTCACTTCAGACTCACAACCCCAATGGGAATTCCCATGGGGTTAAAAAAAAAAGCAAACAACAAATGACTGTGCTGTGCATTACCTCAGGCCCCTGTTACATTAGATTAAATAAATGGTTTCAAGTCAGATTAGGCATCCAGGTCATTTTCTCAGTGCTGAAGTTTTAAACAGCATTAATTTTCCTCACTTATTTAAGTACTGGGATAAGTATCCCGCCTCTTTACACGAGGCTGTTACTCTATTGCTGTGCATGCAGAGTAAGCTCCACAATGGGTGGAAGCGAGTTACAAATGTGTGCTTTGGTGAGGAGGAGCTGGGAAATGTTGGACCGCAGACTCGACTGATACGTGAGCAACCGCATGGTGAAATTAAGTCCTGCGTGCAGGCAGTCTGTTTAAGCCTGTGTACCATTTGGTGCCTGATTTTTAAAGGTGCCAGAACAGCCAGAGAAAAATTAAACTGGACTGAGACAAATGTAACATCTGGCAAGGAAAGGCATTTCTTTTATAGGACAGAGCCTATGGGGACACTGAACATGAAACAGATAACCCATGCTGTTCCTTCTCTTATTTGCCCTGGAGTAAGTTCTGACTGACTTCACTGCAGTGAATGGAATGACCCCACTGAATAATCCGTTTCAATAAAAAGTGTCAGGCTCACTTAATGTAGTTGCATTTTGAAGTATCTGTGATTAAACAAACCATTATGTGGATACAAAGATAAAAATCAGAGATAGCACCCGCTCTCTAGTGAGAGAATGAACAGATCCCTCTCAAAATGAAAAAAAATGAAGTTTAGATTTGCCAGATGTCCTGGTGGGAGGTCAGATGTCCAGGTCAGAACACAACCTAGGACACTGAAAGTTTAAGCACCTGCAACATGGTGAGGAAGGGTGCTCAACGCCACTGGCATGTGTTGGAGGCCACCTGGGTTCACCAGGAACTTGGAGGCCAAATAAGCAAGATCACGTTTCCCAGGTGCTGAAAGGACACGTGGTTGCTTTAGACTTCAAGAGCCCAACTTCCCACAGTGACATCTACATCATTAGATGTGCCAGACCTTGTTCAGGGCTTCAATACAAGCAGATCTGGCAAGTCCAGTCAGACCTCTTAAGCAGGAGTTAATGAAGCAGCCATAGATATCCTTCAGTGTATTTTAAATGCTAGATTTTCCACTTCTCCATTTATAACTTCACATTTATCTGCAATTTGCAGATTCATCAAGTCAACAAGGTAAATATGGGGGTTAACGTTAATATCATATGTAGTGACTGAATCTTTGCAACGGGCTGTGGCTTACCTTATGCTGACCTTGCTCACAGACCTTGAGGCTTAAAGCAGTACCCTCAAAGCTATGAAGTCTTGAAAGCTGCAGTCTCATCATGCATTACCCAAACTCAGTTTTTTTCAGCAAAGAATATTCAACACCTTTACTCTAACTATTCAAAATAGTTAAATAAATAGCTCAATAGTTATCTTAAAACCACAATAGCTTGAAGTCTTCAATGCTTTTTAAAAACATCAAAATGCACATTTGTCTTGCTCTACGGCAGAGCATTAAAATCAAGGGAGGGAAGGCAATGATAAAAGTCTACAGTGCAAAAATAAGACTGAACTGTATTTGTACTTGAATAGCATTATTCCTGGACCTCATTAGTCTTCACTTCAATGAGATGTAATTGTCTATTTTGAGAAAATTAGAGACACACGCACCCCACACATAAAAATGATCATTTTTCCAGAGCAAGAGATTAAGGCGATACCAGTCACATCTGGGAAAATGTCAAGAGAAGCTATTTTTGCTCACCCATGCATTTGGACTTCCATGAATAGCTTTACAAAGCAATTTCATCACATCTCAAAAAAACCTGTATGAATAGGACTTCACTAAATACTAAAGTGCTTTTGTATGAAGTGTTATTAAAAGTTACTTATGGTAAAGTCAAAAGCAGTGAATCTCTTTACCTCTTTTAGACTATTGGGACTGACAGGAAATCCCTTTCCTCCGGAAAGCGTGGAATATTTCTTTTCCAGATTACAGAGATTCTCTTTTTCCTGTTAAAACCAGACATTTTATGTTAAACACCAACAGCTGTTTAGTGAAAATAAATGCTAACCATTTTCTTAACTGTGTGAAGAAACACACTCGGATAGAAGGCTAGAAACTGCACAGCAGAGCTTCAACTTCATCCATTTACAGCAGAACTGAACAAAAAAATGGAGGTACAGGCCAAAAAGCTAGTAAAATATTTTATTTAATAACCACAGCCAAACCAGATAGGTTTTTCTTCAGCATTTTGAAAATGCTGATTCTGCTTAATGAACTAAACATGATTTCTCTCATGATTAAAAGCAAAACATAAAATGGATGCGAAGGGTTCATGTCAGCTGCTTATTAACCAGATGTTAGCTGATGTTAAGTAGCTCATCTTGTGGCCTAGTATGGGTTATTACAAGCCAAAAATCTGAGCTCTCTATGTACAGTTCCAGCAGCCGCACAGGCTTCTAGCTTCAGCACCCAGGTGGGTGCCTCTGAGTCCTCTGGAAATGGGGCACCTCTAAAACCTTCTTGATTATCAAATGCCACGAGCATTTTCTCTGAGGAAATCTGCTGGTTAATTACAAAAGATTTTTTTTTTTTTTAAGTTAATGGATTGAAACGATGTCTATCACATTACCTACTTGCTAGCTTCTGCATAACTGATGCTCTTCTTGTGTTCTACGTTGTTTTATTCTATGAAATGCTCTTTTATTACATGCTAAAAATATCTGAAAAACTATAAATACTTACCCTTTGCAGCATCATTATTAAGTTGTTTTTCTCTTTTACAAAATGATCTTGTTCTCTTTGTGCTTGTTGGACAATGTGATTGGCTTGTTTTTTGAGAGCAGAAATCTTTTCCTAATATAAAAATAATATAATCACAATTTACGTGTTTTATTTTCAAAGCACAAGACAACCTGCAGCAAGGATCCTATTCATGAGAGCTCACTTATTCGTCTGAGTGAAGCAGTAGGAAAAGAAGTTTTTACAAGACAGCTCACTGCTCTGAAGGAGATAATTAAGATGTAGACAATAAAGAGACAATTTATTCAAGAGACAAAAGAACAACTGCACATATTATTTAATAATATGGTGACTAGCATCCATATACTGAACAGAACTGATTCAGAAACGCAACTTCTGATCTCTGAAAAACTGGTATTTAGTTTGTTGAGATAGGATCTTTACAACTGATTTTAAAAATTAAGCTGTTTTCTTAATTTAGTGTTCTATTATTATTTTAACAAAATCATTTAACATCCACATCAATCATGAGCATAAAATAACCGTAGTTTTGTCCAGAGTGTACAAATCTCCTTTCTTGAAGAAGAAAAAACAACACTTTGGTACTTTTTGTAGCAAATTAAAGGGTATAATTTTCATATGCAAACAGACAAACAGGGCATGGAATTTTATTGATTTATTTCCTTTTGGAGAATTGCACGATTTGACCTGTGTGGGATGTTACTGGGCCATCATCTTTGCTCTGCTTCAAAGGCTTTTTCAAAGAGGAAAGTTTTGCACTATTTCCTACAGATGGGCAGGTTGTAGATCCACTTCATCTCCTTTATGCTCAACAACAAAGAACAAATGAATCAAGTGTTGGTGCTTTTACCTTTCTACTGACAATGCTGCGCTGATATTCAGCTACTTCACGCAGGAGCTGTTGTGTTAGATTTTCTTTCTCTTCATCTAACCTGCTTTCATGTTCAAGCTGCTGAAATTCCAGATCTTCAAAGTGTTTGCTTTCTATGTCCAGAAGATCAGCATCCTTAAGCAAAAAAAAAAAAAGCAAGAAAAAACTAATCATGCTTTCACTGACACCAGAGTAGTGATACTCACAAGCTCACACAAAAATCAGTCTAAAACGGTATTTATGTATCTCGTACAACATGTTCAGACAGGAGCGCAACGCTTTTAATGACCTGCTGTCATAGTAAGAGAGCAAATAGGGCTAATAGTTATTTTGATGTTGCTTTCTCCATCGCTCCTACTGTTTGTTGCCCCCCCGCCTCTGCTGCTGAGAAAGACGAAGCACCTGCATGGCGAGGAAGCTGTTTTGCAGTGTTCAGAGCAAGCTGGAGCTTCCCAAGCCTGCCCTGGCTGGGCAGATCACTCTGCCGTAGCCTGGCTGGGACGCCAGCAAAGCCTGAACCCTTTGGTGAGGTTGTCACGTGCCAAACTGGGAGAGCAACTGCTTACCAAAGGACAGAAATTATCATCCCACTAACACTGGAGCAGTGCACACCGAATTAACTAATTATGGGAATACACATTCAAACAAAGGAGTCTGAACTGCAGTTACAATGTCTTCAGGTCTAGCCCAATTACCAGCACTGTTTTTATTAACAGACATACAGTCAGATAAGACAAAAGATACGTGGAGCTGTGTGCCATCATCGCACTGCTGTCACCTCAGCAGCGATGTCCAGCCATGCAAGCTGCTCAGAGGCTGATCGTGGACCACCGAATTGGAGCTGACAATTGCTCCCTGTGAAAACACCCAATTAAGGACTCTAGTCGTTCACCCTAGCCAGCAGGTGTATTACCTCAGAAAAGGTATTAGCCCACTTTTATGCATTCCTCCCAACCAATGCCAGGTTTTGTCCGGAAGAAGAGGTTGAATGCTGCAGAAAAGACCCAAGAAATAAGAACACACCTGCCTTCTGCTTAGGGATGATGAGATAAAACTTATAATGCTTTTCAGCACAAGAACTGAATGCTAATCTTTCTCCTGAAACATCTGTGTAGTCATAAAACAAATTCCTACTTACAAGTTCCAGAGCTGTGAAGGAAAGCGTGGCTTTAATAATTGCAGTATTATTAAATGCTAAGGCTCTCTAAAATAGGCATATTGTACATAACTTGTTACGCAAGAAAACCCATATCCTCTAAGCAATTTATCGTTTTAGAGAAATGCAAACTTACTCCTTTTCTTATTTCAACCTAAGGCAAAGGCTAGTGACTGAGATAAGCAGACAGGTCTCTATAAAGGCATTCAAAACCAGTTTCCAATGTACCAGGGAAAGACACAGGATGCAGAAACTGAAGAATCCAAGTTACTATATGAAATACCAACATCTTCCCATTATTCTCCAAAGATGTGCCTTTCACTCGGAGACAGTGAAGAGATCAAAAGCAAAAGCGTGGGCTAAAACTTACAAGAAAGCAGTTACCTACAATACAGAAGTGCTTCATTCAAACCAGTCAGCCACCTTCAGCATTCAAAACAGAAGGGCTTTGCCTGGTCCATGAAAGTCAACAAATTCAGCCTATTTCTTACCACATTAATTGCTACCGAGGCAGAAAAACAGACTTCAGAGAAGGCAACTGGTAGCCGGCTGAGCTCACAAAACACTATATTCTTTGTGAGATGTGCTACGGAACAAGAATTTCATCACATTCTGTACCACTGTGTCCATCAGGGAAAAAGAAACGTTCCTATATCAAAACCAAGTCCATTTTTTAATTAAAAACCCTCCAAAGGGTAAGCGGCAGTAGGTCAGCTCTCCCAGTGGCTGCAAGCACACTGCAGCGAGATCACCAGCCAGGCAGGCCCCTGGGGACCAAGACCCCGGGCAGCCTGTGGGAGCAGGGCACAGCGGCAGGGGCATGAGAGCTGGCTCTGAGATGTGCCCGTGGAGTCCTCGCCATAACCTTCACAAGGATCCTACTCAGCAGGGTAGGAGGGTAATAGTTCTTGCTGTAGGTAACGGCTTCCTGAATCAAGTAGCAAGCGTACTCTCTCCCTTTTATTAAAACAATTGACATAAAAATATTTTAACTTATAATCTACTAACAATGTTTCCATATTGGATCTCCAAACCATAAATTTCTCCTGCATCTCTTATTACTTCAGTAATGGCACTGGAAAAAAAGTCAGTGGGAGAGAACCTGGCCCTTACTTCAGGATGTGGAGGGAGCTCCATGGGCCCATTTCATCTGTGAAAGTCAGGAGAATTTTATGTGAAGAGTAAGGCATTTCCTAGCAATGGACAGTGTCTTTTCAGATCTCTGCAGGAATACAGGCATCTATTCTCATTCTCCATTTATGTGTATCTCTATAAACCCAGGCACATGAGAACAAACAAGCTTTGGTGCTTTCATACTAACAGTGAAGGATGAAGCATGCTAATTAACTTCAAATAAGCCATCCGGAAGATCAATGCTTTCCCTCAGTGCCTTGCACAAGCCCTCAGGTTTCACCAGTCTCTGATGAAGTGCCCTTCCTGCCCAACTGGGAGAGTGTATATTCATTACGGAGACCGGGAAGCAAACAGAGTGTGCCAGCTCCCCACTGCCAACCCCAACCCCAGACCCACTCTGTCGCCAGCTGCTACAGCGAAACTGGCTGCCCGCTCCTCTGGGGCACAAACTACAAAATTACTGAAGTTACTGAAGTCCCAGAGATGAAGCAAGAGGGAATTCATTACCTTCACACCTTCTGTGTTGGCAGTAAAGCAGCACAACATAACCTGCTGCGGGCTCAGGTATTTAATCCTGTACCGGGTTTATTTTGGGGGACAAAGATATTTTCTCTATTTTCGGTATGATACAGTAATTTCATAACTGTTCTCACACTTGATATCCATTTGAGAGCTACTGTGCACTAATTCAGTGCTTCTGCTTTGACCACAGCAGCCACAGCTAACTTGCACTACAATTAGCCTGAAATAACGTGCAATAGGACTAACTGGACATTTAACTGCATCCCCATATTTAAAAGTTTTGTCCCATTTTTAAATCCAAAATTGTTATTAAGCCAACCTGTAAGGAACAAAAATATTTTAAAAAATTTAAGATTTCTAGAAGCCTCTTGGTGGTCAATAGTGAAAAAGGATTTACTATCATCCCGCAGCAAGAAGACAGCAACTTCTCATGAATTAATATTTTCAAGTATGTGACTGCACAGGAGAGGCTTCCCTTCCTTTTAATATGTATGAGATATTACATAACACTGCCTTTTTTTAAATTTTATTTTTAAAGGTAACTTACAAAAATCTTTGTCTCAAAATCAGCAAACTTCTCAGTTACTACAGAAGAATTTAACATTGTTATTTCCAAAGATGGACTTTTTAACTTTTTGCTCTTTGAAAAAACAAAACAGAATTCTGCAAATAAATCAAAATCTAAGGAATATTTCCTGTAAAGCAGAAAAGCCCTTTTTGGTCACTGCTATTACAGCCCTTATTCCTGATATAAACACTCAAGTTAGAAAAAAAAAAAATTTAAAAAAATCAAGTTTGAATTTCAGATGGCCTCTTGAGCTTGCTGTACTGATGCTCTGATAATTACTTCCCCCCCGTTAAAGCTAACTCTATGTGCTACAGAACCCACCTCACATTAATGTATACTGAAATCTTTCCACAGAAAATAACTGTACCTTCACAGACAGTATTGTAGCTTTTTCAGGTACAAATAATACAAAATAAAATCAAGTTGCAATTAGACTTTATGCAAAGGTTATTATACTAATGTGCAACTGTTGAAAATACAGGAAAAAATAAAGCTATTTTAATAAGTAGTATAATCTTCAAAATGCATTTTTTCAAAGCACAGTGCAGACTAACAGCTAAGTTATATACTGAAAAAAAGAAATTATCCATGACTTCACTGAGCCAGCCATTTACAGCACTGCAAAGGAGGAGTTCACAACAGGATCAAACAACAGTAGCAGGAAAGTGCTGCTAAAACGGCTGATCTCGCTGTCCAAAGTCCAATACCTGTCTGCTCCCACAGGTAAAGAGTGATGCTCCATCATCCATCTAAACATCACAACAGCTCCCACACCACCCAGCAGGCCTAAGGTGTAATTACAGGCAAGTAGCCCAAAGCTTTAGAAACGTTCCACACAAAATGATTTTTCATCCGCCTATTTGCACTCTACTCATTCGCTATTGTGTGCGTTATCTATTACAAGCATTCCACAAAAAAACCCCATAACCTTTGTGACTATTAACAATTGTAAGTTGCAAATATGTTCAGACACTGGATACTTGAAAGAGAATACGTTACACTTAACTCTAAAAAAAAAAAAAAGTAAAAATAATAAAAAAAAGTTAGTGCAATCTTGAAACTTGCTACTGACCCTCTTCAGCTGCTGCTGTAATTGTTCCCTCATGGACTCAGGGCAATTATCAAGCTGCGTCTTCTGCTCGGAGTAAAGCTCCTGAAGCCTCTCTAGTTTTTCCCTCTCAGCATCAAGTTTTAATTTCTCCTGAAGCATGAACCAGAAAATAAACACAATTACCTTCACACCCAAGCAGTTGTTAGTGATTATGACAGTGTGTGGCAAAACCTTAACGAACAGTTGAAGCACATAGGTCAAAGACAGAAACATCTTGTTAGTTGAAATGCAATGGTGGGATGGAGAATGATAAAAACAAAACATTAATCATTTTAGTGCGGTGATTAATTCTCCCCCTCGTCACTGTTTTGTACCCAGGCCTGGATGATGCCGTTAAAGCCACTGCCCAAACACTTCTCTCACCTAATGAAAAAAAAAAATAAATGAGGAAATGGTAGCCATGTTAGTGAGGTAAACTGATGAACTGATGAAAAGAGCAGCTTTCAGAAAGCAAAATGGAGGGAAAATGACTGTTGTCTGGCAGTGAGGGGAAAATGGATCTTTCCAGGAGAATGAATTACATGCCTGTGTGCCTCTGTACAGATAAGTACATTTAGCAAGCAGTGAAAAAACAGAACGACACAGAGCCAGGAAGTCCTGCTGCAGCAGAAACACCAAGTGATTTAGAAAATTTGCTTCAGGATACAGAAACTGGAACCTGTTCTCGACGATCAAAGGGAATGGCTCGACCTCTCTGGTCTCCTCCAACTACTTCAGCTTTCGGCATGCTGCTTCTCAACCTCAAAAGCCTTTAACCATTAAATCTTTGTAATAAAATACGACATGAGCACTGCTCTGAAGACTGGCTGCAGATCACTTAAAGCTACCTTGTAGACTATTATTTATCTATGGACCAAAGCTTGGGAGCCAGTAAATCAGAGTACACAGAATTTTTTCTATGCTTTTTACTTGCATCTACGCTGGCCAACAAAGCAGATGCACTTTATTTAACTGAGCAATTAATAACTGGAAAAAACAATACGCCTGATATGCCAGGCATAAATAATCAAATCCCTGAAGCCCAGCTCTCTGCTACCTTCTAGAGTCACACGGGTGTAGTTCCCTTTTCCTACTTCTTGTTCTGTAGTTATGCATCGCCTTTCGGATGGTCTTTAACTCTCCTTAATACTCAAAAATTAACAGTATCAGTCCCAAAATTTCAGCTTCTTCTTTTGGATGCTCCTAGAACAGTTGAATTCTGTCACAGCATCCACTCATTTGTTCTCTTTCCGGTCATAACTATTATTTAATTTTAAAATCAAACGGGGGGCTCAGCAGGTGCTATATGATCAGACACTCTGCAGCGCCCTTATGGCACATGCCACAGAGAAGGAACTTCTTTTAGTATACAGTATTTGCCATTTCAAACTGTGAGATGGTCTTTCCCCAAAACCTCTTTGTTGTTCCTGACAAGGTCCTCAAACCCTCATGCACAATAACAAACATGTATTAGTTGCCTGCTTTCTTTATGGTTTTATCGCTAAATCTGAGTGGGATCAGGGGCTGAGATTTCATTTTCCCAGTATTTAAAAACAACAGGGAGCACTCTCTTAAGCCCAATGTCAACCAAATTCCCAGCTCTGTTATTTTCATTTACACATGCACCTTCTCAGCTCATACAATCAGACGAAGAAAACGCTGAACACAAAACTTTTTCTTTTTAAGTTTGTAAAAATGAGCAACTGGGGCAGCATATTCAATTACCTGGCCTTCCTGTACTAGCCTTTGTCTTACAACAGCAGCAGCAGGGCTCAGAAATACAGAGGATGTAGCACATGCAAGCTGCGCACTGAGGGAAAAGCACGCAACTCTTGAGAGGTCACCTCTAGACCTCTGTCCCCAAGGAACCCCATTTGCTGAATCATCCTTGCTTCCACCATAGAAGGAAATCTATGAATAAACGGGTAGTTCCCCTCCTCACAAAGCTTGCTGTCCATTTAACATTCAACCTACAGTCTGCCACATTGTTTCTCACTTTGCTTTTCTGCCCACCTAGCAATCTAAAGCAGCAAGGACTTCTCTGACCTTAGCTGCACAACCTGGCCTCTGAAGCTATTAATAGCTCTCTAAATGTCTATGTGCTGCAACAAGCATGCTCATTCACTAACGACCAAGTCAAATCTCGAGTATGAGGAGACATCATCAGCAAGTATAAAACTCCCTGAGAACCCTGCCAGAGATAATGTTACTTCCCTCAAGAAACTAGAAATGTATTCCTTTGAGATTGAAAGTGATACTCATCTGGTCTATTTATAGCATAGGAAGTGCTAACATCCCACCAAACTGGCTCCCTTCAAAATGTGGTCTTAACAGGAAATATCACTTTCAGCAATGAGAAGCACTATATGTTTTGCAGCTGTGGAGTTAAGTTCACTGACATCTCTGGCTGTGCATTGGTAAAGTCCGTTTAATTCACAAAAAGTAATTTCATAAATAATTGAATAATCAGAATTTTTTCATACAGTCTCTTCTATAAATGGATCAAGGCAAGTTCTTCTAGAAGGGAAAAGATTAATAACTTCGCAAGCCAAGTGCAAGATGCAGCTGAGGCAGGCCTGCGGCTGACTCCGAAAGCTGTTTGCTCGAGAGCAGCCAGCGGCAGAGCTGTGAGCAGAACCCACGTGCTCCAGCTGCTCATCCTCATTTAACCGCATGAGCTTGTACTTGTTAAACATTTCTCTGCAGACAACCACTTCCCAGCCCCAGCATTGACTCTGGAGTTGCAGTAACTGCAATCTGGGTGAATTCTTAACATCCTGTTTCCAGAGAAAAGAAATACAGCCCAGTAAAGCATAACATCTGGTCTTAGTCAACTTGCCCAACAGTCTGCCTCTAGATACAGGTTACATGAATTTGGGGTCAGCCAGGATACAGAGCAAGACTGACTCGGTTGTTGATGATGCTAGGGCACTGCTTGGCTCAGTTTTGGAGGATATCTGAATATTGTGAAGGACAGCAGAAGAAAGAATTGACATGTGACATTGTCCCCCAAGAGCACAGACATAGGATGTCAGCAGAGCACCCATGGTATGAACACAGACCATAAGTGATCAACATGGGTCACAAAAGGAAATAAACCTTTAGATGTGATAGAATTGATTTTAGGGCAAAGAAAGAGGGGAAAAAAAAAAAAGAATATATATATATCCAACACATGTCTCAGATGATGAGGACACAGACGAGATAAAAGGACAGTATTAAAGGCAATCGTAGCCCCCAGAAGAATGGGAACAACAGAAAGACGGACAGACCAATTGCTTCAGTGTTGTCTCCTGTGGTTAAGGATGCCCTATGCCAGATCAACACTGCTACTTAAAACCCTATCAGGTCCCCACACCCCTTCTGCAGAGAAGTTCTGCTTTTCAATTTGTCATTCATCACATTCTGCTACTGCCGGCAGGCAGGCTAAAATTGTAGAGCAGCATATGTCTGCATGTATATATGCCTTCTGAACCAACCTTCCTGCATAAACTGGTAGACTCTGCAGAAATGAGTCAGAGTAAATGCGAATGAAACAGAGAAAGCTTCTCAAAAATCCAGATAAAAATTGGAAAAAAAAACAAAACAAGAAACCTATCATTTTTACCAGGTCACTCTGAAATGGATTGTATGGCTGGGTGAATTGGGCTCGCTCTACAGCCTTCTAACACCCACACCCCCAAAAAAACCCCAACAAAAAACCCCAAGGTATGTGTTATTTTCAGAGAGAAAGAGAAACTGCAAAGAAATCCACAAGCCATAAACAATGGAAAAAAAGAATACTGAATGCCTTCACATCCAACAGACCATTATACTTTAAATGTTCCAGTCTGAAGTACTCCAGGATCTTCCTCAGTCCAACTCACCTGTAAACGATCGTGTTTTAAGGTAGCAACATCTCATTACCCACACCAAGTTTCAGACATGCACGCCCTGTCTCTCAGTATGGAATCACCTGTCTCACAACTCTCACAGGTTTCTGAGAAATAAGGAGAAGCACATGCAGTTCTTTGATCTGAAAAGCTTCTCCATCTCCATGTTTTCAACTCTAGCCAAACTTTATTCTTTTACACTCCAAAACAACATCCCTCCCCTTCTCCAAAATAACCTACTGCAAAAGCTAGAAGTGGCAGAGAAAGAGCAGATTACTGGAATGATTCCTTTCTACTTGGAAGTGGTGTAACGCTACAGAGTTTGTCTGTTCAGTAAAACATTTTGAAGAATAAGTGGAAGAGCAAGAAAATGTGACTTTAACAACTCACTGATGAAACTGGCCTAAGCCTTGCCATGAATTTGTAAGAAAATAGTCTAGTCCCTAACAGAAAGCAGGTTAGGAAATGTAATCCGTTCTTCAGTGGTTACTTGCTGAAAGGGGCAAATGATACATTTGGGAAAAGCGTTAAACCTGAGGTCTACCAACTCTTCCAGCACTCTTGCAAACTGAAAGCATTTCCAATGCTATGGCTGATACAAATCACACTGCATACAACTCTGATTAGAAAAATACTGTTGAAATGAAACAGATCCTCCTGTGCACAAACTGTATGTGCTCCTCTTCTATTTTTTTTTTTCAGCCTATTTGCTGCATTCCTTGATCTCTTTCTGGACAGAAGCATAAAACTTGTCATGATTTAGTTGTTTGTCACTAAATCCTTGTGAGTTTCATGAAAGAAACCATTAGAGGAAAAAAAAGTATGCCAGGCATAAGAAGAGGAGCGTAATATGATAGAAGAAGGTATTTCACAATAGTTCTTTTTACTGTATGAGTGGTAACTAATTTATTATATAATATGACTGTATAGAGTGAGGGCATCTCTATGAGAAATCTCAATTGTTTTGCTTCGCATCCATGTATAAAGCTAATGTTAAAAAGGATTTTAAATCAGAGTAAGCAATCCCTTTGCTGTAAGTTAAAAAAAAAAAAAAATCACAACAGTTGCACACATTAACTTGCGCTTAAGACAACTCAAGTTTTTTTGAATTTCTAAACTCATTATCCAACCATTGCAATGTGTTGTCCTAGTGAACAGATGAGGAGGCAAAAGAAACCCCCTGATTCTAGAGCACTGTTCCTTCATGAAGGTAGAAGAAAAGGAAATAATCATCCAAACCAAGAAAAAAATATCAAGTTAGAAAATTAAAATTCTGTACAGTCTTCAACATCTAGACGACAATAAGAGGATTTCCCTTAGTGGTACAACCCATTCTGCTATTTCCCTCACGACTGTTTTAAAAGAAAGCTTGTGAATTCAGATTTTTCTCCTTGAGTCTTCATAATCATCTTTTCCTCATTTGTGTTCTCTCTATAGAATATCCTTATGTGGATATATCCAGTGGATGCAAGTATACCTCAAAATACTTAATCCTGTGTCTCGTGTCTTATGGAGGTTAATAATGTTATAGACATGATAACTCATCCATTTAAAACATTTGCTAACATCTTGCTGAACTGGAATATGACCAGGAAAGATTTAGAAGGCTATGCTATGAGGTGTAAATTTGTCAGATTCATCAGGATAGAAAACAACAGCAGGAATTTAGAATCCAGATGAGAAAGGATTGAGGAGAGACCACCAGTATATTTAACTTTGACTGCTCATCAGACAGCTGCTCTTTCCTTGACTCAGTTCTTGCAAGTCTTTGCAGTACTAATTCAGCAAAGAGGCCAAGCGTCAGACATTTTGGCATGTCTGGGATATTCTGTTAATGACTGAAAAATATTTCCACAAAAGCATGCAGACAAAATTAAATGTATTCCAAAAAAAGATGAGTTATCTGCTGCCAGCTGTTCCTGATTTCTCCTCTTGAAGAGGGACCCGAAACCCGTGTTGATAAAGAGTCCCAGAGTACGTATTTCCACCACGACATAAGGCAAAGGTCCTCCAGAAGAAAAGGAGTAACCTCCTTCTCTTAAAGCGCAGCCTAAACTTTTCCATAAATAATTGTTTTCAAACTCTCTGCCAAAACTCCCATTTAGCTATGATTACCTCCCACAGCACTTCTGCTGAATTCATTACTCATTTTCAGTTATTCCTGTTTATTCATGCTTGCTGCTCTATTCTTTCTTTCCCCAGCTACATTGTTCATTTCAACCTCATGCTTTAACCTGGAGACATCAGACATGGCGAATCATTAAGCATCTTTCTCCACATATGCTGGACTGAATGCTTTAAGACTAAGGAAGCACTGTATAAAAAGAAAGTACTTTGCAAATCTGGATAACATCCAACTGGGCAAATACAGTTTTCTCCAGCTTCCTCATAGACAAATGTCAATCCTGAGCTAAGTCTTGTGAGCAAAGGGTCACTGGGAGGAAGTCATAATTGTAAATAGCACCATGGACCTGAGGTGCTGTTCCACTTGAAACAATAGCATCTTTATTGTACACCTACAGTACAGTAACACGAATGACTGCCATGGTAATTACAGGGACCTGGGCCCGGATGGCAGGGAGAAGGGAGACTGGCTCACCTGCTTGCTTGTTGCTGGGTCCTGCCCAGCTTGGCTCTCTCCAGAGTCATTTTGCCAGTATCTGTAGCAAAGCTCTTTCCTGGACAGCTTCAAGCTGTATCTGTCAAACTGTGTTACTAGTGACTTATCACGGCTGTCCCTGCACAGCTGGGACTTACAATTATCAGCTTAAATGCTGCTATTCAAGTATGTAGTTGGTCATCTTTTTCTGTGAATAAAACCACACATGTAGCATGTGGTAGTTAAAAAAAAAAAAAAAAGAAAGAACGAGATGATTACAAGCTGTGCTCCAGAAGCTTGGCCATGGAGGCAAAGCCAGACCTCCCTCCATACACTAGCAGGATTTCCAGCATAGCTGAAAGCACAGGCCATGTCAAACAGCTCTGGAAGCAGCTACCCCAGCCAGGACAACTGAGCCCTGTCAGCACTTGTACCTGGCAGAGATGCACCACAGCCAGAACTACACTGAGCCCTGCAACAGTGCTGAAAGTCTCTGTCAACTTCTTTTCAAGGCAACTGCTCATAGCTCTTATTTCCAAAACCCAAGTAAATCAACACTAATTGCTTCGTTCCTTACAATGTGTGTGGTGGCATACTCACAAAAGCAAGGCAAACGCTTTCAGCTCCCCACAGGGTGTGTGCTGTGTTATCTTCCCCACCGATTCATCCATTCCTCCTCACCATTAGTCCTGGCACGTGTTCAGGTAGGGCTGAGCACAGGACTCGACTGAGATCAGAATGCAGCGTACCACCTAACATACAAACCCGCTTGCAAAATCGCTTCCTGATTTACAAGCAAGGTGCTGGGACACAGAGACATTGTACCACAGCAAAGAGCACGCTGGCACAGCCCCAGACTGAACTCAACTCTCCTGCCTTCAAGTATGTTTTCGAGGCAATTCTCTTGCCTCACAGGGCTAGAAACTGTGGTGTTAAAACTGTGCAGAAGTTGGCAAAATTTTGTGTGCTCATCTAAATGAATTGTGCACAGGGCATTAAAAAAGGAATTTAAAAAAAAAAAATCAAAGAATCAGGTAGAAAGTAGTACAGGAGCTTCCAACTACAGTCTATTTCAAGTACATAACATGGCTCAATAACTAGGCTGTAGTTTATGATCTCTCTTTTTAAGAATTTCACAAGTTTTTCAAACAGGTGCATGGGTAAGGATGAAACACAACCAGGCAGGGGTTTCCTGTCAAACAGGTGCTGAGATCAGTGGCAAATTCCGGGAGATGCTCAAGTCACTTCAGAGACAAGTGCCATCATGTACGGCACTAATGCCCCAGCATCGTTTCGTGAGTGAAATTAACTCTTCCTCTCACCTCAGGACGACACCATGAGGTATATTCAGATATCAGTCCCTTACCCTGACAGAAATGTAACCACTGTCTGAGCAATGGGACCCAACAGCTTCTTGCCAGGAAGCACCACCAAAACCAAGACCACTGGTATCATCGGGGTGAAATATTCAGGCAACTAGAAGAAACTGTGACCACTGTGTGGACACTGCGACACTTGTTCTTGCAAGAAGCAGCACAAAAAGTACCATCAGCAGGGTGGCAACTACTGGCCAAAACCTGAGCCTTAATTCTGTTGAAGAGGTCATAAGTTTCAAATTATTTCAGCCGAAAGGAGGACCACCTACCACTTCCACCCGAGCACCCTTTTTTTTTTGGGGGGGGGGGGGGGGGGGGGGGGTGTTGTGTTGATCCTGTACTACTACAGAGTGAAGATGTTGCCTGTCTTGCATCAGATCTGCAGGGCTGCAACCTTAAATGTACAGACACACAAATCAAGCTTTAAAAAAATGTTGTTGTTTCAAGTCAGCCAGAACTTTTACTTGTTGACATGACCAGTGCCATCTGTTTTGCTGGCTGACACTACATTCCCCAGAACTCTTCAGCTGTCACTTTATATTTTGCCCGTTCACAGAAGCCTGTCTCCCATTTCTTTTTTAAACTTTCACTTTTATGCAACGCTTTCGACATCTTTCAAAACAAAACCTGTGAGCTCTTTTAGAGTTTATTTCTACAAAGATAATTTCAGTATTAACTGAGCCATGGCTTCAAGTCTAGAGCACTGCACTCACAGCTGGGTTTTTTGTTTGTTTTTTAAAAAAAGGAACACAAAAGAAAAGACAACTAAAATACTGTAACTGATCTGACTAGTGGCATGCTTCATACTGAAAAAAATGCCATGAGTAAACTTCCCTTTTAAATAACAAAAGTACTTTTTCTAGGCTGCTTTCCATATTTCAGTTCAACTGAAAATTTAAACTAGATCTGGAATTTTAGTTTTCTGACTGCTACACACTCATGTTCCATCATATGATCACAAGGAAATTTGAACAACCTACAGGTTTTAGAATAGTTTCCAACAGTTTCACTGAACTTTGAGGCTACTAGAGAACAAATGTAAAAGGCAAAAGATCTCTTAGAATTTCTAGATGTGTTTTTTGTTACCACCCACCAACCCAAACTAGAAGCATCCTTTTGAAGGGTAGTTTGTACCACCTTATCTGCTGTTACCAACTTGAAACTCACCTTTATACTACAAACCAAGTATAAAACACGTTCCATGGACAACTTAAAACATGACCACAGGCAACACCGAAAACTGAAGGATCACGGAGGCATACACAAGAACAAGGAAAAGCACAGGCAGGGAAGTCCACGAAAGTTCAAGCTTAAACTAGATGTGTGCTATCACTCCACAGGGCAGAGAGGTGGGAGCACCACTCTTCTCCTCAGACACAGGCCTGACGAGTCCAGCCACAAAACAGCATTGGGGCTCACAACAGGGCAGGCAGAAATTGAAGACAAAAAGCTCAGAATAAAACAATGCAAGCTGTAAGGCATGAACTAAATGGGAACTGTGAAATAGCTAAAAATGTGCAGCTTGTCTAAGCAAAAGTAAATAATGCAGAAGAATTCCAGGTATTTTTGGAAAGCTTAAAAAAAGAGGGGGAAGAGACTAGCTAGAGTATTTCCACAAGTGACAGGTTTAAATTATGAGGTAGAGGATGAAATTTAGAAAGGAAACTTCACTGGCTGAAAGCCCTGGAAAAACTTCCTGACCTTGAGATATTATTGGCCGTGGCACATCCCCTGTGGAGAAGGGACTTGCCTGCCTGGAGAGGCCAGCAGAGCCTGCCAGAGGGAACCAGCACTCCCTGGTTTCAGGGGGACAGCTTCACCTTGCAGGCCCTTTCCATTTCTGTACTCAAAATCTTATTATAGTGCTATCCTATTTTGCAAAGATATGTTTATATATATTTGATGCATATTTGCGAGCAATTAAGTAGCTGACTATAGGAGAACTAACTGATTCCTTGGACTTAATTACAGAGAGAATATTCTACAGTACTAAAATTGTCAGTCAGCAAACAAAATAAACCAACATAATCGCTTTAAAATTACATACTTGACAGATGTCTTATATCATTCTACATAATAAAGTCATAGTCTGAAACCGCAGCCTTCTTTCATTCTGTTCCTTTGTTGAAAAAGGATTCTTTTTTCTTTTTTTAAATACAAAATATATAGCATACAATGGAAGGTAGTGCAACAGTTCAATTAATACTGTTCTTTTAAACAACAGATAACCCAAGTCCAAGCCCTATATGGATTTTTTTTATTAATCAAAAATACCTTCACAGTAGTCAGGTTGTTTTACTTAAGTGTACTATATTTTGCTCGTCAAGCATACCTTGGGAAACAAGATTGTTACAAGGGGATGATGGCAAGACAACTATTTTTTTCTTCCATATTTATCAAGTAAATTTACTTATAGACAGTACTTCATAAAATAACCTCCATCAATATGTTAATCATATAAATGTATTTTGAAGATCAAGGGGAACAGAGCACACAGCTAGCTAGGATAACTCAATTACCTTTGTCTTTTCACCAATAACATTTCTCTCCAGCTCAGCTATTTTTCTGTTTAGATGATCCAATATTTCCTTCTCTTTCAGCAGCTCTGTTGTTTCAGATTTCTGTTCCCCATCCAAAAGGGCACATTCCATATCCAACTAGGAACACAAAACATTTTTCAGAAGCAGTCCAGATTAAGAAGAAACCTCGATATACATTATTTTCTGGGGGAAGGGGAGTGAGTTGATGACTATTCACAGGAGAGAAACACTTTTTAAAAAGGGGGGAGGAAAAAAAAAGAAGTTTTACTGCCACAAAAGTTAAAAAGAGATCACAAATCTGAGAAAAAGTAAGCCTGCAACATAAAATACTGCAAAATAAAGTCCAAACCAACTTTAGTTTGAAGATTCTTTTTTTCCAAAACTTTTTCTATCTCTTCTCTGTGCTTCCTCCTGTTATGATACTGTATCGACTCTCTGCCCAGGCTCCGTAGGAACCCCTTCTGGAACAGCTGTCTCTTTCCTGTCACCGATAATTGGAGCAAGTACAACCAAATGCCTGGCCAGCTTAGTCTGCAACTGTGAGATTCCAGAAGTCAAGATGGTGCCAACATACCCCTGCTACCATAAAGCCAAAGAGGTTTGAAAGGAAGTTGTCTCACTTCCTTTCTCTTTAAACGGTCACAGGAGATATCACCATAAAACTCCCAAGTGACACAAGGTATTTAGATCAATTGAGTGACCATTAAACAAGCAAGATTGTTCTAATTCCACTTCAGAGTATAACGGTTACAGCTGGGAAAGGCTAATCTGAGCATCACATCCATCTCCCAGCTGGGGAAAAATAAGCTTCATAGTAGGAGACTGCCAGGTCCATGATTCTGTGCCTAATCCTGGTGAAAAAACACAGAATATGAAGGCTACATACACCCATGAGTTCCCTGTGTACTTGCTGAACCCATCACACTTACGCTATGTAGACATACCTAACAAGCAAGACATTTAAAACCAAAACATATTTCATACCTCTCTTGAGGATTCATCCATCTGGTCATTTAAATCTTTGATCTTCTGCTCAAGTTCTTCCAAGTTATTTAGTATTACTATGCGCTCCTCCTCCAGTCGACCAAGCTCCTGCCCTCTTTGCTCATCACTTGTGCATTCTGGTATCTGCAGTTGCACATTACAAGAGGCTCGTTAGAAAAAGATATAACACTGCGCTTCCTTCCCCCTTCATACTGCGTTCATTTTAGACAAGTATGGTACTGCTGGTTTCGAACCCATTACATATTTCCTATCTGCTATACTGCTATTTCTATAATTAGAAGGTGTACAAGAGAAACCAACATGATACTTACTTCCAGGCATTAGAAATAAATACTATACGTAACACTAAATACTATTCATTCTACAGGAATTATTAAAACCTAACCTTTAAGAATACTTTACATTCTGTGCTATTTAGGTGGTAAAAATCCAATTTTTCCCTTATAAAAATAACACAGATAGACTAAGATGCTTTTTATTTAAATTTCAGCTGTTCAGATAATAAAAGCCAGGAGGTAGGATAAGACATTTTTGTAACCAGCCGTTAAGATGGGCAGCTTCTGTAAAATAAGCACAAAAGTTGGTTCTGTCTCCCCAGTTAGCACTGACGAAGCAGGAGTCTTAACATTGCTCTTTTTATTGCTATTTACTTACTAGATAACCGTGCCAAGAATGAAACAATGTTATTAAGAAAATACCTGTGATCTTCTACCAGCAAAGGCTAGATCAAAGAGTATTGAGTTTCAAACGTATTCTTCATGTTCATTTGACTCCAGGGGCTTGCGATCCAATTACTCTGGTAAGGCTGCCCGCTCATTGTCCCCAATCAGAATCAGAAGCGGGCTGCAGGCAGGGCTTCGCGTTAACCACTGGACCACACAGCCTTGCTCAAAAGAGGCTCAGCTCAGCTACTGAATGGCTATTCTGAGAGCAGGCATTTTACCCTGAACAAATCTGAGCTCGATATTTTAAAACAATGAGCTGTGTTTCATTAACACAGTTGCTTGTTATTGCTTTTCTCAGGGCTTAGCAGAACACCCTTTACAATGAGCGAATGAATGGGATTCCTTGATTAGCGTTAGTAATCCTAGCAGGAAAGCCTCTTTTTGTCCGGCATCCTGTTCAGATAATGCTGACACAACATCTTCGATTTCAACTTCCTAATAAGGGTTTAAAATAGGATCTCTGACTTGCACAAAGAAAGTAACAAATAGGAAAGAAATGCAAGACCACAGTAACTTGTGAAATGTCCTACTACCTTTCCAACACAGAAGGACCAAGCCACAGTAGCATGTTTCTGTTCAACATAATTTCACACACCCAAAGACTCAGCAGACAGATTTCCAGGGAGATACCCCTTTATAAGATAAAATGTTTGCCTACCACACCTCTCTCTTCTTCTACACACTTCTGTTGACTATAAAGATGTAAGTTAAGCAGAGGTTAAATACAATTCATGTTAGGCATAACTGTGCTGAAGCTCACACAGTGTGCAAATAACAGTAAAAAGGAGAGACACAAAGTACTTTGAAGGTGTGAATTTGTTAAACAGAAACCTGCTTTTATGGCTTTGCTTGGTCTTACTATGCTCCCGAGTCTAACTCTTGAATAAGTTATTTAACACACTGCCTGTTGCCAGGATTTGCTGCACCACTGGTCTGGCACACCAGAGCCTAGGCACTGACCCAGGACAACAAAAGGCCCTGGTCCCAGCCTGGAGGAGGCTGCTGCTGCCCTAGATGAAGGAAATTATTAGCAATGCTGTTAGCTCGTTTTTTGCAGGACAATTTCTCTCCCAGCAACGAAACAGCAGCGTGAAGTACACAGAAACAGAGCTGCAGCTTACTAAACACAGGAGTTGGGTTGGAGAGGCAGGAGGCTGGCTGCCGCCGCACGCCCCGTGAGAGGCAGCAGCTGATTTGACAAGTGGCTCAGGTCCAACTCTGGGAAAGGAGACAGGACAGTAAATTCGGAACAGGAAACTCCTCTTCACCTCCCGTGCGACTGTTCTGGTTTGCCCACGAGAAAACATCCTCTTCTTACAGAAGACAGGAGCCTCAGGCTGGGAGAAGACAGCAGAGCTTCCCTTCCCTCCTACATCCCAGCACAGTGTTAAGCAGGGTTCCTGAAACCTTCCTTATAAATAATATATAGTGTGATATATATTTTTTTTTTCCCCAAGCAAATCTTCTCCCCCACAAAATCTTAAAACTCTTCCTGAACTACACATCCCTCTGGAAAAAAAAAAATAAAAAAAATCCAGTACCAACAGCTTCCACAGAAAATGAAATAATCATTTGCTGGCTGCTAAACTGCATGAGCTCTGAGATTAATTCTCACACCCAAGCCATCCTAACTGTGGCCCCTGCCAGACAGCCAACTCCTAGAGGAGGATTTTGAGCAGTCAAACCTGGATTGTACTCCTTTCTCCTACAGAGCGTTACCTTTGGTGTGATGCTTAGGTAGGACGATTCAGTGGTATCCTTCAGGAAGCCGGGAGCAGCAAAAGGTGGAGGCTTTGCACTTTCATTGAAGTGCTCATCGGCTCTCAACCCTCTAGAGGAGAGGAAAGCAGCAGTGCCACGGCTGTGGGTGCTCAGCTCCGAGAAATCCGAATCGCTTGCAGATGATTTCAAGTGGCTTCTGAACCTTGGTTCCAGATTCATCTGGGAGTCTTCAAACACCGAATCCTCATCGGAGAGCTGAAGTTTTTCCAGTTCTTTGTTAATTTTTTGAACATCAGCAACTGTTGTAGCTGCAGCAGGGTCACTGTCAGATTTGGAGTATTCTGCACACAGATTGAGGATTGTCTCCAGTCGCTGTCGTTCCTAGTTTAAAAAAAGGTAATAGCACTAAGCATCACATGTGAGCTAAAGTAAAGATGAAGTAAAAAAAAGTTTGCTGGGATTTTTTGTTGTTTTGGTTATTTTTTTTTTCCCCAGAGTGAAGGATTAAAGTCCTCCAGTTCCAGAGGATAATAAACAGATATATACAAATAAATTACCATATAAGATGAAGAATCAAAGTTAACATGGAAGAAGAACTTAAAAAATGAAAAGTACATTTCATAGAAACGAATAGCTACTTAAATAAGATGTCCTAACACTTATTTATCTTTCTAATGTAGAAAATTTTAATATTAAAATTCAGGTTGTTGTAACCTTACCCCATTTGTATGTACACATGCCCAGTGAGCTCACTGTATACATCACTTTACACTTACACCATACTCCTACCGAGCTGCAAAATATCACATAGATTCTCCATGAACTCACTCATTCCTGACTTGTTTGGATTTTCTGTTTTGTTAACTTTGATTCCCTTTTTTGGGAGAGAATTAGTCCACATTTTGAAACACACAGTTTTAGGAACATTAACAGAAATTGGGCATCACATCTAAAATACAACAGATGCCAAATGCACAGAAGTGGGGGAAATCTTTATCTACCAGTTAACTCAAATTCACTAGGGATTCATACTAATGTTTCAAACCCGAGAATCTGAGTAGCTGTGCCAGTTTGACCTGACTGCTTCAAGTTGCTACAAGCATTTAATTCCTGAAGGACTTCTAGATCTCTATGATACTTTATAAAAGTATCAGAAAGCTATATTTTTTTTTATTTTATTGTATGCATAGCTTCCTGTAACTTCTATTTCAGATGAAATCTTTTTACCTTTCCATTTCTAAGAGGTAATGATTTTATGTAGTTTCATGTTTCTTTTGCTAAAGAAGAAAAATAATATAAATAAAAAATTGCTTACCATAAGCCTATTGAAAATTCTGCTGGAAAAAGAACCACTGTGAGAGTTCCATGCTTGACATTATACCTGCACTAATGATCTCGTTTCTGATTTCTAGAAAATCCCTCTTATTTTTAGCAGTATTTAAAAAGAAAGCCAAAAAACCAAAACCAGCTTCCTTCCCCAGGAACCACTGCAGACATACTAGCTTTCCAAGCTCTACCCGGCATTACATTTGCAAAGAGGATTTGCAAAGCAGCTCTTGCTGACAGTCCCAACACTCCCTATGCCCAACAGCAAGTGATAACAAGGATCAAGCAATGCACTGCCTGCCCTTTCCCTGCTGCAAGCCACTGGAGTTTTATGAAAATTTAACACCAGTTTACAAGCACTCAGCTTTTTATACAGCTACCAACAGACTACCCGGTTGTATGGGCTACACGCTCACATCACTCCGCATCACCCACAGTTAAGAGCTGCATTTCCAAGCTGGAGAGCCCATCTGAACCCATCTGTTTCCAAGCACTACCCCACCTAAAGAGCTCTGCGTGACAGAATTTTTGCCTTCAGGTAGCTTATTCCCAGGTTCCCGCTGCAGGTTTCCTCCGAAGTCTCCTGTAACAGCACTGGCAGAGACGAGCCGCTGAAATAACGCAGCCCGGGGCAGCTGTGGGTCAGCACTTGCACGGTTCTATTTTCCACGAAATGGGTCCAGCAGATTCTGCAGACATCCTTCAACCCCAAATGATCGACATAATTGTAACTCCCCAAAGCCCTGTTCCCTCCAGGCAACCACTGCCAGACCCTAAGCCTCTTCCCTTACCCCTCCAATGCTGCTATCCTCCCTCTTACTAAGTCTTCTGGCCATGCAACCCAATTCCTAAAGCGCTGTGCAAGTGCTGGCTGGGATTGCCGGTAATTACGCAGCTCTCCCCGTTGTGACGGCACCAGGCCTGGCCCTTTCATACAGTTGTCATAATGGTTACAGATGGGAAACGTGCCACCAGCACATGAAGTTCCATCCTTCCCCGCAACAGCAGGGTGCATCAGGTTGCACTGTGTCAAGCCTCCATCCTTTCAATAATAATAGGAAATGGCAAATTTCAAAGCACAGCCGCTGCTCATCCTGGCCTCAGCACTCGGGTAAGGGGTTCTCACTGCAAACCTGCCCTTTGCTGAGCAGTCAGAAAAAAGGAAAAAAGGGATCCTTTCTTCCCCAGCTCTTAGATGATCAAAAAAAAAAAAGCTGAAGAATTGCAGGAAAACCTCTACCAGTCTTCAAACAATTCCTGATGAACTTTCAGACACATTACTGCAATACCGGTATCTCTCACTTCTATTTTGACATGTGCCGAGAGGCTTACGGACAGGAAGCTCTATGGTTATTTTATACGCCCTATTCTCATCATTTCATCTCAGCCAACTCATTCCAGCTCCAGCACACCTGCATTTAACTGTCTCCAGCATAAATTTCTGAGTCAAGCAGCAAGCTAGGAAAGCACCCCTGCAATGAGAAGCGCAAAGCAGTAGCACATGGAAAATCCAGTCAATAATTTTGCAAGAAATAGCACACAAGTTATTTTGACACTGAACACAGCAGAGGGGAAAAAAGATAGGTCAGAAGAAGGAAATTGGTTTAAAATTGGCTCTGGCAGGAGGGAGGGGTGTTGAATCAAGCCTTGTAAACCTTTCAGGGTACTTCCCCATAAAATATCCTAACAGACTAAAACCTCTCGTGTATTTTCTGCGGATCTCTCACCTGCTATGAAAAGGGGTGTACAGGTCTTGTGCACTTTCTGCCTGAGCAGTTTCACCACTCCTGGCTTTACCAAAGCTAAACACCACCTATGGACAGCTGCAAATTTAGGTGCTGAAGGAGAAGAGTGGGATAAGGGGATAATAATTCCCCATCTCTTACTGATTAATAATGGCATTAAGAGACATCCTTGGCATATTGTAAAGAAAAATATTCCAAAACAGCAGAGATAATACTTCCCACTTGTTTAACAGCAATCATGTCAGTGATTCCTGGATTTGTTCATCTGCTGCGTGCCACGTATATGAATTTCACAAACGTCTAGAGGTGATGCTCTATCTAGATATCAAGGCAAGACTTGGTTAATCAGCTGTGGCAAGCAAGAAGCTTTATAGATAAGTGCCATTAGCAACTGGATAACCCCAGATTTCATTAAAAATACATATGCAGTCTATCCTTTGTGACCAACACTAATGAGAATTATGGCTCACCCATGTAGCCAGGGCTCCCTTTGCCTGAAGAAGAGGCTGTTGCTCTTTTCAGCTACCAAAGAACAGCACTTTTCCACTGCTGTTCTTTGAAAACCTCACCAGCAGACAAGCAACCAGCTTCCCAGCAACAGCTTGGAGCAGCAGCTAGTCAAAAACGATGGTGGGGAAAGAGGCAGACAGACCAGGGAAAGAGCAGCAGAAACTCCTCAAACTTACTTCCTCACAAATACATTCAGTACCCCACGGACAAGAGGCAGGAGAAAGGTTTCTCTTTCCTTCCTGCATTTCTAAGGAGCTGGTGATTTCCTACCTGTCAGATACCAAGAAGCTTATTTCAAAGCTAGATTTTAACTGGGTTTGAGAACAGCTCGCCAACTGTTCTTCCCCTTCCCTCCACTTTGCACCAGTTTCTCACTCCAGCCTCATTTATTTTCTCATTTTCAGTCCTTGTTTTGCTATAGTTAGATCTCTGAGGTTCCCACTAGCAGCACAGAATTCAGCAAAAGCGCCCACATCTCACAGCTGACGGGCAGGCAGCCTCTCGCAGCAGAGGCCCCTGTGCGGAGAAACCCGGCAGAGGGGCCGCACAGCTCGGGGCAGAGGACCGGGTGCAGGGACCAGGCTGGCACGCCTCGTCCTTACCTTCCCAGTACTGGCACCGACAAAATGGACCAGTAAAAGCAGAAGAGATCAGTGGCACAGAGTAGAGCCCACGTCCAGGGAGGAACTCAGCAGACAGCTTTCTGCAGAAATCGCTCCTGTATCTGCAAGCACGTATTTGGCTCCCGATGAAATGCCACCAGCTTCCAAAATAACAGCGTTGTTCAGACCAGTGCCCCCTTGCCCCTACAGCACCTATGCAGACGCTCCTTTTCAAATCACACTGAGGACAGGAGCCTGAAGTGCAGTACTTAAGTTCTGTAAGTGAGAATACGTCTCCTGAAATGGATTTCTTCCCAGCCCATACTATTCATTTGCAGAAAACATATAGCTGCAAAAATTAAATGTATGTAATCCACACTTTGGATTATTAAAGATCCCACAGAAATGTTTTGAAACGCACTTAAAATTGAATGTTCCTAAAACTTTGCTGAGTCACCAGTATCAGTTACATTCTGTGGGGTTTTTTACCCTATTATATGGCACCTGTTAGTTTACTAAATTAAACTGATGTGAAGTAGCTATTCTGTAATACTATAGAGACTGTCAAATACCACTGGTGGGAAAAATTACCTTGATCTAGCCTTTGTCTACTTGGCTGGGGTTCCTGAGAGAGGTAAGTCACACTTTTATATACAGCTTGAGTACTTTATGTTTAAAGGGTCTATAAAAAGACACGGTGCCAACATAAATTTATAAAACACGTATATGAGGTTTTTCCAAGCTGTATGGGAGATTTACATAAGCTCTATTAACCATAATTTTAAAGCAGTACCACCTTGAAAATTCAAAAATATTTTCATTTCATTTTCCCCTCACATGAGCACATCTTACTAAATTGTAATGCATCAATGGAAACCAGGCACAGGTATATTCTATACTATTTCCTACTTGCTGAATAAACTTAATGAAAGCCAATGCTCTTCTGGCTGCGAAAAGGCTGACTTTGGAATAAGCTCCTTGGATTTTATTACTGTTCGTTTGGGCATCAGTCCTGTAACTGCGATCTCTCCCAGCACAATTCCTGCACCTAGAAAAAACTTCATTAACAAGCCTATGTTCACAGATCTGTCCAGGCGGCTGGACTATGGAAGGTACCACACAGATAGTGCACATGTAATTTTTAAGTTCCTACCACCACCTAGAGGTAATACATTGTACTGCCTAAAAACCAGCAGTAGAAAAAACAAGTTCAGTGTTACTCAAATGAGCGGGTATCAAACAAAACAGATGGCCTTAATATCTATCTGACTATATTGCCTGTGCTGTTCCACCCCCAACCTCCCCACAGGCTGAAGAGAAAGACTGCCTTTCATATTCCAGCAGCTAACACAGTCGGGCTTTTATCTCAGAGAGGGGAAAAAAAGAGTGAGATTTCCTCTTAAAAAAAAAAAAATCAATAGCTAACTGAATCTCAATGAATATTCTTTGATCACAGTGATATTTTATTTTCCTTGTTCATGAGGCTCCTGGGCTAGCTTCAGCAGTAGCTAACTCTGACTTCTACTTGTCTAAAGCTTGTATAAACACCCCTACGCCAAGATGCAATGTCTGGTCAGCTGGGCTGGAGACGAAGCAGAAGCAGATTGAGACCCACCAGCCTGAAGCCTGCACAGGCTCCAGGAGCAACCTCGTACCATCCCACCCATTCCCAGAGCCCACCAGCCCCAGCGATGGCAGCAACAGGAACTCTGGTTCCTCACACTCCTCAAATCACAGAGGAACAGACTGGCAAAACAGAAGTGGCACCAGTCTTCAGCTAGTCTGAGTGAACCCAGCCTTAAAAGGCAAAGCAAAAGAAAGAGAGAGGGGAAAAACACCAAATCCTACACAAGTACATACATGTCTTTTCTGTTTGGTGCACAGGAACAAATTAAAACACAGACATTTAAATCATTCTCAAAAAAAATCCTGCAATGCGTATTTTCACTACTTATACCATTTTTTTTTCTCTGTTTATTTCTTTGGGCAATGACAGCAGATCATTTGATTTCATATGAAGGTCGTAGCAGCAGCTCAAAATGCAAACTTCCCAAGGAGTCTCTGTCACTCAAAAAGCAAACTAAGCACAAATAAAACTCATAGAATAATTTATATGGAAAAGAAAAACACAAAAGTAAATAGAAGAGAGCAAGGGCAGATACTAGGTCAGATTACAACATGTACATAGATTTTACTTAAAAAAAAATAATAATCCAGAAGTGAATACACCACCTCAAAAACTGCTCTGTGCCAGAAGGATAGCTGGTGCAAACAAAGATGCTCTCCCCTTTGTATCTGGGCTTATGTTTCTAATTAGGTTCTCTGAGTAGTCCTACATTTTTCCTCTGCCTACCTTGCCCTGAAAACACACTATGGAAGAGTCTGACACTTGTGCATAGAGGGACTATCTTTCCCCTCCCATTTACCTACCAGCTACTCAATCTGAACTTTTACTCAGCACTGAAAACCCAAAGCACAGTTTTGTTACAGTTTGGGTGCTTGTTTAGTTGGGTTTTTCCCCCCCGCTCCGCAAAAGAGAGAGACCTGAGCAGACCTGGATCTCTAACCTTTGGCCATCTCGTGGTACACAGGGTCAGACAAACCTGCTCTTTGGAAGCTCAGGCTGGATATATAAAGATCCTGTTTGGATAGGCCCATGACTAGATCCACACAGAAGGTCAAAAATAAAACAGAACAGGACAGGCTCTAATATTCAAACAGCTGATGTGCAGGTTTTATTTTTTTTTTAATACTTTCCTTCTTCTCAGAGATCTAAAAACCTATTTGTGGTTTTTAGACTCTCAAACCATTAGAAGGAGGCACTCTCCTGATATTCAACTCTTCCACCGGGTAGCTCTTACAAGGGGAAAAAAAATATTGAGCAGGATCCTGCACAGAAGATTAACTCAAGCAGGAGGAAGTTCCTTCATATTCAAATTATATGCACACATAAAACATAATCTTTTTTCAAAAACTTTAACATGCATGGAAAAACAGTAGACAAATTATTTTTTTAAAGAATCAGGATGTGAAGGATGTATTGGCCATCAAGAAAAAAAATGGGGGGTCAGGGGAGGGAGGGAAGTAGTTATTACATACAAATATAAAACTAGAACAATTTTTAGCATTACTGAATACTGAAACAACCTATCTTCTATCCCTCACCACAAAGAAAACCTAACTGTTCTCTCTGAAATATAAATATGCTCTGCTACGTTGACTTTTATGACTGATTATCTCAGGTTTTACAGCATGACTGTCTGGAAAACCCTCTGATAAGCAGCAAACACCACTTTGCACGCACAAAACACCAGGGCTAAGGAGAAGGGAGGAGATTTCTCAAAGGAGTGGAGGAACAGCAGGGAGAAGGCAGCAAGAACAGAGAGAAGGAACCCCCCAGCATTTCTGCTGATGCTTCCCAGTTCCGCATGGCCCTCCTCACCCTGGGGAGCCTGCTCCTTGCTCCCGAGAAGCCACAGCTTCAAGGGGAACCAGCAGAGGTTTGGGGGGCAAAGGGAGCAAGGTAGGGCAGGGGTGGTCTCCCAGAGGGGAGAGGGGCAGTGCCTGCTGCCTCCTCACGCTCACGACTCGACTCTACAGCCCTGGCTTTAAGCAGGCAAAGATGAGCATTTTCACACCTTACAAACTCACAGCATCTTAGACTACAGTGCTGAGCAGGTTAGGGATGAAAAGGCAGGCTCCTGCCCTCATTAACACATTTGTCACCAACTTGTGCCAAGGACATAGGTGAGACGGGAGGGAGACTATCGGAACAGGTTACAATCCTTCAGCTGAACCTGCTCGCGGGTGTAGCTCAAAATGGGAGCGGTGGCCCTGCGCCGGCCACCCCTGCGCCCGCATCCCACCGCGCCCGCATCCCACCGCGCCCGCATCCCACCTCCCCACGGCTTTTCACCCGGCCTGCCCAAGAAGGTGAACTCCCCTGCAGGCTGTCTGTGTGCAAACTAGACAGGTTTAAAAGTATCCTATCCCCATTTTGCTCAAATCCATAAAGATCTGAATTAAAGCAAATGTAAAGTTAATGTCTCAGATCTAAGACTCAGTAATACAAACTGGCCCATCTAAATGACCTTGGTTTCCACGTGGATGATAAGATCAGTACAATACGAATACACGTTAATAGGGTCAGAGACTCTTGCAGCCGCTCTCAAAACTTTTTTCAAAGAAATACGAAGCATCCTCTCAGGGTCAGTTTCAGTAAGAAACTCAATCATCTTTGTGTGTTCTGAAAACCTTTTTTTTTCCCCCTACACAAAAGTTGTTTCAATAACAGACAAGTTCTATTTTACTACCAGGTTTAATCTGAAGCAGTATGCATTGCTTTATGTTCACTAGAGACAAAGAGAGAAACTGTCCCCCTCTGCCACTCTCCATTTTGGGAGGGGGAGAAGCAAGAAGGCCTGTATTTTCATGAAAATACTCAGAAGGAAAAACCACAACCAAGCAGAGCAGGCTCTGACAATGGATGTTGAACCCACACCGATGTCTACCTGACTCCACAGCACACATGGCTGAGCAGCTTATAGTGGAGTCTCTTTTTTTTTTTACCCACTTACCACAAAACAGTGCCATCATCTAAACCAAAAAGTGCTGGATCCCTGCAGTGTAATTCATGGGTTTTACGTACGTAGACATTTTAACAGAGCCCACAGGATGACTGAATGCATTTACGTGGGTTTCAACATTTTTTTTAAGATGGCTGAATGGTACTGTCTATCCAAGCTGTTACAGCAGCACACTATTTAAGCATTAGCTTCATGGACTGCGATAATAAAAAAGGCATCTGAAGCAGGCAACATCTGAATTTCAAAACACGGCAGCTTATGCTTTGCTGTACCCTCCTGATGGCTAGACCTGGGATGGACATTTTGCAAATGCTAACTGCTACGAAAAACTCAGAGGACGAGAAAAAATTACCAGCCGTTCCATCTCCTGCTCCCGAAGCCGCTCTTCCCTCTGCCTCCTGTGATAGTCCATGAGGTCTTCTCTTCCTGAAATGGAGCTAATGCTGTTCTTCCGCTCTCGCATGGACGTTTGCAGTGAGTTTGGTGTCTGTCTGTAACTTTCCAGATCTGGATCGTCAAGTTCCACAGAACTGGTGGAAAGGTTTCTTCGGACAGAGAATGACCTGTCAAAATCCACTGGGGAGAAAGAACTACTGGGACTTGTCCCTGAGAGTCCAAGTCTATCGAAATCATCAGAAAGATATGGGGAAGAAGGTGCTAAAAGCATTTTTTTAGCAATTCGAGGGCTTGCAGGAACACTAAGAGTTGAACTGACGTAGGGATTATTCCCAGAGACAGAGTTTGCATGTGATGAAACCCCTGAGCTGCAAGAAGAAAAATTCAGGTAATTATCAGCATCGAAAGCATTCTGAGGTAGATCTTTTTCTCCAAGTTTTTTCCTTTTCGTATTACCCAGAGAGCTTCTGGGGGGCAAACTTAATGGCACCAGCTGGCTTTCTGTTGATTTATAAAGTCTGGGTAGGGAACGACTGTACATTCCCATATGACTTAGAGATCCACCAGAGTATTTCCTAGGCCGTGAACCCAGACTCTCCATCATCACATCCTTGTGCTTAACTGGTTTTATGTGAAGGGCCAGGCTGTCTTCAATATTCATCCTCCTGCCTTGCTTTGGGCTAGAAGGCATGCTGGCCGCCCCTGAATTGCTAGCAGGTGAAAGCATCAGCTCATTCCCAGAGCTTCCATTCCACATAGTCATAAGAGAGCCCGAGATCTTCTTCGTCTCCAGCATTCCTGGGAAGTAGACATTGTCGTACGATTTGTTTTTCTGACTGTACTTTGAGTAGTAAAACTTATCTATGTGTCCAAGGGATCTTTCATTTTCTCTGCCAGCATGAATATCAAAGTCTGTCCTTCCTAAACTGTACCCGCTGAGGGATGGAGACGTGCCCGAAACAGAACCCAAATGCTTTACAGACATGCTTTTATCTGGAAGATATGGGCTTTCACAGGGGAACTGCTTGCCTCCTTGAATTTTGGTAATAGAGTGTGTATTTTTAACACTGGAGGAAGAATTAGGTTTAACTGGCATAGGTTGTGAAAGGGTTAAATACGAGCCAGCATAGTCCCCGTTTGTTTTAAATTTGAGACTTGATGAATATTTCTTCGGGTTGAGGTTTTCCATAATATCCTGGAGACCATTTTCAAGGGAATTCGCCACAGAACCCTTTCCCAAACTAGCATTTTGTAATTCCATCTGGGTTTGTGTGTGGCTGTACTCTGCCATAATCTTACTGGAATCTGTAAGGAAGAGAAAACAAGAAAAGAAACTCTTTAGCAAGTAAGTAGCCTCTTGCATGTGCAAGTCTGCACATTAGCTTGAAAAGAACACTTTTTGTAAGAATTACTGTGCTTGTAATAAATGTGTCTCAGATCGTTAAGCAAAGGAGGGGATGCACAACCTTCCCATCTCTGTTTTTGCAAAAGATAGAGACTGAAAAAAGAAGGGGTAAAGCGACATCATCAAATTTGCACTACAAATCAGCCACACAGTTGGAAGGAGGGCAGACTCTTTCTTTGGTGTCCTATCCATTGCAGGAGCCTGTGGCTCAGCCCTTATAATCCTGAGCCTCCTAAAATGGCCATGAAGTAAGGAAGCATTACTGTCCTGATGGTTTACAGCTGAGGAGCTGAGGTGCTGGAAGTCGATGTGAAGCAGACAGCAGAGTGAAGAACTGAACGCAGGTCTCCCAGGGCTCAGGGTACAGTACATAAGATGCTGCTCTGGACCACCTCTTCTTTTAACCTGTGCAGCTAGTGCATCCAAGCCCCAATACACTAATGAGCTCAACTCAAAGCTCAGTAGGAGTTTGTCACCTTTCTGCTTACTCTGTGGATTGTTGTACAAAGCTTCACGGAAAAGTACAAAACCAAGGCCCATTTTTCAAGGTGTTTCTGCTCAGTGCTCTTAAAATACAAAGCTGTACCTACATCTGCAAAAAGCACTTCAGTTAAAAGACAGCCTTAAGGAAGTACAAGGCTAGGCTCCATGACTCTGTTCAAAAAAACAACAAAAACACATGACCGCTAAAAAAACTGGCTGAGGTTTAAGGTTCCAGGTCCTAACACTTGTTCAGAATTATAATTTATATTCTGGAAGAGGACATCAACCAAAAAAGCCTTTGCTGTGGTGCATGTTATTGTTCAACAATGTGTCAAGCTCCAGCCTACAGTTCTGAGTCTCACTTTGCTGAAAGCAAAGACAGGAATTCAGCTCCTGACAGTGTCAGTCACTGCAGGAGATAAACAGGATCCCCAGCAGGCTTGAACTTAGACCTCAGCTGATGTAGAAATGGCACCATTAACATTTACAGCAGCTCCTTGGATGTGCTAGGCTGTGCTTTGAACTAATAAAGCACACTCTGGTGTCAGCTCCTGCAGTGCCAGTGAGTGTTGCTTCTGAGAATAATGGTCAAATCTGGGATTTACTCTTGGCTCAGTCACATTTCACCTGTGACTTCAGCTATCTCATGAGAAACCTAATCTCAGTTTGTCACTCGGCAGGAAAACCTAACATCCAAACGTGTAAAGTGCCTTTAAAATCCCTGGAGGCAATACTTTAATCCTCTTCCACTTCAGACAATTATACCACCCTAGACACAAAACTTGGATTCCCACCCACTACCAAAGCTGATATGATCCAGTTTCATTGAGGATCACAAGGTTCAGGCATCTAGCAGAAGGTGGCAATGCATTCTTTAAGCCGGTCCTTGTTTCTGGGACTTTCCTGGCTAACAAGGCAAAAAGCTCTGGAATTCATTACTGTCCAGGTCATCATTCAGTAGACCTCTGTTGCACAGGCTTCCTCTACTCACACTGTCTTAAGTCTAAGTGTGTAACAACACATTCTCCACAATTCTTAAGGAACAAACCCATAAGTTTAAGAACAAAGGTAACCATCACTAATAATGTAATTAAATAGGCGGCAGATAGAAGGAGTCAGCATTACAGGGAGGGGGAAACAAAAACAAACAAAAGAAATCAAGCACCTGCTTGAGCATAGTGGACCTGGCTCAGCATGTATTAATTACAAGCTCTGGTAGTGGCCAAAAACTTTAAGTTGCAGCTTCAAAACCAAGCCTCAGGTTTAATACTACACAGAATTTAATATCTTCATGCTGACTGCGGTTTTATTCGCTGTAATTTTAACACGTTTGTTATGATACAATTACCTAGGTTGCCTTTGAACAAGTTCACAGAGCTCTCCATCAGACCATCACTGCGGTGAACAGTGAAACTGCAATTTCTTATAATTTGACATTTTACTTTTTTAGCTATTTTCACAACTTCTGATCAACACAATGATGAAGTTCCAGTGAACAAAAGAAGGAACGTGACCTGTGTTCAACAGAACTCTTGTCAGGACAAGACAAAATCATCTGGAAAAGATCAAGCATTCATCACATTAGTAGTGGTGTTATAAGGACGAAGAACAAGATGTAAAAGCTATTTAAGAGCACAGATATAAAGCAGAATGTATATGCCTTGTATACTTTGCCTTCCATTGTGGAACGGAACCCAATTTCCATCCTTGTCTCTCTTTCTCCTTCCCTCTTCCAAATCTCCCTTAAAATTGAAAGCTACTCTCATATCAAAATTGTACCGTCCAAATCATAACTCGAACACAGCTGAAGTTCAAATGTCTTTGCATAAATTCCACTGGCTCCTATATAAATAGCTTAGCAGACACATTAACGGGACATTAATAATTGTTTATTACTCCCTTGCAACACCAGTAGAGCACATTTAATCCTACAAAGACTGGATGCTTTTGCCAAAAAACAAGTTAGCACATGGAAACTTTCAGGCCTGTTCACCACAGCGATGAAGGGTTCATTGTACTTGAAATCCAAACGAATACAGTAAGAAAAGGTCACGATACCTTCGTGTAGCCACTCCGATTCAACTTTTCTCTACTACATTTTATGCCAGTTCTTCTGCGTTTTTGGTTCCAGCACCACAGTGCCCGCAACCATATGGTTAAATCCCAACTGGAGGACAGCACATGTTTAGCTGAACCCTAGCTGCTTCCCACAAACCAGATCTTGTTTGTTTTGTTTATTTTTAGGGTAATGTTTGGGATGAGACTTCATGAATATGCCAGGATGCTTTACACATCCTGGCTGACACTGCCTTCACATGCAGCTATAGGGACTGGGGCCGGGAGCTCTGGCACACGGCGTGCCCCAAACTCATCCTGCATCCAGGCCAGACCCAGCTTTCACTCGGTAACCTTCAGCATGCAGCACAAGGCTCCTCTGTTTAGCAAAGTATTTGCTGCCTGGAGCTATACAGAAGGAAATTCTTCCATTTTTTTTGATTTTCCTTTTTGTCCCCTCATTCCTTTTCTTCCTTTCCCGAGCTGTTCAGCTGGGGTTCACTGATACCTATTCCAGCCAGGCACTAAACTGATGGGGGAGGGTTGGCTGTCTGCAGTGTGTTCAGCTGTGGCCTTATTTTGGGTGGTAAATGGAGTTAGACATGGAATAAGAACAGAGTGCTGATCTCATCCATGTGTCAGGAGAATTAAAGGACCAAAACCGATAACAAGTTCTGAAAGATCTCAGTACATTTACAAACAAACTTCATTTTTATTAATTGATTACCTGATCCAACATTCTGAAAGGACGAGAGGTTACTTCTGTTTGGCATCATATTCGTCTTCTACAGGATGGTTAATACAACACTAATTTGAGTGAACCAGATAAATTTTGACCTGTAAATAAAGTTACAAAAGAAAAAAAATGTGTGTTAAGAAGTGTATTCTGAGAACATTTTTCAAGTGTATAATATAGACCAAAATTGGCTTTTCTTATGGTAAAATTTCCAGAGACCACTCAAAAAGAAATATGTTAAAAGATATTTGGAAAGGGCACTCCATGTTTAATGTAGAGACTGTGGAAAAAGCTGTCTACAGTTGTTTTATCAGTTTAAAAGTCCATTTAAATTGATTTGATAATCAGGTATTACCTATGATCCTGACTCTGTGCAGGCAGTTACTAGTCACAGCCCCTGAGTTTTGTCTGTGATTCTGTAGCTTCCCTAATAAATCATTAACAAGGTTGGACTTCTCTGCTGAAGGTTTTATTTTTGAAAGCACATAGCCCAATTTCAGCCCACGCAACACCAGCATCCTGCAATCACAAAGAAACCTATGCAAAAACAGGTATGAGATCCAAAACACAGAAAATGTTTTGGCATGCAATGATTTCTGAGGTTCCAAAGAAACCAGACTAGGAATGTAAAGAGATTCTTTAAAGTCTATATTTAAAAAAATACAAAAAAAAATGATATGGCTACAAGAGAGACTTGGCTTAAAAGAAATACCAATATTAAATCCCAGCCACTAAAGACTAAAATTAAATCTAAATCCAAACAGAAGATCTCTAGTGAGTTGCTCTATTAAAAGATTTTTTTTTTTTCTATACACACATCTGTTTTTTAAAAAGTCGACAAAAAGGCTTTAAAAAAAAAATTGCATCAAGTGACAAAATTAATGGTGACCATCTGTAGGTCCTCTGGGCTTTAACTCTGGACAAGCAAATAGAAACGCGGCAGAAAAAAAACAAGTGAAGAATAGAGACAGATGTCTGGGGCTGTCTAGAGACAGCCACCTATTTAATTAACCGCAGTCATCACTGTCACAACAGTTCAGGTCCCCACTGCACAGACCTTTCATGCCATGCTTTTTCACATTATTCTCCTGGGAGGATAGCCCTGCGAGAAGGGAGCTGGCTGCTAATCCCTGAAGAGGGAGGCTCCTTCACCACGACCTCTGGCTTCTCCATCACCTGCTCCCCGCCCCAAGGTGCTCTCCCATGGGGGGCCAGGGTCTGTCCTCCCCTCTGCTCCCCCAGGAATCCCCCTGCACTGGTCTCCCTTCACAGTGCTTTTTCTTTCTCTGCAGAGGTAATTTCTCACTCTTAAGGGGAGAGTTTCCACCACATGGGGCACCTCTCCCCCGCTACAGCAAGAGGTGAGCTTCAACCCTGACAGCCTCCTCCAAGAACACACAGTCTACTGCTCTCCAAGGAGCCAGGGTGAGGAAGGAGACCCTTGGAACACCATACCTCCTGGGGAGACTCACCCACCACCTCTGCCCTCTCCAGCACCACCGGACTGAAGCCCTCCAGAGCAAATGGTGGGAAACAGCTTGGTCAGCACATCGCTTTTCAACCCAAGTTTCATGCTCAACAGGTTATTTTGTTGACATGAAACATTTACCGTCCTTTTCACTCCACTGGGTCCTCCACCTGATGGAGAGACTCCTTCCCCAATTCTTTCCAGCTTGACTCGCACCCTCCAAACACGAAACCTGCGTAGCATCCCCAGCACCTTCCTTGCCAGCAGTGAGGCCAGGGGGCTGCCTGCGGACCCCCCGGCAGGGCTGCGGCTGACAGGCAGTTGACGCCAGCAAGAGTTAACAGTGGTTCTCCCTTGTAGAACTGGCTCTCTGCCTCTGGCCTGCCTACAAAACGTGAAGGACTGGGACAGAAATCCCGTTAAAATGGCCGCAACGTTGCTATCTTGGCATATCGTTTCTGTAATCTCTATTAAAAATACTGCACTTCAAGTCCAAAGCTCCCCAGAAAAGAAACAAAAATTAACTTTTTAGGACACGTTCAACTTGACACAGAAAACTTGTGACTCTCACCGTTTCACACTGTTCTATAACAAAAGTGTATCATTGAACAGAAAATTAAAATATGGACAACTCGGAATTAAAAGACAGAAGAAAGGGTTGCTTTAAAAGAAAGAAAAATGTATAACTGCATTTTCTGTGCTGCTTTATGGCTAAAATCATCAGTAAGATCACCAAAAAAACCCATCCTTTCTATCTCATAAGATGATGGCTACCACTTAATCAATGTGACAAACGTTAAGGAGAGAAGAGCTGAGAGAGAAGGCTTTCTATGTAATTGAAAATTCAATCTTCAGTTTGGTGAATACCTGAGTTTGCTAATAGCCGAAAGGAAAAATGTCTTTTTTAAGGTTAAATATTTATATGGTTTCAATTCAAGTTTGAGAACTCATTACACATCTCTCTTCTTAGAGGATGAGAGATCAGAGAAGTCGTCACCTAGCAATAATTGGATGGGAGGCGGGGGGGAGAGCTTTCTAAAACTCCCCACAGTGAGCATAAACAAGAAACAATTAATGAATTAATGAGCTAAGCAAATGAACAGCTGAAAATCCTCAGTTTGTCTGCTCTCATGAAATCATATTCTTTCAGATGAGGGTTATGCTGGGCCTCATCCAACAACCAGTGAGGCTGAGTCTCGTTACAGAGCACGTGCCGTGCTCTGCCTTGGCTGGAATGATTTCATCTGGGATTTATAAAGTCATCTGAAGTGAATGTATACAGCATTACCAATCATGTTTCATCTCTACAGTGCCCAGGCCAAATTAAGTTTTGTTTCACTAACGACCAGAAGAAACAGTGATTCACGACTCAAACAGGCGGCGAGTCAAACAAAGGATTCCAGTTTTAAGATACTGTAACTCAGGGTGGCTTTACACTAAAAACTCCTTTCCCTTGGCATAGCAGCCTACAACCGCTGCTCAACCAAGCTGGAGGTACAGCTCCACCCAGCATTTAGTCCACAGATTTAGGGAGACGTTTTCTCAGCACATAGTTTCTCGCCCCTTCCTTCTGTTGGGGCTGATACCCACCTCCCTTTAGCAGAGCCTGCTAAGGCACCCACTTTGCTCTTACATTACCAACCAAGTGGGCTGCAGGGCCTCAGGCATTGCTAAAGTGCTCCTCTGACTGAAAATAAACAGCCCATTTTAAACAAAGCTCTCAAATTTGGTCATCTTTCCTTTAAGGTTTTTCCACTCTTCATTGTTTCTTCATTTTCAGTTTCTTGCGACGGTTCCTGGCAGCTCCCATCCCCTCTCCTGTCTCTGACACTTCCCTTCAAAAACTCCTCCAGCAGTGTACAGCCACCCACAGAAAACATGAAACCCCAAGTGATGGAGGGTGAGGACAAAAACCCGTTGTTGTCACCATCCACACAATATCATTAGTTTAATTTGCTCTGAAACAAGAAGGTCTTCAAATGATTAGGGTCTGTTTCAACTGTTCCAATAAAACACGCACAGTTTTGGAAACAAGAAAGCCTCTTAAATTTTAACATGCTGAACAAAATTTGGTGAATGAGTGCTGATGGCTTCGGTGCCCGGAGATTTAACCTTTCGATGGTATTGCACATCTACATGCATAAATGGACTGCGCCATTACCAAGCCGATTTACCTTTTTCCTGCATAATCTGAAGACAAAGCACTTGCTCCTGACTAAATCAAGCCTGTTACTTTCACCAATTTACTTTGCTTACTTACAAACAAGCCTTGATAGGCTCAAACTGATGGGAAAGTAAAACTCATCGGGATCTATAGTTTACCTCCAAAAACACTTAAGCGTAAATCCAACTTTTCTTAACCCCTTAAAGCCTACTTTCACAGAAAGGCACCTGCATAATTTGGTGGAGATTCTGTACCCATAAACTAGTGAATGGACACACCTTTAAGAGAGAGCACAGCCATCCTGCCAAAAACTGGGCAACTCAGCAAGGCTGTTATCTAAAGGTCGCCTTGAACATCCTTCTTCATTTCCTCCTCCTCCTCCTCCGCAACACAATATACTAGACTCTAAGCTACAGCTAATTTCCTGCCAGCATAGCCCTGAAATCTGCTCAGTCCCTGGCTTTTCATGATATAGGTCCTGCAATACATTAATCCCCATAGTGCAAGTGAGCACAACGTCTGGTTACAGGTATAGGGTGGGTTAGTTCCCAAAGCTCACAGTGTGGCACCTTCTCCAACACTAAATAAATTAAAAATCAAGTATCTGTGAATCAGATTTGACCAAGTCACTCCCTCGTAATCCTGCAGGTTTCCGATGTGGAAAAGGGAGTGGCGGAGGAAGTTGCTTTTATGGCTTATCTCTTCCTCTGAGAAATTATCGTGTTGGATATTGGAGAAGGAGCAGAAAAAGGGCAATGCAACAACAACAGAAAACACCCTAAATAACTTTACTCCCCTCATAAACCACATCTATTTTACTGGAATAATTACCCTAACTACTCCAAACCTTGCACCCAAATAGGGCATTTTTAATTATTCTGTCCTATTGTATAAGCATGATTCTCTCCTACTTGATAAGGACTGATGTTGTAGGCATTGTCAAATCAATTGCTCTTTTCAGTAGATGGATGTAATCATTTTAATCAGGTCATGACAACTGACAATTTTAAATGCGCATCAAAAATGAAAATATTAATTACCATGTAAATTCTATAGTTCGGTGACTACAAGTTGAGATTTAAATAACTGACATAAGAGACACCGACTGTTGAGTGTGTCCAAATAAAAATGACAGTGAAAACATTGAAGCTTTATAACTTTTTGTGCCGTAATAGCTACCTGAAATTGAAACTATTGAAGTACACACTTCAATGAATCTAATCTCATTCCTATGCATTTGGTAGGACAAGAGATTAGACCACCTACTCAAACCACATTATTTTAGTAGACGTCACTGTCTCCTCCTTATTTTGCAGTCACACAAACCACTGTTTCATCTGGACTAGTTCACTGAGATAAGTTGAGGTGAGAAGGAGAGTTAATTCTTTTCTGCCCAAACAAAAGCCACGGACAGGTAGAGGCGTATTAGAAGAGATTTCTGTTAAAACAATTAACTCCCTTCTTCATGTAGAAAAACAGGGCTGGCAGGGGGACAAACCAACCCCAAGTCATACTCCTCTTTTCTATCTTGGTACCTTTCTGGTAGTTAAGCTTAAGAGTCAGTTATCTGACACAGTGACTGATTCATCTCATGCCAGTAACAATGAGCTCCCTGGTATTATTCTGACACTATTTCATTAACTCCTTTCCTACCGAAAATTTGAGTGTGCTCAGAAGATCTGCAAATCGAGACTAAAAAAATTCACACAGATGTGGCAAATAGAAAGCTCTGCTGGTGACTGGTGGACTGTGATTGCTTGTATCTCATTGTGCAGACTTACAAAACCCAAAACAAACAAGATAGCTGGTGTAGAAATAAATGTACATAAATATTCTAGACCAATATAATTCTTACTCCTGAAGCCCAGCAAATACAGACTTTCTCCATCTAAAATTTCAGGAAGAACACTGAGTGAAAAACAATTATAAATCCAAATTCATACTGTACAGGAGCTAAATTCTCACTGTACAAGAGCAGAAAGACCCTAAAGAAAAGTTTCTCCTTTCCCACCCTACCTGACATGATAAACTTGCCTCTAGGATGCCCCTAACAAATTCAATGAGAGCTTGCCATACACAGCAGGCAGGTAAGTCCCAGAAAATCTAAGCAGCTAGAAAAACTAATCAGAACGGCTTCAAAGATCATCTACTCCCTTTTTCTTTTTTTTTTCTCCTTCTTTTTGGCCTTCTTGGACGTCCTTACCATTTTTTTCCCCCATCTACTGCATTTTCCCACTCTCTCAGGCAATCTTTGCCCATGATCTGCTTTCCTCTGTGCTGATTTCTTTCACTGCCACTTTGTGCCTGTCACTTCCTTTCGTTAATCAGTTCCCTCCAGTGCCCACTTATTCTGACAGTTTCTGTCTCTCTCATTTCATTCGTCCATTCCTCTTCGTCTCCTTCCAGAGATGCTTGCCCCATATTTCCAAACGTCCCCTCTGGGTCTTTAACGCTGCTTCATTTTCCAGCACTCTCAGGGCAGCGAGCATGCCCCCAGACTAAATGCTTCTCATCACACTTGCTTGGCAAACCACATCATGACAGTGACAGCTCAAGTGGCATCCGCCGTAGCTGTTGTGCTACTAAGCCATGGGTCTGCCTGCACAAATACAGGGCAGCATTTATCTGCAAGTCCCAGCACTGTGTTCCCTCAAGCGAGGAATACAGGTACTATACCTGCAGTTACACCACTTAACATAATTAAGGAAGTTAAGTAAAATGGTTCACTTAAAAACTGATCCCACCTGCATGAGATTTGAGTAAGAAAAAAACAAGCCTGGTCACATTTATGGAGTTCACACCTATATCACAGTTTCTGGAGGAACTTCTACAGGAGAGAAAACTCCCCTTGGATTTCTGTGGCATCTTGGATGTGCCCCACCCGTCTAAAACAAAACCTAAATGAACAGCATCTGCTCTGAACAACCGAAACAGGGCATCATCTTACAGCTGTTTAGTTAATTCAATGGGAAGCACTGTTTGCTATACTGGCAGTTACTACAGATCAGAATTAACTGTTTGTTTGAACAAATGAAAACAGAGAGAATACACACCACGTGCAGTGAACGCAGCATGAAATCCTTGATAAACAATCACCACCACTTCCCCCCACCCACTTTCATTATTTCAGCTTTTCTCTGGATCTTCAAGTGGAAAGGATAAATAAGATGTTCCCATCCAAATCCCTTCACAGCCCTTCTGATCCAACTCCAGCCTCAAGGTGGACCTGCAGTCTTTACCACACCCATCCTCTCCTTCCTATCTAAAAACAAAATACCCCAAATTTTTCCTGACAGATTGTGTTCCTTCCCAACAATGGTCAACTGGTCTCTCTGCATACTTTCAAGAAGCTGGTTGCTAACTGTATCTGATAAGCATAAACAGTAACTGATATGGAAAAAATGGAAAAAATGACTACTCTTCCTGTCCTGGTGGCTGCCAAACAGTTCCATTCCCTCACTAAAGACACGGACACACAAAAGAGTCAATTTAGCATTTGTCAAAATGGAAAGGAAATAAATTTCTGGCGTGGAAAAGGAACCGTGTAAAATGAACAAAAATGGTACTACTGGCTCTGGAAATGATACGGTGTTACTATTTGACTGCCCTAAGAGCATCTCCTTCTCCGTTACCCTCTTAGTTCAGCCTACCCCTCCCCTTGCCAGCAAAGGTAGACGCTCTTCCATCTTCTGACTGCTTCACCTCCTTGCTCTCCTACATCGCTTCCTTCTGTGGTGGGAAAGCAAGACCACCCTCATCCTCTGCGATTCCATTTGGCACTCCCGTGCCTTACCCCCGCCGCCCTCTCTTCCTTTCCCCATGTTAACACCTTATCTTTGGGGACCTTATCCGGGAGAATACAGAGAAAGGAAAAATTGAGAAGTTTCACCAAATGTGGGAACTTGCAAAACCGCCTCTCTCGCCCCCCTCTTCCCCCAAAACAGGGGGAATGTGGGGCACAAAGATGAAACATGCACCATGTTCTGACGGGCACCACGTCCAGGAGGCTGCCCCGGGGCGGCCGGCGCGGAGGATCGCGCACACACCGCGCCAGGGTGCGCAGAGAGGACACCTCGCCGAGATGGGCATCGGGGGAAGGGGAACTGCCGACAAAAGCCATGTGTTTAAGATCACACAAGCACTCCGTGGCAGGAGCAGAAAGCCCCCTCTCCCGAGCCTTTATGTAAGCACAGCCAGTCTATTTACACTTCGGCACGGGGGGAAATTCCTGCGGCAGCTCTGGGGCAGGAGGAGAAGGAGCGGGGACCGCTGGCTCCCAGCCCGTCCCTCCCCGAGGAGGCTCCGCTCCCCACGCGGGTCCCGCCACCGAGCCGGCGGCTGCGGGCACCCCGGCTGGTACACCCGGGGGTGCGTCACGAGCTCTGAATCTGCCGGGGGAGACCGAGCCCAAACCCCTTGCTTTCCGCCAGCCGAGCGGCCGCAATGCCGGATCCCTGCTGCTGGACTCGGCGATGCCGGGGCGGCGTCCATCGCCCGCTCAGCCCCGGGAGAAACCCATCTCCGCCGGGCACGGCAGCCTCCGCACAGCCGCGGGAGGCTTTAAAAGCCACCAGCCTAACAAAGACGCGCGGACAAAGAGCCCTGTCCCACGTCTTCCCCTCCACCAGGTAGATTAGTGACGATGGAAACCCGAGCCGAGCCCCGCGGTTCCTCCCTCGGCTCCTCGGCCCACGGACGCGCGGGGACGGCGCCCCCGCCGCCGGCCGGGGCAGAGGCTTTGTTCGCCGGCGGGGACGCGGCAGCGCCCGCCAGCACCGGGGGAAACACCCCGGACAAAGAGGGAGAGGCGACCGGCGCCGAGAGGGACGCGGGGGAGCCCCGTCCCCTTTAGCTGCGGGGTCTCTGCCGAGCCGGGCGGCGGCGAGAGGGGGGCTGGGGGAGGGCGCCGGGGAGCGGGGCGGGGGGGGTTGGCACAAACTCCCCTAAAAGTCTCCAAGAACCGGGGACAGCTGCGAGCAGCCGAGCCGGCGTCAGCCCGGGCTCTGCGCGCCCGGCAGGGACCCCCCTCCCCATCCCCGCAGGGCTGCGCCGCCGCGCCCCGGGAGCGCGACACCCACCCCGCGGGACGGCGCTTCCCCCGGCCCCGCACTCACCGCCGCCGCCGCCGCCTCCTCCGCCTCCTCCCGCCGCCGCTGCCCCCCGCGCATCCCGCCCGCCCGCCGCCGCCAGCGCCGCCGCCGCCGGGAGCCGCCCCCCGCGCGCCCGCCAGCGCCGCCCCGCGCAGGGGCGCGCCCACCCCCCCGGCGGGGCTGGGGCGCGGGGCACCCCCGCGGGCGGAATGGTTCGCTCCCCCAGGCCGGGGTCGCGGGAGCGGGGCGGCCGAAGGGCAGCGGGAACCGGGGGGGGGGGGGGGAGCGAACACGGGGAAACGCGCGCAGAGGTACCCACAGAGCGGGGCGGGGGCGGCGGGGCCGCCCCGGGGAGCAGCCGGCGGAGGGGCCGCCGCGGGCGCTGCAGCAGCATCAGGGTGATGGGGAGGCGATCTCCTGCCCGCGGGAGCAGCTGAGCAAACAGCGCGGCTCTGGGAGGGCGCCCGCCCGGTTTTCCTGGCCTGGGGCTGGGGGTGCCGTTTACCTGCGCCCGCCTTCCTCCTCTTCCTCGTCGTCCTCCCCGGGGGAGCCGTGTGGAAGGCGGGGGGGAGGCGGGGGGGGGTTGCCCTCCGCCTTTCGCCCTCCCAGCCCCGGAGGGAGCCCGGCTGCCTCCGTGCCCTAATGGGGCGGCTCTGGCGCCCGCCCCAGCCCGGGGGTCACACCCTGCTGCCGCCTGCCAGAAGCCTTCCTGAAATTTAGTCTTACCTGGAAAAAATACGCGTGTGCACGTATGCATGTATACACACAGATATATCTGTATATATCTGTATATATTTGTATATCTGTGTGTATACACACACAGGGCCCCCCGAAGACCCCCGTCCAGCCCCCGTGCATCAGCGAAGGATGCACACAGGTGGCAGCTGCCACCACCAGCGTTTCCCTGTCCCAAAGCGGGGAGTGGGACGGTGACCCCAGCCAGGCCTTGCTGGCAGGGCTTTCAGACCAAAGCAACCGTCCGAACCAACACCGGCTCAGCCAGGCGTGTCTCGCCTGCCCCGTGTTCGGCGAGGGGCTGGGGGTGCTGATCCGGACCCCATCAGAGGTCAGGGACAGAGGCAGTGAGGCTAACCGCTGGGTTGCAGCTGTTACCTGGGAAAACAAAAATGACAAAGAGCCTCTGGGGAGGTGTCATCCCACCCCCGGGATCAGAGGGTGCTGGCAGCCCAGGGTGTGTAACGAAGCTTCGCTTTCGGCGCACACGTATGGTGTCAGCTTGGTAAGGAAAACTCCGGCGATGAGAGATGGGAGCCAGCCTGCAGGACTGTGCTCAGGGCAGCCAGCCAGAGTAGCCCTATGTAGCGATCTTGTTTCGTGCTGTGTGGCCTCGTCACTCTACTTTTCGCCGCTTGTTTCCCAAAGAGGAAATTCGGGGATCTCGGCGTGTCCCTGCTGCGCAGGGATCCTGCAGGACGAGTCGAAGCTCACGCTCTGCAGGTGTAAACCGCTACCGCCATCGCCGACTGTGCCCACCCGCCGTGGGGAAACGGGCTGCGTTCGGATCCGGTTCCTGCCCTGCGTATTCCAGGGGATATTTTACTTGGCTAAAACCGTTACTTTACCACAATATAAACTTTGTAATTACTCATTAAAATCTGGAATCTGTATAGTAACACCCACAGTACCAGGCAATATTAAAAAAAAAATAGAAATGGCCTTGGCTGTCCTGTCTACTGTAGTTTACATAGAAAAAGACAAACTTTTGAGACTAATTAATAGGCCAGAACCTAGATGAGCTCTTGTTCTGCGATGCTTCCACAAATGTCCGAATGCTTCATGTACTGCTAGTGTTGAACCTGGCTCTTCTGTTTTGTTCACTGAACAAGCAAGATGGAGTACACGCAGTTAAAAAATAAAGGCATTTACATGTAATGAATGCAGAGCTAAGGACATGCTCACAGCTGGAAGAGGCAAGGATGACTTTCAACCCTGCCACAGCCAGAGTCAAAAGCAGTCAGCCTTCCCTTTATCTCACGTGATCTTCCTTTTCCTTTTAAGTGGGAAAACTGTAAGTAATAGTCTGCAAAAATTTCCCTAGGGGAAATGATGCCTAATAGTATGGAAAGGAGTAACTTTGCACTTGTGGTTAAATTGTTGCTCTGAAGGACTTTCGATATGACGGCTGAAATGTTCCTTTAGCTAGTTCCTACACAGTAGGTGAGGCGGCAGCAAAGCTGGGTCAGGCAGAGCATGTGTTTCTCCTCATACATATACGCTGGGAAAATTTTATCCACGTCAGTGTCATCTGTTTCTTAGCAGCAAAGGAGAGAAAAGGGATAAAGCTTATTTCTAAAATAACAAGAGGTACTCAAAACCAGCCATAGCTGGGGCCCTAAAATAACTTGATAAGTTGGAATGTCTAACAGGCAACAGTCTGGCAATTTAAAACAAAAAAATACTCTCTTGGACATTTTACGAGTAGGAAATACTTAAAAATTAGCAAACAAGCGAAACTCCAAAAACGGAAGAGCTGAAAACTCTTGTTGGAACAAAAGCAACAATACTACTATTAAAGAAAGTCAGGAAAAAGGGTATGGAAACTTGCTGAAGAGCTACAAGTTGTAGATGGGTTCAACAGTCCACCTAGCTAGCTTTAACTGCTTTCATGGCAGTTGCACAGCTACATCAACTGTACTGCATATCATAGAGGCTTTTAAAATCCTCCGCCCCTGAGTATGCAAGCATGCCCAATAAAAGTGTAGTTGCCATGGTAATTCATATAAGTAGAAATCAAATGTTGGAATGTTTGCAAAAAGTATGCTTTAATCAGGAGGATTGAAAAGGGTAATAAAATACTTCACTGCCATGCTTCTGGAACAGGGACGGACAGATCGCTTCAGAACCAAATTCCCCTCTGAGCAGGCACCCACAACCACAACCTCCGTGTTACCTGGTCCCTCACCTTTACAGGCTTTATCCACATCAGGTGTGGACATGACTGCATTTCTGTCAAATGAGCCAGAGCCCACAGCTGGGAGTTGGTTCAGGCTTTATGCTACCTGCAGGAATGGAGACAATACCCAGCCTGACAAAATCAGTTGAGATAAGTTACACCCAGTCTTTTATTTAGCGACAAAACTGGTCTGGTTTCTTCCTTTTCCGGTCTTAATTATTCATTTGGGTTCCTAATCTATAGTTTGTGACCTTTGGTGGGCTGATGCAGTTACTTGTGAAAACCAGATCGAGGAAATGATCCAGGTGAAACCTCTTCGTTCCCTGCACCTCTCCCCCTTCTGAAAAAGATCCAACGAGAGGTTTGCGTTAGAGTGGTTGATGAGGAGTAACATAGATCTCAGCAGCTGTGCTTGAGACTGAGCCTCTGTTTCTTGAACCGGCGTCACCAATACACCAATGGATTATTCAATTGCACTCTTTCCGAACAAACGTGGCATTCTGAATTACTGTCTCAGTGAAGAAACCCAGCTGTTGCTTGCCATTGCAGAATAAAACTACATATTTGTTTATAGTTTGAAAATAATAACAGAACTTCTGGTGAAACTTCAAAGCAAGTGGTGATTCTGCTGTTGTGAATTCCTCAAAGACATTTTGAGGCAGTGCAGCAGGCTGGATTCTAGGTACTGAAAGAAACTTTTAAAGGCTTGTTGGGAATCTCTGCAAAATAAAGGCAACCTGGAGCATGATTTTTATTAATCAGTACCATTGTCATGGAAAAATCATGCCCAATAATTACACTGGTCATCCAAGTTAAAATCTAAAAATCTGTTAATGCAGCACACAGTAGAGAGGTATATCAAACAAAAAAAACCAAGGTAAGCTGGGGTTCAGCCAGAGGAGTGTTCTTGTGACTTGGCCTGAAACTTTCTTAAATTGTCACACAAGAGCTATCAAGAAGAAACTGCCTGGGGAAAATAAGTTACATGAGTAATCAAATCTCATGCTCCAGGGCACAAGTCAATTGCTGGAAGGGTCAAGAAAGGAATTTCCTCACTCTCTTCCTTTGCACAGTTGTACACAATTAACTAGGTTGTAATTGCAAGGCAAGAAAGCGGTTAGGTTTTGCATTCCTCTGACTCATCAAGCGCTGGCTGCTTTTGCAGCTGAATTCAGAGCTTAAGGGATGGGTCTGGTACAGTGGGTTTTTGTTGCACTTCCGTGAGGCTTCGCTAGATTTGCAGTGCAGTTGTGAGGTCTGCTCTTCCTTTGATGCTGGCTGCCCAGCTCAAAGTATGGCTGCATTGCAGAACTACCATTGAAGCGAGGGCTCAACTAATTTAGGCGGTTAAGTTTTCTGTTGATAAGGAGTTACCTTAAAAATGTCTTTATCAATAAATCGCACAACTCATAATGACTCATTGAAGTAGCAGCAATGTTGTAGCCACAATGGCCTAAAGATATAAACAAGGCAAGATTTGTTGGAAAGGTAACCATTTTTATTAAAGCAACTATACCATTCAGTGCAATAAAAGATCATGCTATTTCTTCTGTAAATAGAACATTTCAGTAATCAAAAGGATTTTTGCTAACACAGGCCAGACATTACTCTGCTTCGTATCACAAGAGCAGTACCCTATTAGCTTGTGTATGGCTATCTGTCTTTGCAGCTGATTAATTGCTTCCCTTTGCTAGAATCAGCATGCTTCTGTGAATGGGGGTGGCTTACGGCTTAATTAGCCAACTCTGATACTGCAGCTAAGCTCACTAGAGTGTTACTGAAGTTCTTCTGTACACAAGTATATTTTTGATATATGATCTGTGAGCAAGCATGTTGAAAACCACAAGCGCTAGGTACAGGCAACACGTGGGTCAATGCTCCTCATGGATAGTAAGTCAGTAGGGAAATGGCTGGCAGAAAACATGGTGCAAATGCCATAGGTACACCGGTTTACAATTAATTAGAGTCAGAAATTGGGGCAGCAACTCATTTTGTACTCAGCGGCTGGATACAAGAGCGTCTTCATCCTACAGTTGTCACTTCTAGACTTAACTTTTGCAATGAGTTGATTCATGAATTCCTACATGCACCTTAGTTTGGGGCCTTACACTTCGCCTCTGATGCCAAGCCAGGGAAGTTTTCTGTTCTCCTTTGGTCTCTATCTTTATTTATCAAATCTGGATGCAGAAGTCTCATATATTTAACAATGTGGTGGGTCATGTCAGTGAGGTAGTACTTTCTTTAGTAGGAAATTAAAAGCATTTAAGCTACTTGTCCAAGGTTACACAAGACGTCTCAGTAGGAGCAAGGTCTGGCATGTGAGAACCCAAGATACTACTTCAATTTCACAGTTAATCTGTGTGAAGATAGATCTCTCTGTGTTGAAATAAATACTCATTTTGGTTCTTCCTCCTGCAAAAAATATCACCCCTTCAGGTGAAACTCAATTAATTAGTACAGAGTCAAAAGAGGTAAAACAATGCATTTCTACCAAAACTAAGCATGGTTGCCAAAATGTACTTCATTCTGTTTGGAGTCACTTGTCCTGGAATTGAGGCAGTGGCTTTCATAAAGGAAAAAGCTCTGCCTAACAAATATTAGATAAAATATATCCTCACAACTGATTCATGAAGCTGCCTTTGCTGACAAGTTTTTGTATGTGCATTGAGAAGGGTTGTAAAGGTTTTTTCTCAGCAGATGGCCCCCAAATGTGGAATTAAGTCCCATTAGCAGCACAAAGGATGACACAATATCACTACTACTTTCCTGAACTAATAGGGGCAGAATAAGATGCAGAGATATATTTTAGCCTCAGCTTTCCGGGATTTTTCTCCAAACAGAGGCAGGATTAAAAGCAACTGAAAAATATAAATTATAACCATTTTGTCCCTATGTAGCCCTTACTTAAAAGTGCCTTACAGGCTTAGACAAAATATACAAAACCTGAAGATAAACATCCTAACATGTACTAATGCCCAAGGCAAAATCAACCTACACCAAAACAGTAATCAAGTGACAACCCACCATGTAACCTCCCCACTGCACTTGCACCCCCTTCAACAAAATCCTAAAAATACAGCAGGGTAGTGGAGAGGCTCACAGAATCGAATACGTTCAGCTCCTGTCTGAATGTGCAGCGGAAGGGGGAAGATGGACAGCACTTCCCTGCAGGTTTTTAACTGATGGGTGCTGTAGGAATCTGGTTCCTAAGCCCGGGACAGCTTATGTACCAGACAGCTTGTTGGTGTGCAAGGCACGATACAGCACGTACCCCTCGCATATGCCCCATGCCAGATTAATCCGTATCCTGGTCTTCCCTTTCCTCCTCACATGTCAGGCCCATTTTGGGTTACCCTGGGGAATAACGGGGACCATGCCCATCCATGCTCCCGGCAGTACTGTTTCCCTGTGCCCACTGTTGGACGTGCCACCTTCCTCATGGGGTCTGTTGGCACGCCAGGAACAGGATTGGGCTCCGGCAGGCAGGGCTGGGGGCGAAACCGTGGGAGGGCTCCGCATGACCTCGCCCTCCGCACAGGCTGCAAGCTGCTGGAAGAGCTTTTGGCACCGTGAGTTTAGCCTAAAGAAAGTAAAGCACTTGGGTACTTCAGATTCAAAGCTCCACATCCCTCCACCTGCCCAGCCTACCGTGGCTAGGGTCTGCACTTCAACCTGAAACTTTACAGGGCAGCACCTCAGCTAACAGTACGATGGTAAACTGCAAAGCAAACTCAGATATTTGGGGAATATGAGTAGTCTCGAAATGCTATTTTACAGGAGCCGGACCATGTAAAGCCTGCTGCTCTATGCGCGTATCCTTGTCTACGCTGCTCACCTGAGAGCATCCGTCTCCATCCTGCAGCGCTGCTCCCAGCAGCCCAGGGTAGCCTCTTTGCAACGAAGCCCTATATATGCTCTTCAGTCTGGGCCTGCACCGCAGGGGCCACGACACCACGTGCTTCCCATGAAATTCCCACTGACTGATGTAGGATTAGGCCCACAGGAAGCAATAAAATATGCTTGCTGATCCCAGAGTATCACAGGAAATTAACATATGACAATCTTTAACACATTGTTTTAATAAATTATAATTTTGTACTGTAGTTTAAAGACCACTGTGAAATCTGAGCTAGGAAGCTGGGGGTGGTCTTGCTTCTTTTTCATAATGTCTTGTTTGCACGTTGCATTTTTTTTCCTTCCTCTTTGTAGTACTGAAACCTTAAAACAGTCAGGGAGGCATCCCAGCACTCGTGAGCAACAACCTTCATGTTGGTTGCAAGCTCCCCGGACTGTCCTGTAAACTAGAAACCCATTCTAACCAAGAAGAGATATGTACTATCTTAGTGATACACTTTGCTGACAAGACATAAATTAGGTAGCAGTATGAAATGTGGACACAAAAGTAGCCTGTAGGAGCCACACGATTAATGCATAACAAGAGGAAAGGGCGGCCAGCGGATCCTCGTTAGACTTAGGAGCAATTTGTCATTAGCATGCTTTTTTAAACCTCGGAAGTTTAATAGGAGAAAAATATTTATGCCTCAGATCTCCTCTTTAGTTAAGGGAGGTTTCAGGTTCCCCCTCCCCCCTTCATTTCTGGAGAGGCTGCCAATTCTTCCCAGAGCTAAAAGCAACAACTTTCTGTTAAACGTTACTTCATGCTTCTGGTATTAATCTAATAGGAGGCTAGATGGGGAGGAGGGGGAAGCAGCAATGAAAGCTGATTTCCTGCCATGCAGTGGGAAATCCATAGAAAATTCAGATCTAACACTAATTTTAACAGCTGGATGACTGCTTTGGCTTTTACTTGCCATAGGAACATGCAACTGCGTACTTTTTTTTTTTGTTATAAAAAGAAAACAGACATCAAGCAAAAGGCAAAATAAAAAGAAGGCTTGCAATTGTAAATACCCTGATTAAACCATCCTATTCAACTATGCTAGAAATATCAACACATTTTGCAAATTGCCTCTCATTTCTGTTAACATTTCTAATAAGAATGTTCATGGAAACAGAAAATATACAAGGAAATCGTCTTGCTAATCAGCACTTCAACAAATATTTACTTGGGAAGTGCTCCAGCAACCACTTTGAAAAGAGTCTTAGCGGGTTTGAGAATCATGCAATCGGGACATTGAACTCAAACTCCCCGATGGAGGTGAAAATATCGTAGCAAAAAGAGCAGATTGCGAACACTCAATATATAAGTCAGAGATGAGTTCTGTAGCAGTTCATGGCCATGTGTAACGTACATGAAGAACTGTTAGCAGCACCTCTCTCAAGTGTCCAGCATGCCGGTGGGTAACTTACAGCCAGCCTCCATTCTCTGGATAAGTTCTTTATTAGGAAGGACTTGACTATTTATTCTCATAATAACTGTTGGGAGGGTGATGGCCACAAGTGTAGTCCTTTATCTTGCCTATTAAAAAATGTTTTTTTCCTCCTTTCATGCTTTTTACTCAGCCTTTGCTCCACCTGTTTCTCACACGCCATATGGCTCAAATCACGACATATTGCAGAAGATTTTTTTACATTGATGCAAAGAAAGCTTAATACAGTACACATGCTGAAATTGAACCCTGTTTTGTAGATAAAGCAGCGCTATAGCTTGTTTGGGCACACTGCGTATACTAGGAAGGATCCTTACCGCGGTCTTTCTTGATTATAAAGCTCTACCTGCCCACTGATGCATGCAATCAACAGAACATGGCAGCTGGTTTTTATGTCACTAGCTGCAGCCAGCTGTTAGAATGAAAGTGTTAATAACCATTTTCATCAGTCCCAGGCTTGCATTAAGCAAACTGGAAGACTCAAAGACTCTCGGGGGTAGCGATGGCAGAAAACCCCCAGAAGCTAACACCCAATACATGAAGTAGAAGCCACGCTATGTGAGCCAGGAGGCTTCTCGCGGGGCAGATAAACACACGGCTGGAACATTTGATAGCTTGAAGTACTGACGGGCAGGAGAGACACAAAATAAAAGCTTTGAAAACAAGTGAGAGAATGAGAAAAGTCACTGTGGATATAACATTAGAAAGAAGTTTAAAGAGATGGAGCTTCTTAGGGGTACAGTACTGCTGAAACGGCAAAGACATCTAAAAAGAAAACTGTTTCCAATTTCTTCATTCTATGTTCATAAAAAACAGGACATTATGCAGAGTTTTTAAATCAACAGGACCATTGCCATCGCTCCCTCTGTACTCCAAAAATTCCAGCTGGTATCAGGTTTTCCTTGTAATGGAAACAAGCTGGCAGAACTTCAAAGACTTGATAACAGCTTATACAGAGAAAGGACAGCAATAGTTAGTTATATTTCACTATTAAAAATGTTGTTTTCACCTCTTTCTTTTTAAGAGAAGTCAGATAGAATTTGGAAATACTTAAAACAGTGGCACTTGTATCTGGTTGCAGCTCAGGAAGAGATTGTGAAAATGTAGCTGTACTGGAATTTGTTTGGGAAAGGCTATCTAACAGCTCAACTTTCATCAAATATGCCATGGCCAGGGGCTACGAGCACCATGAAATCACTGAGCTCAGTTGGACAGCTTTTAAACAACTGAAAAACTGAAACGGGAGTTTTGAAAAATAGGGATATTAAGTACCTTATTTATTTCCTTATTTGAAGGCACATAAATCACCCAACCCTGATAAACATTGTCTTAAGAAGGCTCTGAAGAACCTAGGAAACTGAGTGAAAAAATGTTGAGCAAGTGGAAATAAGCCTTTAATTTATAATCTGATATATCAAATTATAAATTCGGCTTTGATGGACAAATCCAGTTCAAACAACTCCCTCTCAGTCTTAATGTTGCATCTTTTCTAATTTTTGACCACAGTAGGATTGTGGGTTCACTTTCAAGACTGTCCTAACTTTCCATGTAGTGCCAAATGGCATCTGTACTATGTTAAAGTGATGTGAGCTGTGCCATTTTGCAGAGATTTAGAATTATGATGGGGCTCACAGTAACCAGAGGCTGAGTATCTATATAAATAAGACATTTTTATTTCTCTGGAAAAAATGTTTCTCTTTCAAAAATACTACAGTCCCTTATTTCTTTTATTCCTCCTCTCCTTCTTCCCTGATCACATGCAACTGAAGAAACGGCCTTTGTTAGCTTTTTCTGGGCTGGCAAGAAGCCCAAAGATCCAGCTGACAAAAACCTCAAGTCAGCAAATCCAATGGGAGGAATGTCCTTTTCAGAGCCCCCGTTTCACAGTCTCCCCGTCACAGAGCATCTCAATAGCACCACACAGAAGAGCCTTCCATGGCCCTTCCTTACAACGTGAATCATCCTTACTCTGCTCCTTGTGCTTAAGTAATTAGCTCTCGTTACCCACCTGTTGTTGCCCAGCATTTGCACGCTGAGCTCTGGGGGAGGCTGATGCGACAGCATCTGTCCAAAACAAAGCTCCCATCAGTGGGTTCAAGGAGCAATTGCAAGGCTCAGTGGATCGGCTCCTGTCTCTCCCACCCCTCGTTACGCCTGTAACGGGGCGTCCCATACTCAGAGGGAAGCAGCCTGAGAGGGCTGTGGTAGCCTAGACAATGTACGGTCAGCAAAATGTCCTCGAGTTAAATACGCATGTGCTGTACGTCCCAGCCCACTACCGGATCACTGAGTTTGCATCAAAATTTCTAACGTGAAAGAGTCAAGGATTTGACAGAAGCTGCTGGTTCACAGTGGTCGGTTGTCAGAAAAACAGGTGCTGCGAACAAACTGAAGGGTCTACCTCATGCATCAGTTGGATAAGATGAACTCTGAAAATTTTTCCCAAAAAGGAATTAGGTGCTTTTTAAGGAAAAAAAGAACACAGTAAATAAAGACTTCACCAGGAAGAACAGCAATCTGCACTACGGTTTCACGGCATGGAAGTGGTTCATCCTGTAATCTGAGCGCTTCATATAATGTCAAAATAAGCACTTATTTCTCACGCAGCTTTCTTTGCTGAGCCTTTCCTTAGCCAACACAATAAGCAAACACTGTTCTTTCTGTTCTTTCTCCTCCCCTTTCCTCAGCAGCCCTTTGGTATTTACCTCCTCTCATTTTGGATTTCCTGTCTGCACCCTAGGGAAAGGATTTTCCTGTGAGAAACAAATGTCACACTGCTGATCTGTTTGGATGCCAGTAGACCAAGTCTATCCTCCATGTGAAGCAAAGCTTTCATCTACCTGCTATCAGAATAGTACTGGCCTCAGTTTATTTTTTTTCCTGACCCATTGTATTTGGAACTAGCTTTAGAGAATTAGCTTTCTGGTCCCTGTCAGAACTGCTATTTCCATGTACTAAATTAAGATGGATGAAACGTTTTGGGTAAATGAAGACCTAAACTGGACTAAATCTCAAAACCAGACACCAAACATTTTGAAAACATACCTGCTTTCTATAGTTTCCTGCATAGCACATATCTTTTTGGTTACTGTATTTGACGTTCTGGTCTGAGAGGGGGAGAAATGCAAGTGAGAACACTCTACCTCTTTTGCGTATGTGCAGAGAGCAGGGCACAGTGACTCTGCCAGAAGTATCCAGATACGGTGATATTAAACATACGCAGCTGTTTCTGAAATTACAGAAGGTGTTTTTTCATGTGGGGGGAAAACTTCCTGGCAATTCACACCTAATTATTCATGGAAATGAAAGCCACCAGCAGAACATGGGAGGAAAAAAAGCTCTGCATCTGAACAGCCACAGTCCCAGGAGATGTGTCTGCTCAGATGGTTGGGACCCAAAACTTGCTTCACCTCAAACACAGATTGGAGCTTTTGTCTTTCTGCAGGGACCAAAGAGACCAGTAAACCTTTAGCCTCTGGGCAGAATCATGGCCAAGGCTGCCAAGGCCCCAGGCATTTTGCTGACAGGCTTTGGAAGTGCTTGGGAAGGACAGAGATGCCACCTCTCTTCTCTCACTCTGCAGAGGCCAGAAGACACAACACAATTGTGCGGTAAAGACAGAAGAGTCATATCTGGAAGATCACTGAGGAACGTGTTTATATGCATGCATGCTCAAGTACAAGGTGAGCATGATATGTTGAGCACACATAATACCAGCAGAGTGCAAAAGTCTGGCTAAAGAACGTGGTAGGATATATTGCTTAATGTGTTTTCATTTAGAGGTCTTCAGGGTGTTTGGTGCTTAGGATGTTGAAAATGCCTTAAATCTCTTTGCTATCTTCTTGTGGTACGTTATGAGATGCTAGATCACCATGATTGCAACAGCCTGACTGTGGCAAACAACAGTCTGTGGCTTTGAATGGGTTGTACTAGATGTCTTCAAGCTGTTATAGAGCATTGGGGAGTGTTTTGTGGCTTGTGGTATATGCAGAATGGGTGATTTGTAGACCTTTTGGGTCTAACCAGCTATAACCCCTGTGCTTGTGAGGCACTGGATTGGATCGCCCTGGTGGCTTATTCCGTGTGCAGTGTGCGGTATCTCACGCTGCTCGTTATTTTGTGAGAAATAAATAATTGCCTTCATTGTATCCTCACTCTGAAAGGTGACTAAAAATATCTTTATTACATGTGAAAAAATTTTTGCATACAAAAGTCTAGAGGTTGAACTCTGGTGATGCGTTCTGCAAAGCTCAGAAAAGCCAGTACTCTGGCTAGTGCATCGCCAGGGAGCTAGCCGGGGTTCAGAAGAATGCAGCAGAATCACGTACAGCCTCACTTCAGTTTTACCTTAAGCCCATTTGCTTTGCATTTTCTGCAATGTAAGCGTAAGAAGATTCTACGTCTACACTTAGTGATCATTCATTGGACTAATGAAAGTCAGAGCCAGACAGTGCTTTAACAAAAGTCAGCCTCAGCTGTATGGGAAATTACGTGGAGCCTGCAGACACTTTAAAACCAGAGGAACTATCTGTGGAAGGCACTGTTTAGATGGTCTTGAACTTTGTCTCAGTTGCAGCCCAAACTCGTAATGTTAGAAATCTCTTAAGGTCATGCTTATAAATAGACTGTCAAAAGTCTTTTTCAAATAAAGACATAAGGGACAACCTTTCTGTCACAGCCAGACAACCCATTCACATGCTAAATCTAGTCAACAAAGCAAACATTGTGCATAAAATCTGGTTTCCTCTAAGCGATGAAATAGGTGAATAACGAAGCAAAGCTCATTCAAGAGAGAGAGCATGTGGGACACTGTAGTAATCAGAAAGATGAGTAAAGGTTAACTGTGATCAAGCTGGCCGAACAATAAAGAGAAAAAGCAGACCTCCAAACCCAAGTGCAAGTCTCACTTTGCCAAATTCAACTCTGTAGCATGTAAATATTCCTCCGCGGAAAGTTCCAGTAGAATCTACTTAGGCCTGGTGGGCCTGGTTTGTGTTTTATTCTGACCTGGCCTTTTCCTTCTAATTGATGTTCATTTATATTTTCCACACTGAAATCTGAAGTTGCATTTCCTATAGAAGGCTCACTTGCTTAACTACAGCTAGAGGCAGAGATATCTGTTTCTTTGCCACTGCAATAACGAGGAGATCCGTCAGAGCGTACCACGTTCTGAGATTGTCAGTACTTCTACATCATTTCTCTCTGTCAGATGGACAGATGTTGGAACCTGGTACTGCATTTTTCTGATACAAAGCCTTCTTATTTCAGAGCAACTCCTTAAATGCAAGTTCTCCCATATCAGTGAGAACTTCAGAGTAGATAACACCTTGCTTGGCGTGACTTCTGAAAAGTCAGCTTTTATTCAGTCAAGCAGCAGGTATTTATTTTGCTGGGATGTTGTTGATGCCTTCTCTGTGTGCTGCTCTGATGCCTTTCTGTTTTCTCTTCCACATGAACAATATTCAGCCACCTGCACGTTAACTCAGCCTGTTATCAAACCCTCCACCTACACAACACATTCTTAAACAGCTTTATACGTACCCTCAGTTTTGGGGTGGTGGCTCCTATTGTTTCAGCTATCTATTCCATAGAGCTTAATTGCACTTTGCAGTTGATTAAAATGAAGGGTGGTTGTTACACCCACTACCTTCAGCAAGACTTCATGCAACTGCCAGCATCACAAGATGTGCATTTTTAGTACCCAGGCAAGCCATTGTGTTTATGTCCCTCAGAACTACCCAACAGGACACAAGCCACCGGCAACAAGTTTTCTCGGACACACAAATCTCTTCCCATAAAACTTCTGGAACTGCAGACCACTTTCTGTCTTCCTACAGCAAAGCAGCCCTGTATTTAAATGCAGCAACTCCCTTTTCCTTGAGAAAGGTAGAATCTGAGTACTACAGGAAAACGGCCTGTTCCACTCTTCTGTCCTTTAAATCACTCTCCTCTCCCCAGCTAATTCCCTTTTCCAATTAAATCTGCCAACAGGCTGTTCTCTTTGCTGCAAGAGCTGGATTTTCCCTTACTGTAGATTCATAACTCTACACATTTCAAAATTAACCTGTATTGTCAGCTAGCCTCAATGTGGTATGACACAGCATAGCCAGAATATCTTGGAAAAAAAAATAATTTGCCTTTCAGTCAAAGGTGGCACTTTTGGCAACAAGAAGCAGCTGTTTTTATACTCAGGAGAGCTCTTGATAATGGGGCACTCATGTTCCAAGTTCCTGCTGTGTTCATCTGAGGTCTGGAGTTAAAAAAAAATCCCTGCTCCAAGTTAGACAGAGCTATCACTTTAAAATGGGATGTGTCCTGTGTCAGGTCGGTGTCTGATACCACCAAACAAACGTACACAGAGTAAAACATCCCATTAGCATCCAAAAGCAGACATTAACACAACTGAGTTAACAAGAAAAAAATATATATGTAAAAAGACTAACATTTCAAACAGTTCTCCTTTCACTCCAGCATGGAATAAACAAATTTCAAACCTCCAGCGGTGCTAAGGAGCAAGCATCGTACTCCAGCAGTAACACAACTGCCACACTGGTAGCAAGGGAGTTCAGGCAGAAACCTTTGGACTGCCACTGCTCATATGGTATTTCCAGACTTTTGGATGGTGCTTCAGATATGAGTCTCCTAGGAACTGACTTGTGCCAACTTGGCACTCCCCAGTTGTTCGGGTTTTTTTACTGCCTTTTCTTCCTGGGCTGAGGCTGACGGGTGATGGAACGAGGACCTTTGCAGAGCTTCACAAAGCGTAGGATGGTACTCCCAGCACAGCAACAAGCTCTCCTCCCTGGGCCACGAGCCCTTGTAGTGCAGCTGATCCCCCACCGTGATCCTGCCCTTTGCAATCATCTCCTTTAGCACAGCTTCCGAATGCTCACGTCTAGACTGGGCCAGTTCCCAGGCCGAGGAACAATCCCCATTTACCTAATGACACCATCCTGGCCTAGAACAGGGATGGCCTTTCTCTGACCCATTTGACACAGGAAATTTATCAGCTTTGGAGCTTTTCCACTTAAAACAGAGAGACTTGTGTGAACGCCGCTTGCCAAGACCTGCTCCACGGAGCACACAAAGGAGCAGAGTGTCATGGAAATAAACAGGCTCTTCCTTGCACAAGCGCAGTGGTATTCTTCAGCCTGGCGGTCCTGCCCTGGCAGGAACTTCACCTGGCACCTATTTTTGTCAGCCAACAGGTTATAACCCGGAGGCAACACAGTGTTGAGAGCAGACACAAGCTGTTCACAGGAACAAACAAAACTGAATGCATGGGCAGGCTTTGGAAATCCCATGGAAGTTTCATCTGATGAGTGATGAGCAGATTGCAAAAAAGCTTAAGTACTTCTGGGAAGTACCAGATCCCATAACTGCTCCATCCCAGGAAATTGCCTCATCATTAGGCAAAAGTCATGCTACTTCTTGCTTTTTTCTCTGTGGCTTGATGAGTCTTCCCTTCCTTTCCTGACCAGATCATGACTCCACATCCCCAGGTGAGGTGGAGAGTGTCTCGGTGCCAGCTGGTTCACTGGATAAGCCAATTATCCTGCACATGAGGTGTAAATTTGAGCTGCCTCAGGCAGGGAAGCAAGCTCTTACTGAATTGATACCCCTCGCTTCCTGGATGAGAGGTGGGCACTGCCACAACCCACGAGAGAACAGCAAATCCCCTGTGTATAAAGAGGCAATGCAGGTGCCTGAGCCCAAGCTATGAATCTTGATGTCAAATAATCCTGTATTTCAAAGCTGTGAGCATGCACTCAGCCTGGGAGAGCACAGGAATTTTTGACACATTTTTGTTCTTGTCAACAGCATTTTCTTAGCCGTTTGCTCTCTCCAGTAGGCTGTGAACCCCCTTTTTGGGCACCTGGACCGGGACTGGGAATTGCAGTACAAGCTCTGGGTTTTTTTAAGATTTAAGCATGTTGCAACTCAGTGTTCCCATGCCTGAGCCAGTGCTGTCTGTAACAGCTTGCACGGTAGTGCAGACCCGCAAAGAATTCGCATGAGTGACTGACAGCTGGGAATTTTCTAACTTTCAAGTGCTCAGTTCTCTTTTAACAAGATTTTAAAAACACACCTTGATAGGTTTCTAAAAGAAAGTTTAAAAAAGTATGGAAATGATAACACATAGAAACTTCAGAACTTAGTACGGACCTCTAATCTCCGGAGTTAATGCTAAAATACGCTTGCAAACCAATGTCACATCTCTGCTTTAAAGCATAAGGTACTAATACTTCTCTCTGAGAAGGTTCAAAGAATTTGTATCACGAGCATGTGCATTTCCCAACCTAAGTTTTGTAGCCTTTGGTGAAATGTCCCATAAAATTAAGCGTGAGGCACGCATCCACTTAGTGATTAGTTCATCCTTGGCTTTTGAAATTCATAACATCCCACACAATTAAACTGAGCCCTTACTGTATATATCTTAAAGGAGCCCTGAATGCATGTATTTGTACCTGCTCTTTCTATAAGAATACAGTGCTCCTCGAGGAATGGCTGACAAAGCATGGATCTTTACTAGGCTTCACAAATTAGCAGTCTAGAGGAGAGTGAGCTTTTGCCATTCAGTCACGCACGAGCTGGCAGAGGAGAGGAGGTAACAAAACCGGCTGTTCTACCTAGCTGGCTTGTCACACATTGTCCCCATAATTAGCCGTGCCCTCTGCAACCTCTTATTAGGCCAGCTGGCCTAAGAAATATCAGCATCTCCTCAGAGCTGAAAGGTGGACAGTCGCAGTCAAGAAATGGCACGAGCTCACCTTCACAGCGTCATGGCAATCCTTGGTGCGAGTGACCCACGCTCCTCGAGTTTAATCGTCACTTTCTGCAAGCTGGGGTCAGGACGCAGGACTTCATTGATGAAGACATACTAAACCTTGTCCGGCTCAGAGCACACACACTGAGGCTGCTGGAAGGCAGAATAACCATACAGATGAGCCAAGTCACACTGATATTGTATGGAGTCTGTTTGGAGGCTTGGCCTCAATTAGCATATAAATGAAGTGATACACGAAGTCGCAGCTTGCCAGAAAACGAGACAGAATAATCTCCCCAATTTGGCAGCTCTCTAGAGCATTTAGTTTGTGAATGAAGAGCCAGGCGCACTTTGAAGCCAAGCTGGGTCCACAGTTTACAGCCAATTGACTCTACATGGTGAAAACAGGTCTTGAGAAGTCAGGAAGCAGGCCAGCACTTTTTCTGCTCTTAAACTAAGTTTCTATTATAGGCAAGTGACTTTAAAGATACTCATCACCGTTCCAGTAGACTGATAGCACTTCACCTATTGCATCCACAGGCCCAGATGAGCTGTGGTACGGCCCTCCCACTGCAGGCTTCTGGCCATTAACAGAGTGCTTGATTTTATTCCAAGTAAAGGAGAAGGAACTGAAAGTTCACAGGAAAAATGATACGGAGATGTGACCACGTAGCTGCTGAGCTTAGACACAGACAGAAATTTTACTTACAGATCTTTATTAGGGTAAAGAATAAGGAGGCAAAAATAGAAAAAAAGACCTTCAGAACTGGTGCAGAAGAGCACAGGGGGAATGAGGAGCTGTATTTATTTGTATAGCCTATGCAAGCCTTTTAAGGTATTTCAGTTAAGACAGAGGGAAGAAGGCTTGTGTTTTTGTGCAAATGCCTTTCACATTCATTAGGGTTTAGTTTTCCTTCTTCAAATATTTTCAATTGTCAGGGGCTCAGCTCAGATGTAAAAGCAAGGAAATCTAAGCACAAAGGCATGCAGATTTTTCCAAGAGCAGTGGAGTCTTGCTCCTATAGCTACATAGTCTACTTTGGGGAGGATCGAATTTCTAGGGGAGAAAGCAAAACAGATTTAAACGTAGGTAAAATGTAAAAGGCAAATCAGTGCTAGGCAAGAATTGTCTTTTTGCTGCAGACACTTTAGGTCTGGTTTGAATACACTGCCTTGAAACAAAATCCATTCTCTATTTACATTAGCAACCACAGACAAGCCTAGCTTGACTATACATGTAGCTGTATTTTGTTTTCCATCCTGGGACAAATGCCTCTCTTCATTAAAGGGTTGGAGTTACAAGAAAATCTTACGGGTTTCTCTTAAAATCCTCTCTGCATCCTTCAGCTAGCTTGTAGTTTCTTTCTGCACTGAGTTTGTCCCTTCCCCTCATTTTTAAGCTCCAGTTTAGTGCTTTCCAATGATGCTGTTGCATCTGCAATCTGGAACTGCACAGATGACTCATTCTTTGCAAATGCCCTGGGCCGCCTCCTCAGCTGGGGTGAGGTAGGTGCTGTGCTTCTGCACTCCTGCCCATTTCGCCTTGTAGACAACTGAACACGTGGGTTCCTGAAAAAACCCACAAAGTCACTACCTAGTCCTGGACTTGCTTTAGCAGTCAGGTAGATACAATCCCATCTGCTGTTCACAACTAGGAAAGCTATGATCTGAATAACCACTTTTTCTATGGCATGAAATAGTCAAACAACCTTAATGAAAAGCAGGAGTGACAGTCTGCTTGAGCAAGAGCTGGGAATTTTAACAACTTGGATCAGAGAAATATGTGACATCCAACTTGATTTGGTGCAAAAAAATTAATGTCATGAGACAAGATAACTATAAATACTATAATAAATACAAAATACTATATAAATATAATAAATAAATATAAATATTACATAAATACTCCTTGAAAAGCACTCCCTTGCCCGTTTCATTAATATTACCCACCCCTCAGCAACGTGCTTTCCTGGTAAGCCATTTCTGGCACAGCTATTGTGTGAAGGGTGGTTTCTGATCTTACACCCTGGAAAATATCCCATTCAAGTTTCAACAAGGGAGAAGTATTCCATTGAAGAATTAACATTTGTTTAACCCACCCTCAGAAAAAAAAAAAAAAAGAGAAAAGGAGCAAAGTGGTTCATCAAAAATTAGTATAGCAGAATGAAATAATCCCATGACTCAGGGTTGAACCAGAGTAATGATGCAAATCTACTAGTGACTCCTACTTGCATCTGTTCAAATTAAAGGGAAAAACTGCTCTAATCTTGTTAGGTCTTGCATATTCTGACAACACCACCTGAACTGGAACAGCAACATAATTTTCCAGTTGTCTCCACGCTTTGCTTTCTTGTGGTCAGAACCTAAGAGTAGCTCCGACAAAAAGAGAGGGCTGCTTCCCCAAATTTTTGCTTTGTAAATACATTTCTTATTCGTGCTTCTAGGCACATAACATCACCTCCAGGATCATGAACCACGACAATGACTTATAGCTTGGAAATTACAGTTTATTATGAAACGAAGATGCTAGCTGTGACCTGAACTCACCCACAAGAGGTCCTGCACAGATTACTTCATTACATCTTGTCTCTGCCTCTCTTCCCCCATCTCAAAAATGCAAAAAGAAAAGCAACATAGCTTAGTAGAGCAAGAATAATAATAATGACATGGAGCTTTTGCCTGGTTGTATTATCTCAGCACTGCAAGGCCCTGGCTCTGTTCACTGGTGAGTGTTCAGGGAACCAGCTCTGTTTGGCTGAACACTTCTGCATGCTCTGTAGCAAAACAAGACCATACAACCACAAGTATCATTGTATGGGCTTAAGCTACTTGTCTCAAATGAGTTAAGTAATATGCTGCAAAGGAAGTCTGGTCCTGAGCTACTGTAGTACTCTATGGGCTCCACTACTGAGCACATGACTAATGACCTTCACCGCAGGAGACACAGCCTGGGGACATGTGCACCTCCTTGGTGTTACACCACGGGCAGGTGCCACACACATTTCCCTCCTCTGACGCAGTTTCCAACCTCTGGTTCAACCCAATTTTAATTGCTTCTTTTGCTGTCCAAGGGGCAGGGAAGCAGAAGCAGCACACTGGAAGGACTCACACCACCTTCCCGTGGACCACCACGAGGGCAGCCCGTCACTCAGTTGCGTTGGTCATCATCTTCCTCTGCTCCCCTTGATGGCTGCCAGAGCTGCATCCAGCCCTGACATCAGCTCCCGCCTCTGCAACAGCATCCAGTTAGGAAAGTGTATGCGGTGAACAGTTTGCAAGCCTTCACAAAACCCCAGCTATTTTTATTGAGCCTTCCTGTACCTATTGCTTGTAGAAATGAGCATTAAGAAAGGTCAATAACAAGGCTGAGTTCTCATTCAAAAGGAACTAATGTGCAAAACAAAGATCTCCGAGAAGCTAACAACCTTCTCTGAGGTTCAGCATAAACTGCAGAGACCAGCTGCAAAATAGCAGTTGGATTTCAGCTATAAACAGACTGAGTTTTACAGGGGGTTTATATATCTATTTTGGTGAAGTTATTTATTCTACAGGAAAAATGCTATTTGTAAGGCCCCAGGAAGGCAGGGGGATGAGAGGAGAAAAGGAAGTCCTGCTTGTGTTGTTAGAAGAGGCTTCACTTCTAGACTCGGAAAGAGACTCTAAAATAAACATTTCACAAAGCCACAAATTTGGAGCATCTTCAAGAAAATCATGCCTTTTTTAAAAAAAAAAAAAAAAAAAAAGAAAAAATAGATCTCACAGCTCTTCCATCAGAATATTTAAAGCTCCTTTCCTGCCTTTAAAAGCACACTGTTGTTTCCTGGCTGGAGGTGAGGAAAAAACCCCACAGAGATACAGAAATTATAGCCAAAGGTAAGTAAGAATAGTATGTGTTTTCATATCTGCGTGAGGTAAATGGAATGAAAACTGAACTGAATACAAAGAGGAGAAGAAAGAGATAGACTGCTCAGGTCAAAGACTCTTTGAAGATTCAGATTAAAAACATTAAGACAGGAAAAATCTACTGAAACTGTAAATTCTGTGCAGCCTTAATATGAACTGTATATTTTAAATGAATTAATTTCACACAGTAGGTTGCTGTGTGAGGGTAAAGTCCACACTGAAACAAGGTAGCTCTAACTGAAGGAGGCTTCCAAATGAAAAACAAGTGATATCTGCCATCTTTACCTAGTGTTAAACAAAAAATACTAAAACACACCATTTCTCATGCACTCCTATTTTGTCCCTCAGAGAAGTCCGGCTCCTTCCATAGCTAAAAATGAAAAGCAGACTCTTGGTTTCTATAAAAAAATTTCAAGTGAAAAACAAAAGATTAGGTATTTGTTTTTTATTCTCAGATTTCTCCGAAACATGAATGATGACAAAGTGGTCTGGAAATCTAATCACGAGTATCAGGCACCCAAAGAGCACCAAGACAGGAAACACTTCCAGAAGCTCTCAAGCCTGTAGGACCCAGGGAAATCAGCACAGCTTCACTGAAAGACCTTACTTGTTCTTTCCAAAGATGAGTTTTGGGGCTCCAGGAGCCATAGGTTCTAAATCTTAAGACTATGCCAGCCTCTGATTTGTCAGTTACTTGGTTTCCTTTCCCACCATGACCTATAGCACAGACTATTTTTTTTTTTTTTTAAACTTTTAATCAGATTCGGTGACACAGTAGCAGTGAAGTAATAATAATGAAAAAAATAGAGCATCCTTTGCTCAACACATCCTAAGAAGGTGCTGTCACCTCAGTCATTCAAAAAAGCCAGCCACCTATTCACAATGCAAGATGAACATGCCAATAAATGTGTATTCCCTCCCTCTGAAAATTGTTATGAATCACCATGTTATTAACATATAAAGTTGCCCCCAGGTGAAATTATACCAAAATTAAAACTATCAGCATGTCTTAGAGTTTACCCTACAAGATACCAAGGCATTCTGCTCATCTCACTGCAAATAATTACCTGGACCTGAATAGGAAAGACTAAGATATATTTCTTCCTCATATCAGAGTTTTGCATCATAATTGTAGAATTTAACTTACAGCGTTCATATTTACAATTTTGAGTCACAGACTTTGGCTTCTCAAGATCCAATGGCAGCCAGTGACCAGTACAAGTCCTATCAGCTTTTTGCTTTCAGAAAGGGGCAATCAGCCAAGCAGGGATTCTGCCACAAAGGACTGGCCCCAGACAAATATTAACATTGACAAGGTACCTTTGGTTTGCACGAGCTGACATCCCATGTGGTTTAGGTGAATTTCAAATGTTATCTTTTATCTCAGTACATGAGCTCCTGACAGGTCTGGGAAATTTGGTAGAGTGATAATGTGTGCAATCAGGGACTTACCTGAGGTAAATAACTCCCATTGTCTAGGAACCATTGTAAGGATTGCAATGAGAGAAACATCTAGTATTTTACCTGTCTTGGTTTTTTGTTTCTTTTTTTTTTTTTTAAAAAAAAAAGAATAGCAGAATTTCTATTTGTTTTTAACTAACAGGTTGTCCTTTTAGAGATGAATCCAATATGATACTTCACTATAACCATTTTAATTTAAAGTCTTCCTTCTCATTGGTTACTACTTCTAATGCTCCATGCCTGCAACTAGACTGTTAAAACAAATTTAATTCATAGCATATTATACATCCATGTATCTCCAAATAAGCAGCTTTTCTTTCTTTTTCTTAAATCAAGGTTTCCACTTAGTGTTAAATTTCAGAAAATACTTTAGCATGATGTAACCAGTATCAATTAAAACATGGCTTCATTTTCCACGGTCTGCTCTGTACTTTCAATTTGAAATGATGAACCAATAAACATATGTTTTAAGACTAATGTAAACCTTTTAAAAGCTTAATCTGAGGTAATTCATCTGAGAGAACTGGAATCTTCTATGAAAGTTGCAGAAAGTACCCTGAGCAATATTCAGCTCACTTGCCTGAACAGCAATGTAAATATATGGGTTAGGTATTGATTTTGAAAGAATTATTATGGATCTGCATCAGTCAAGTAGGGAACTTAGACCTTATCATCAGTGTAATGAAAAGGAATCAGAATAATTTTCTATCACCACACAAAAAGTTTTCTTTTTCCCATTTAGTCTTTGGCAATTAACAAAGTTTATTTTAATTAATCCCAAATGTCTTTGACATCTTGGTAGAAAGCCAAAAGCCTTCTCTTTGAATATCTTGTGCTCAGTGTCACATCTGGAAAAGCTAGTATTTTAAAGTCTTGCTACACTTCACTTATTTTTGATTTGTGATATACAAGAAACAATCTAGGTTTGCAGAAAAAGATTGCCAAAATTCACCATTTAACCAAACTTCTGATACCCAAACAAACAAAAAGCAAAGGCTAGGATTTTCTCTGAATTCAGTCAGAGCAAACAAGTCTTTTAAAAAAGGCTGGGATTTTCTTTGCATTGTAAGCATTGGAAGTATTATAATGCCCCCATTGTTATGGTACCCACAGCAACAGTAATGAAATTGAAAGACTGACAATTTCTATGTCAGTGGTGATGTCAATAGAGTTATTCCCAGAAATTAAAAGATGAAGAATTCATTTTTGAATATTCTATTCCATATTTTCTAAAGTGTATCTCTGATTCTGCGTATGCAACACACAGAGCAGCTCAGAAGGCTTTGGTTTTCAGACAGCCTTAAGGACTTTCCCTCTGAAAACCCAGATTCTACATGGTGTCTTTTAAGAGCACACCACTGGGAAGACAACACCAATAGTCACTTTAGAAAATCATGCCACGCAATTTCAGCCTGTGCCTTCAGCAAGGACTTCATTGTGGATCACCTGTGATCCACATGCAAGTTTCAGTCACAAGACGGACCTACCACAGGAGGTTACATTACAGGACCAGTCTCCTCATGTGCCATCTTTCATCTTTGATCTTTCACATCGGGGATATATAAGCAAATGGTCACACCAATAAACCTTTGGAGAAGAGACAAGAGAGTACCTGAGAGCTGCGTCATGAGAATCCTTTTTCTGCTTCGTTCATGAGCTGCCAGATACCCATCCAACTGCCCCATGCCATGGGACAGGGGCAGCTCTGGTCCAAGGGGGATTTTAATTCCCTGGGGGAAGCAACAGCATGAGGTGGCCACCTCTGCAGATCATTCATGGCAGAGGTTGCCTGGGTCAGCAATGGCCTGAACCCTATGTACAAGCCCCATGGGACTGCTGGCTAGCATGACAGTACTCACCCCTAGCGCTGTTACAACAGCTACTGACTGCCTGTCACTTCTAGGATGTAGGGAATGGCCAAGTCCTTCACTGAAGCAATGCTCCTGCTCCAAGCTGCCTGCCTGCGGAAAGGCTTTCCCAGCCTTGCCCCGCTATTTAGGTGGGCCGAGTGCCCTTGGCACTTGGCTGGATGATATAAAACCCCTGCAGACATATAGCCAGAGTCCTGGATTTTCTGGCCAGCTGACATTTGCCTTCAGAAGTGTAGTCATTGACCTTCACAGCATCCAATGTGCACAGGGATTTACCGGGTGTCTCAGCTTCTCCTACCACCCCTCATGTCTGTTCTACTTTCCCATCCTCGCAGACAACTCTTGCATGCCCAGGTCCTTCAAAGTGACAGAGGGGCTGTAGAGGAGCCAGGCACAGGTGTGTGCAGGCATGTGGTGTCTTCTCCCAGCTCCAGGCTATCCCTGCCCTGTAAGCCAGGGTGAGAGTGGGCATTCAGCCACCTCCCTTTCTATTTCCTTCATATACCAAGGTTGCCAATGTTCACTAACATCTACCAGGAATCCAAGTAATATGGTCAGATATGTTGAAAAAAATCAAGAATATCTTCTGGAGGTGCAGAGAAGGAAAGGTGGTGGAGTGAGAAGATTCAGGTTAAGAAGATAAATGTATTAGCAGTGTCAGTGTTTCAAGTGGGCTAAAATAATGAGGTTCAAAAATGAAAACCGATCTTGTATAAGCTAAGAACTGTTCCTATACAAAAATCATCTGTTAGCAGAAATATCCTAAGGAATGTTCCTATTCGTTCAAATCTTAAGTAGGCTGTAGGCTTTATGCAGATGTATCTTAAGTTCCTATAAAATTGAAAAGTCTGCTTTTCTGACTCTTTAATCATGACTAATACACATATTTTTCAACTGATCAGAAGCAGCTGTCCCCAGAGGCTGGGAAGCACTGAGCAGAGGTTCTGCTCACATATGCAAGGGATCTCAACTTTTGATTGGTACCAGAGAAGCCTAAGCTAGACAGCATGAGCAGGCAATACCTTGCAGTACCAGACCAAATTCAGCCTTACTAGAGTCCATTCTCAGACTTTTATTTAGATTTTGCTTTATTAATAAAGAATGATGACAAACTAAGCATCCTCCTCCAGTGTATTTACTCCCTGTGCCAGTCACAGGGCTGTTTAAACTCACAAACCAAATAGTCTCAGAAAACCATCTTCATAAACCACCTAATAAAGTAAAATAATCACGTACCTATGCCAAATGAGTCAGCAAATACACATAACCCTTTCCAAGCAGAAGTAATGGCCTGCCAAAAAGACATAATCCATTTTACGTAAGTTCTACTGCTCCTTACAGACAGGCACATATTATCAAAATTGATGACAGCAGAAAGAGAGACAGTGATGTAATTACTTCTGGATACCAGTGACTCTGTGAGGGATGGAAGATTACTTTTTTACCCAGTGCTAATATTTTCCCCTTCAACCACATCAGATACCCTCATGGAAACACTACTACCACCTCTATATATTCCCTTGCCTTATTTACCACCTGTGGCTGCAGCAGTATTCAGCAGGAGCCTGCAGCACTTTAACCCGTGTGCTCAATGGATCATCAGAATTTCTTTGCAGAATGATCCATTAAGACAAAGCATTGCTTTACAAGATGAAGAATCACGTGCTTAATTGCCTTCCCTGAACAAGCAGAAGTAATTGCGAAGTATCTTGTATTGATGACTCCTCTACACGTAAGCCCAAAAGGAGAAATGAGTCTGAGATGAATTCAGTATGGGATTACAGAAAGCAGTCACTCTGCAATCAGAGCTGTTTTTCTTATATTAAAAAAAAAGATTACTCAACCAGTGCTGACTGTTTAAGAAGCAAAAAAGAACTTCAAGGAGCAAATGAGCAATACATTCAGCTGAATATTGTTGCACTCCAGTGGGGAAGAGCGAGGTTTTTACTATTAATTGCCTAATCATACAATTTCCCCCTCAAGTATAGTAAACCATTTGCATGGACCATTCAGAGACAGAGTCATTTGCCTACAGCTGAGACACAGCAGCAGATTTATTATGCTCATGTACATCAGACATTTCCAAAACATCATGCATAATTGTACAAATATCCAAAGAGGTCACAGCTAGAGTAAAGTTTAGTTTTATTGCCTGATATTATAAAGCTGTATTCTCCTCCCCAGGTTAGCAGGACCTAAGAGAAAAATGATTCTGATTTCCAAAGGCTATATCCTGCTTAGTTTGTATTTCAAATAATTAACCCTAAATTTTAAAAGCCACACAAACAGAACAAACATCCTAAGAAGCTACACGGTTAAAATTCTTGCAAAGTTTTAAGCCTGTGCCCCTCTGTTGCCTGTTCCACTCAAAGTCTCCTTTGGTAGTCATTAGGCCCATTACTTGCAAGCCAAGAAGGGATGTGCAAGACAGATGTCACTTGTTTCTTTTCTTGAATCCTTGAAAAAAGTTAAGCAGAAAATATTTTGAGTTCTGGCACCAAGAGTGAGAGCTCACAGCTGAGGCTCTAGGGGTAGGTCCATGACATCACCTCAGCTCTCTACAACCAGCCACAGATGACCAATGCTGCAGGACTTGAATGGTCTTAATTAGAGTTTCCCAGACCAGTTGCATGCCAGATACTTCACATGTTACCAAAACTCTGCCTAAACTGATGACCATCTCCTCCTGCTTGCACACAAATTGCGGAGCCCAGAGCTGATGGCAGCTGCTGCTGTCACCAGTGGCAATACTGGTGTAAACTGATTTTAGGAACCATGCTTCTAAGTTAAGAACTAGCATCAGCAACGGCCAATTAGGAGATGGTGGAGGGTGGAGGGTGTTCCAGCAGGAAAATAAAGGATTTATGTAGGAAGGTGGTGCTTGCTAATAATACTAGGCATGATTGCTCCCTGGAGGCACTGGTGAGGGGCTTCCTGTGCTTTGTGCACCAGCCAGAAGGAGCAACTGCCAGTGCCAAAAAATGCATTATTTGTGCTAAATTGATGTGGTGGGTTGACCCTGGGTGGACACCAGGTGCCCACCAAAGCCACTCTGTGACTCCCCCTCCTCAACTGGACAGGGGAGAGAAAACACAACAAAAAGCTTGTGGGTCAAGATAAGGACAGGGAGATCACTCACCAATTACTGTCACAGGCAAAACAGACCTGACTTGGGGAAATTGGCTTAACTTATTATCAGAGTAGGATAATGAGAAATAAAAAATAAATCTTAAAAACACCTTCCCCCCATCCCTCCCTTCTGCCTGGGCTTAACTTTACTCCCGATTTCTCTACTTCCTCCCTCTCAGCAGCACAGGAGGACAGGGAATGGGGGTTGTGGTCAATTCATCACCCATTGCCTCTGCTGCTCCTTCCTCCTCAGGAGAGGACTCCTCACACTCTTCCCTGCTCCACTGTGGGGTCCCTCCCACAGGAGACAGTCCTTCACAAACTTCTCCAATGGGAGTCCTTCCCACAGGTTGCAGCTCTTCATGAACTGCTCCAGCATGGGTCCCCCACGGGGTCACAAGTGCTGCCAGAAAACCTGCTCCAGCGTGGGCTCCTCTCTCCATGGGTCTACAGGTCCTACCAGGAGCCCGCTCCAGCGTGGTGTCTCCACAGGGTCACAGCCTCCTTCAGGCACCCACCTGCTCTGGCATGGGGTCCCTCACAGGCCGCAGGTGGAGATCTGCTCCACCATAAACCTCCATGGGTGCAGGGCACAGCTGCCTCACCACAGGCTGCAGGGGAATCTCTGCTCTGGCACCTGGAGCACCTCCTCCCCCTCCTTCTTCACTGACCTTGGTGTCTGCACAGTTGTTTCACATATTCTCACTCCTCTCTCCAGCTGCAAATGCTGTTGTGCAGTAACTTTTCCCCCCACCTTAAATACGTTATCAAGAGGTGCTACCACCATCGCTGATGGGCTCAGCCTTGGCCAGCAGTGGGTCTCTCTTGGAGCCAGCTGGCATTGGCTCTATCGGACATGTGGGAAGCTTCTGTCATCTTCTCACAGAAGCTGCCCCTCTAGCCCCCCTGCTACGAAAACCTGGCCACACAAACCCAATACAGTTGAGCTCATGTAATGGCAACAAAAAGGAAGCCAGAGAAGCAATTGTGAGCGTGGCCTGACTTATGGCAGAGACCACTAGAGAGAAGGGCTGTACAGCAATGCAGTAAGAGAGCTCCCTGCCACGTGAACCCAAAGGCTTTTAAATTCCTGTGGAAAATGATACCCTGTGACAAACCCCTGTGGCTAGTGGCAATTTCATCAAATACAGTAGCATGGGAGCAGAAAAGCAAACTAAAAATAAAGCACAGCTTCAAAAAAAAATGAAACACATAGTTTAGTTTGTGTGCATTTACCAGACCAGAATATTAATTGCTTGCAAATATTTGGAGATTGCCAAATATTTGTAAAAGAGTTTGTGGCTCCTAAAACATTGATCAGTATTAACAAGATCATGAAATTTAGAATGCCCAAGTGCATTTCCTTTCTTCCACTAATGCTCTCTCCAGTGCATTTCAGTCATGTAGTGGAGACATAGAAATAGCATCATCAGGATTACTAAACCAAGCCCAGAGTAAGAATAGCAAATAATCCAAAAAATATTAAGTAAACTATATATACCCTACAAAAATGACTAATGTTACATACATCTGGAGGAAATTAGAGTTAATTTGGACTAATGAACTAACCAAGCAGGGCCAACTTCGTAGTTGCTATTATTTGTGGTGGCCAGCACTAGCAACAGTCAAAAGCTACATCCATATTTGTATGCTACATTTTTTAGCTGTCACTGCAGCTCTACATAATTAATTCTATCACATCCCACATCATCCAGACATATTGCCTAATATGTAAATATAAATTGCTGCATTTCTTCTCGTCTCTCTCCCATCCAAACCACAGATATCTCCTGTATGCAGCATATTATTAAAACTTCGACGAAGGCAAAAGTTAATAACTGGTTTCTCCATAGGAAAACATTTTATGCTACGAAGGGATTTATTATCTGAAGTCGGTCAGGCTGCAAAGTTTGCTGATGAGAAACAACCCCTCTGCCGTACTCAACTGTTTTGACAACTGTTAAATACAAGTGATGACACACTTGAAATACCTAGTCTGAAACAAGATAAGATGAATACCTCATATTAAAAGCTTTCTTGTACTAACGCCTGTTTTTGCATGTATTAGCACCAATAGCAAAACAGCACTTGATACAGATGAAAGTAGAATTGGACTTGTAGCCTTTAATGTGAGTCAGACGTGATTCATAGCTCAAGCTATGTCATTCCTATCTGTACTTGCTTATTTTATAATAAATAATGGCCCTTTGTAAATACTGCCTAACTGGCATGGGATCCACATCCTTGAAGTTACATGCTGACAGTTCAAGCCTAGGACAGGGCATGAATGAAAAAAGCTGTTGCTGCTGAATAGGGGGGTTCACTAAAGGCACCCCAGAACCCCAGCCAAATCCACAGTGGGCCCAACACAGGGATCTCTCCACCTCTCCTGGCGTCCAGCTTGAAGTCACCCCATTTCCTCCACTACCTTTTCTTTTTGAGCAGCAAAGACACTGAACTGGGTCAAGGAGACAGGGTCAGAGGCCTCAACTGATGAGTTAACTCTGCACTCAGTGGTGAGACTCGCCCAGGGTGATGACAGCATTCCAGCATCCTTCCAGAATTTCCTCAAGGATAGAGCAGACTAGGGAAAAGAAGCCCTGAAACTTCTCAGTGCACAGGCTTATGCTTTAAGAGATATTAATACAGCAATAATGTAATAGAAAAGGGTGACATGCAACCAGAATGGAATCTCTCTGTAGGTAGCTTGCCAATAGTCTACACAATAGCTTGAGTGAAGTGAATATTGAGAAGATACAGATAAGTTTGTTTTCAAAGGCCAGTGGAAAGTCTCTGACAAAGAATAAGAGCAAAGACTATTATTCTTTACTATTCTCATGTATTTGTTATGCAGCATTTTATACACCAGAGGAGAACACCATTCTGTCCCCAGATAAACCAACCACATGTTAGCAGCCTACCAAACTAAAGCTGAGATTTTTTTTTTTTTGTACTGTGTAGATTTCTTTAAGTCTAGCTTCCAGGCTTGGCTAGCAAAATGGATTTTTTTCCTGTTAGAGACCATCAATATCTCATGAATACTAGAACATGTCCAAGCCCAAGCCACTGCAAGCAGAGTCAAGTGCTTGCAAGCAGTCACTTACAGCAAACAGAGCTATGAATGTTGCTATTTATGGGATTTGTCTTTAGAGGCAATCGCAGGATATCAGTGCACTAAGATGAAACCACACTGTTAAAATCAAAACATTTCACACAACTGCTTCCAGAGCAGGGCATCAACCCTTCTGACTCTAGAAAGCTACCATAACTGGTTAGATAACCATGGAAATTCAGTCTAGAAAAGCAAATTGAAGAAGTAACAGGAAATTTCAGTTGGTATTTCAGCAGCAATCACCACAAGTTTTCAGCTGTTCTCATTTACACATTCTAGCCTGGCACACACAGTTTAGTGAATAGCTGGCTTCTCTATGAAGCTAACAGCTCAAATGGCAGTACAGACTCAAAGAAGGGTTATCCAACCCCAGAGTGTATTTTCCAGCCTTGTGGTGTGAAAAGTACCAGTGTTAGATCAAGAGCAAAGCATACCAAGTTTTCTATTAATTAACACTAGAAACCTTTTGGGTCTGGGTAGGGAAAGAGGCTCCAAGTCAGTGAATTGCAAACTGAAGCTCACTGGTAGTACTATTTTCTGTACTTCTGTAGACACACCTGTTTCATTTAGACATGGTGTAAAACACTTCTTTGGGCAAAACTGACACCTATTTGTCAGTTCAAAGCATTACCATAAGGCATCCCCCATTCCGTTGTACAGCAGACCGAAGTAGTGGCAGTCTTTCCACAACACTGCTCCTACTCAGATGCAGCAGCATCACAACTGTGCCAAAGCAGACACAGTATCTTGTCAACTGTTGAAAAACGAAACAAAGGTTCCCATCAACTTCTCTCCTCATATAACCAGCAGGCCCACTCAAAGTAGATGAGGTTACCAGGGGAAAAAAATAATCTGGAAATGCAGGTTAATTCACAGGCAGCTGCACTCTGACTTTTGTGCCAACTAACAGATGTTCAAGTAAAGCTAAGATAAGACTGTGCCCATATCTATGGCGTAAGTAGTTATGATCTGCACAAAGCCTGGCACTAGCTGAGTGTTCATATCCAAGTATCTTGTTTTTCCCAAGAATTGATTTCCAATTTGTAGGGAAAGACTAACACGTCATTCATTTGTCCTCCATAGCAGCTGTTGTCCATACTGAAGATCCATATTAAACCCCTCCTGAGAGAATTTTACGCTTCTATTTCATCATACTTAAGTCTCAGCGAGTAAAAGGAAGAGGAATATTTCTGCCCTGCCTCAGACATGCAGAAGCAGCTCATGGTCTTTGTGCCTGTTTTCTTCCTCCTCATGCAAGCCGGAGCAATGAGCCTTTCCGTACAGCTCCCTAATTCAAACACTGGACAAGGGTAATCACATTTCACACTTCATGGTTTAAACTGATCACCATATGGATTAGGAAAGAAATTGTGTCTCACTGCATATGAAACTATCACACAAGTTCATAGGTCTGTTAGTGGTTTCCTTGCTGTAGCCTCAAGAATTGGATATTTGCCACAGCTGGAGTCATTGATGCTGGACACGCACATCTTCTCCTTTCTGCTTTATTTCGCTAGCTCTGTATTTTTGAAACTTGTGCAGAGCAGAAATCAAGACAACAGTTTCATTGCTCTGAGCTGAGCATACTTTGTCGATATTTAACATGTTGCACTTCCACATACTAATAATGACTTGCTTGGAAAGTCCCTTGCTGTGCTAGTGCTAGTTAAAATGCACTGGAAGAGTGGCTTTGATCATCTTCAGAGATATTCTCCTGCATTTAGTCTTTGGGGCAGATGTATCACTTCAGATTAAGATTAAGTCCCCCTTAAGACCTTTAGCCACTTTGGGGGGTTTGGATGGTTTTTCTTTTTTTTTTTTTTAAGCACAAATTTTGCATTTTAAAACTATTTTTAGAAAAATGCATATTATTGTTTTAAGAACTTTTACATAGTGTCCCCACAGTGTGTCTGCCCAGGTGGCTGTCCTTGACAGCTCTGGGACACCCACTAGGTAAAACAGCTGGGGACCTTCTCAACAATTCCCAGTTTTGGTGGGGAACATAACTACTGTTTCCAGGGCCTGAATCCCCATTCAAGAGATGCTGTACCTTCAGCTGTTGCCAGGCTGCAGGAGTAACAGCAAAGCTGTCTGAAACCGAGCAGATGATATGAATAATTATGCCCGGTTTCTCCCCGCCAACCAAAAAGAAAGCAGGATTTGTCAGGAAGGTTCAGAGGCACACAGCAGCAGAGCAGAGAAATGGAAGAGGAAAAGGGCTTTTGGCCCATTTCAAACAGCTGCGTATTCTTCAGCGCTTCGTCTAATTGGCGCTCAAGCAACAGAGCTGCCACCCCTTTAGAGAACGGGTCAGAAGGGAGTCACTTGGCTTCATACCCTGCATCTTTGGCCCCTATATCTCCCTCCCTCCCCAGCAATTATTGTTCATGTTATCTCACTTCAGAAACTCCAAAGACTCTCACTCCAGCTTCATCACCCCTTTTCCCAGCAAACGGGCTCCTTCAGCATTCTTTCCCATGGCTAGAGTTTGTGCTCCCTTTAGGAATGCTGCACATAAATTTCACACAATAGGCACCATCTCCATGACACCGTGCGCTGTCTACACAAGGAAGAACTGCAAGTTTGCCACATAAATCCTACCATGTAATCAATTTTCATGCCAACATTTCTGGGTCACAGCAAGCACTCATGCTCTGGGGAGACTTTCATCAACAAATGACTTCAGATTGCTCTACTCTGAATAATCTGACAATGGATATTGTTTATGCTTGAAGCTCCAGTCAAAACTGGAGCCCCACTGATGCCAGATAAATAGGCAGGTAAACACATCCCCTGCCTGAAAGGACTTGCTGCATAGTTTATGTCAACAAGCAGACAGAGCAAAGAGGAGGAGTCCAAGTTCAGGAACTGGAAGCATAGGGTTGAAGAAAGGCAGAAGAAAGCACTGGCCAACATGTTGCATCACTACAGGTTAAGGGTTCCCCACCCCCTTGCCCCCCTATTTGATAGCAGAAGCCTACGACTGAGCAGGACCTCATGAATTCACACCACAGCCATGACCCCAGGCAGGATCAGCTGCGCCCACGCCATCCCTGACAGACACGATCTACACGGTTTGAACAGAGATTCAGCAAGTTGCCTATCCCAAATACTGTTACTTTCAGCAAAATCACCTTAATGCCTTCCTGGACACCGTGGACCAGAGAACAGATTATTGCTTTTGTCGTTGCAAACAATTCATTTATTTGAAAACTTTGATTTTTTTTTTTTTTTTCAGCCTTATCTTTCCTAAATTACACAACCCCATGTCCTTCTCTTCAGTGTGTAGGGCCCTGGTCTTCTTTCTTTCAAGACCCTCCAGCTGGTCTTGCTGAGGAATTACCACTACTATTTCCACATGGAGTAGGATTCCTTTGCGTGTACTGTCACCTCTCTCTGTCTAACCTTGAGGAATAACTGATTTTTTCGCTATAACATATTGTCTCAGTCACTGTCATTTTTGGATCTTTTTCTGCAGAATAGCAACTGACTGATTATTGCTTGTTACAACACAGAAATGCACATTTGCCTTCCTGCACTACAATCTATTTTCAAATTGTTCCAGTTTCTCTCAGTTATTTTGAATCAGAAACTTGTTGCCTAAAACTCCTGAGCCCCACCCCCTAGCCCGAATTTTCCATTATCAAATATATTTAATCACAAATCACTGTTCTATTGTCCAAGTCATTGGGGAAAATACCAACTGACTTCAGGCTTCTCTGATTCATTCCTTGATTTGGATGATGATCCCCTGACTACTACCTGAAGAGTACTTTTCTGATCCACTGTTTTATTATACCCTATTTCCCTAGACTTACCAGGCAAGACAATACCAACGTTTAATTAGAAGGTTTGATTAATAAAGGACACATTCACACTGGCTTTATCAGCTTTTAAAGACTGATGTAAACTACTCTGGTGTTGAAAAGAGACAGTCAAAATGCTTCCCTCAGTGGAGGACTGGCAGAAAACAGGCAGATTAAAACATCTTCAGCAAGCATGGATTTACCAAGCAGAAGAGGGAGAGTGACAAGTGTCCCATGTTCCCTCTCTGAAGATACTGCCACCTTTTGCCCTCTCTTCCAAAAACTGATCTAATTATCTGTTCCTGAGCATCTCTGAAGCAAATTGGGTTAGCCATTGCTCAGCTATTTTCACTACCCCCTTGAAGAACAGACCCTAAGATGTTCTTATAGAATCATAGAATGGTTTGGGCTGGAAAGGACCTTTGAAGATCGTTCAGTTCCAACCCCCCTGCCATGGGCAGGGACACCTTCCACTAGACCAGGTTGCTCAAAGCCCCGTCCAACCTGGCCTTGAACACTGCCAGGGAGGGGGCAGCCACAGCTTCTCTGGGCAACCTGTGCCACTGTCTCACCACCCTCATCATAATAATTCTTCAAGAGGACCAGGGAGGTTTGATTTGCTGCTGCATTGAACAAAAACTCCTTTTTTCCCCAGTTCAAGGGATTTTGGCTGACAGCAAAGCCCAAACTAAGTGCAGACTAAGGACATGCCTGCAGAGCTCATGAGGAGCAAGCCAGCCTCACAAGCAGCCACCACTTCTTTGCATGCCAGATCCTGCTCCCCTTCACACACACACAGCCAGGCTATGTCTGGTGTCTGTGTTGGATGGAGCAAAACATACTTTTGTTTGCTGCACCCTGTAGAAGGCAGAGTGAAAGAAGAATTGCACCTGTAAGTGTAAAGGCTTAGGGTCCAACCAGTTTCAACAAAACCAGGATCCAAAAAGAACATAAAAAGACTAGGAAAGGAACAGTGCCAAAAATACAATACAGCTTAATTTGAAAAATATCAGCCGATAGTGTCAGTGATCAATATGGTCAATTATTTCCCATTAATTTCAAGGGGAATACAATAGCATGATCAAACCAGAGGCCTGGATCTAAAACGATTATTTGACACACACACACAAAAATTTTCCATCACCTGAGTCTGAGAAACTCGAAATCTGGATTTCCAAAACTGCTAAATTAAAACCTTTTGCAGCAAAATTCTGTTTTACTGCCACAGTTGTACTATTCTCTTCTACAGTCAAGCATACTATTGCAGAAACTATTCCTTGTTGACTCTAATAGCACCATTTCTCGTTAACACTGGTCAGTGGAACTTTCACTTTGAAGACCAAAGTGAGCATGGTCATTTGATTTGAATGAAAAACAATTATCTTTGCCTTCAAAAGGCATTTAAAGCTGGAAATCAAGAGATGCACCTTGTCATAATGAAAACTTTTAGAACAATCCAGTTTCAAAGAGCTTTAAAAACTGCCAGCTGCAATTCCCAGTGATTTTTTCCTTCACTTACAAACTTTGGTGTTTCACAAATCTTACTGTTCTGCTAAAGCCAAAAATTTAACACCATTACGTATTACTCCATAAAATAATATGACTAGCACATCACTTCCACAGTATAGGAAACGAACCATAGAGCAGTAACTTGGTCTTTATGAGAATCTTTTAATAGAGCACAACTTTTCCAGAGCTAAAACCATCAGCAGCAAAACTGCCATTTACACTATACTGCTGCTTTAGCAGGATTTCCTGCCGCAGCAAAATGTTCCTATTTTGGCCATTATCAGGAATATGCAAGCTCTGCTTGTTAAAGAACAGGCTTTATGCCATTTCATAACTCAGCCACCATAGTGTGGGATACTTTAAGTTCACTCTTGTTGAGCGTTGTCCCAGTACTGTCCATCCCACCCTCACACCAGCTACAGGACACTTTGGAGCAGGGTTCTTCCCTGTAAGCACACAGATGAAACTTAGATCAGACGTAAGGAAGACTGAGTACCAACACCAGGCCCATCATCCAACACCGAGCCTACTCCACACAAACCACCATAAGCTTGCAAGAGTTATTTTTCACCTCTTCCAAAGCGTTGCCCTCTCACACTGAAAAATCTGCAGTCACACATGCCACCTGAGAGCAACCACTGCCAGTCCCCATGGCAAGAAGAAATGAGTGCTCTGAAACCTAGCACTGCAACGGGATGCTTAAGAGTCAAGTTATGCAGGACCTTTAAAATGGAACCTCTCCTTATCAGGTCCAGTGAACAACACCATCTAGTACTGGGAAAGCAGTACTAGAAAAAGCGTGCAGAAATGTTATAATTAGCATCTGCAAAATGCAACCTTGTAAAAGGCACCTTTTCTTTTCCTCCCTCCTTTCCATTTTTTACAGATTCACAGAATTTTTAAGGACAGAGATAGCCTTAAATCTACCCTCTTCCCCAGAATGTGGGCCATAGAATTACTATTAATAGTATTCATTAACTTAACAATGTGTGTCTGCAATTGCAGACAGCAAGCAGCGGAGAGTCCAGCAGTTTGTCTGCAATTTAATAACCGTTTCATACCCTAATGCAACAATCCCCAGGGTGGGAATTTGCACCTCTTGACTTCACATTTGTTGCTAGAGGCACAATTTTCCCCCCCGGTCATGTTGCTGATAGGGCTAAGATTGCTCAGTTGTCTCAGCTCCTGTGTTTGCAGTAGTTTGGGTATGTATTACCTTTGGGTTTACATGGGGGGACAGTGCCCATCACCACTGCCACAATCTACCATCTCCATTCTCCAACAAAAAGGCCCTGCTCAGCACATCACTGTTTGACCATCCCACTACGAATGTTTTTCATAAAAAGAGTAGAGCCTACGCCGAGTACAAAGGTGGAAGTAACAGGCTGCTTCTCTCCCTGGACTGGTGGGGTGACAATGTGGTGGTGCCAAGTGCACAGAGCCACCAGCCACAGACTGGTGGCTGGCAAAGATAGCAACAGACTGACTACACACATAGCTGTTTGCTTTTTAATTGCTTTTTATTGCTTCTCTTTAATTTTTTTAATTGCTTTTTACAAAGCCTTATGGCATCTCCACATCTTTTCAAAGACTGCTGTGCTCCTCCTTTACTACAGAGGCATCTCCTAGCTATATTAGAAGCAGTTCCCAAGGCAGTGGGGGCTGATGAAGCCTGAGGGGGGGATAGACATCTCCCAAGGTGGCTCTCCCTGCAGCGAAGGCGTTCACAAGGGCTCCCCTGCCTGGATTCTCTGACGCCTATGAAAGGTTGCAATCACTTCCAAGCTCTCTCTGGGGGACAGCAATGGCTTCTCCACCCTTTCAATGGCTTTCATAAACCATGGCAAAATTTAATTATGTTGAATACCTTCCTCCATCATGCTTAACCAAAGTCGGGACAACAGATGCAAAGAATTTTCAGGAAGACAGACACACAGACACAGTAGCAGGTCTGATCAAACAGCTCTGCGTCCTTTGAAATCATGTTATTTTTTACTTGCGTTAACACTCTTTTTGCTGCTAATTTAACCTTTTAAATTTCAGTGTTATTTGACTCTTCCATACAGCCTTTCCTATTTCGAGGTACAACGTGAGAATCAGTGCTTGATTCGCATCACTTTGCAATGCCAAAACATGTTCAAAAATAACTGTGTACTAAAACATTTCCTTTTACATGAAGGCTTATAAGCCATTCCTTCCATTTTAAAATTAAACCTAAATTTCAGATCTAAACAGTTCTAAGTCACATTTACAAAAAGCTGATACATGTAAAATATGCAACATTGGCTGCAACTGGCTACAGACTGGTGCCAGTTTAGAATATTTATGCAAGACAAGAATAGGCAGAGGGAAATAGCTCTCAAACCTCAAAGAACATGCCCTTTCCCAGGCCCTGTGTTTTGCTTAACGCTCAGTCCATAATCATTTTCCAATCTGCTGGAAGCCGGTGGCCGGGCTGCTGGGGAGGGGACCTCTGCTGACTCCTCCTAAACCAAGGTATGCCTGTCAGGGATTTCTTATTTCCACTCCTGCTTTGTCTCTCACACCTCATTTCCCCATCAAAAGCATACTTTGAATCTTTTTGTCTCAGTTTTTCCACCCGACCCTGGTATCCTCCTAGTCTGCTACAGCGTAACACCAGTGTCCTCGCTATCCTACCCATGTTTCTGAGGTCAACAAGCATATCAAGCTGACAAAGAGGTGTCCAACAAAGTGATAATTTTAAAGTATGTTCCTTCATGTTACAGGAAGATATTAAGGAGAATCCTATCCACACTCTTCCCTCTTCCCCAGCAATACCTCTAGCAGATGCTTGCATTGCTCCCCTGAGGTTCAGCTCTGGAAAAGTTTAAGAATAGTTCATTCTTAACAAGACTGAAAGGCTGAAAAATTACTAGTTTTCAGTTAAGACCAATAAAAGTCTTTTAGACGCAAATTTCTGGTTTCAGTAAAAGGAACCATTGTCTTAAACATTCTTACTTCACTTTCAAATGTGTCTTAAAATATCAGATACAGTTTGGTTTAAATATACTCTCTAACAAGCCAAATGAAGCATAATACCTTCCAAAAGCAAGTTTGATTAGGTTTAGATGTTTCATTTCAAAGGGAGATATTCTGATTTTATCCAGGCTGAAGTCAAATAGAGGAAACTAATCACTCCATTTTTTGTCAAATATTCCGCCCCCCCCCCCCCCCCCCTCCAAGATCCACAATTTCATAGGAAGTGTTTTAGTTTTGATAAAACTGCATTCTCAGAAAACCTTTTCATCAAAACCTTCTCAAGCATGTTGAGCTGTGATGCTGGAGAAACCTTCCACTTGCAAAGGGCCTCATCCACGGCCATCAGCAATGCCTCCTACAGTGGATACCAGTGTTTGCTGGGAGCATCACAATTTTGTCCTTAAGCTGTCTGCATGCTCTTGGCAGACAGCTACTATGTCTGCATCAATACAGCTGCTATCTGATAATCCAAATCCTACATTGTTTCCAAAGGAAAAGCATGCTTCCCTTCTTTCTTCTCATTTCCTGAAAAAAACCTATTCCCTGATTCAAGAACCTAATGCTCATTTGTCCATGGAGTTATTTCAAATTAACCATTCTGCTTGGCATTCATATTCTACTTTACTACAGAATAAGGGGGGTTTTTGTATGTTGGACAAGACTTCATTCCCTAAGGCTACTGCTCATCCTGCAAGCCACCCCTTCCACATGAATGGCTGTTCCTGCCTGTCCTACTCTCAGTTAGGACTATCTGAAGAGCAAGTGTTGGGTCCCAACTCATATTCCCCTCTTGAGTGTCATGCTTTGGCTGGGGCAGCCAACCAGCGTCAGCTGTGGCACGTCGCCTCCGGTTGCCTCAGGGAGATGAAGCCGTGCCCATCCTTCCAAGAGGAAGCTGGAATGGTAGATGAGTTTATAAACAATGACTACCTTGTAATTAGCAGCAGTACAATTACACACACAAACTACTGGTTTTGAGGGGGCTACACAGCTGCTTCATAGAAAGCCTTGTGCCTGATGAGCTTGTGTGCCCAGGTCCAATGCTTATTAATATTTGAAAACAGACAGCAAAGAAGCCTCAGTGTTATAAAGGAGCACTGATAACACATCATTCAAACAACTTTCAACTTTGCACAGACACTTTAAATCATTCACCCATGAAACAACGTGTCAAAGGCAGCTTCTCAGCACAGGTCAGATGCTGAATGGGAGGCACATTCCATCCCATAAACATTTAAGCCACCAGTAATTAACTTATCAGAGGCCATGAGGGCCCTTTGGTCTGCCTGTGCCTCCTCCCAGCAGACAGGCAGTGGGAGTGGGTTTGTCGGTATGCACCAGGCATTTCGGGCATGAATCCCAGCTTTGTCCCAGCGTACCTCGGTACGTGGGCACAGCCAGCCGGCACAGAGAAAGCCTCGCAAACCATCTCCATGAGCTGAGATCGTGGGTGGTGCTCGGAGACAAAACAGAGGCAGCATGAACAGCGATAACACTGGTTATCAGATTTCTGTAATACTATGGTATCAAAACTCACTAAAAAGCCCACAGGGACTGTGGGAGCCGTTTTGTTTCTGTGGCACCCTTTGCCCAAGCTAGAGGAATAGACTGGCTCCTAGCCAGTTCTTTCCCCCACGAAATGCCACAAGCCCGCTGCATCCCCACCTTTGCACAGTTTCTTGACAGCCTCTGAGTGCATGAGAAGAAACAGCTGATTAAAATTCTATAGTTTATCTTCAGATATAATGCAGAAGAACAACTAGTCAAAATCACTAGTCTTGGGTACCTGGCCATAGGGAGTAAAACAAGCCACCATTTTAAGAGGACCTTGATTATACTCAGCTCTCAGTCCTTCACTCACACCTCCCCCAGTGACCTCAGGACTTCAGTCCAGAGCAGGCTCCTGAACAGATCAAACATTTCAAAGCTATAACCGTCATACAGACAGGTGAAATCAGTCCTCAACAGTCACCTTCTCCTAATATCACAGCACATCATCATGCAACAGGGGTGTAAAAACAGCACCAGCTGTGATGAAAAGTTGCAGCAAAACTTCCAGGAGGAAGTCCCTAATCCTGGTGTGCAGCCTGAGAGGCCCTCGAGCATAACCTGAGATAGTCCTGAACCACCTGCAACTCCAGCCAAAGTCATTCACTCCTACAAATATTCAGGCACAAACCTGGGCACTGAAAAAAAAAAAAAAGCCTGAAAAAAATCAGTGGCCAGTAAAGGTATGTTGCCCTTGGACATGCAAATGCATTAGAGTAAGAACACCAGCACTTGGCTTATTTGGAGCGCTTTGCTCTCTGGCTTTCAAAACCATTTACAAAAAAACTGAGAATGTAATTCACATCAAAAATAACAGGGGTTTTGCAACACTTCACATGTTCAGAGGTCTGCCGAGACTTTAATCCACACAACACTTATGGGAGCCAATATTCTCCTCCATCCCACCACAAAGTACAAAACCTCACAGGAAGTCTGAAGGCAAGACTCCTTAACTTTAAAATCCTACTCTTCTTTTCACGGAAAATATTTTGAACAGAGAGAGCAAGAAAACCCCAAAGTAACTGTCCGGGAAGAGTTTTGCTTTTTCACATGAAAAATTTTTCAGTAAAATCCTTTTCTTGCAAGACTCTTCTCACAAGAAAATTTCATCCAGCTCTACTCAAAACGTTTGTACAGTCCAGGGTGTAACATAGAAAGACACGAGGAGACTGTGGCAAGTTTAAAGTGACTTTCAAGAACAGAGATGCAAGACAGGCTTGCAGCCACAGTGCAGCTGACCCCCCCATCTGATTCTATTCATGATGCGGCTACACTGACATGCACCATGTCATCAGCATGCTGGCAAGCTCATGGGGCTGTCTTGTTTTCAACATCTCCAAAAAGCATTTTAGACAATTCACATTTTCATCACCTGCATAGTAAGCTCATGAAGCAACAGTCTCTCACTGGGACCTACCCTCTCAGCCTTTCCTTCATGATTCACCTGAAGTCCCCTTAACAAAAAAAGTTACACTTTTTCTGTTTTTTTTTCTTTTTTGTGAGCAGAGAACTGTCTATAAGGATTTTGCAGTTATTCCTGAGGAGCTAAATCTTTGTTAACTAGCATGAGGATCTAGCTTATATTGTCCCATCAGCAGTGCCCAAGCAAGCAGTAGAAGCTGTTTCATTATCTACATCTTCTTCCCAACATCTGCTCCGGGCCTGGCGGCTCCCTGACAGCCTCTGGCCATACTCTCCCCTTCTCCTGCAAGAATCCCCCAACCTAACTGTTAGATTTTAAAGAGTGTTTACACAGTTAATGCTTTATGCAACACATGCTTTAATATGTCTATGCTTCTCCATTACTGTCCACTTTATGCTCTTCACCTCGGCCCAAGCATCAAGAAGTTTCATATCTAACAAAGCACTGAGGGGCAATATTTTAGACACCACTTGTGGATAGGTAAATAAAGCATGCAGCCAGCAGAGGTTTTTTAATCTGATACTGCTCCTTTCCCAAGAGCTACATTTTATAAGGCACACCTCAACTGTATCACTTGACCAATATCAGATCCTAAGTCAATATTTATTCCCTAAAAGCATGCATATTATCTGGCCATATTATGGTTTGTCTCCATGTATGTTTCAGATGGAGAATAGCTGTTCACAGGAAAAGGACTACAAAAAAAGGAAAAATATAGCAAAAAAAGGAAAAAAGATGACATACAGTCTCATCTCACAAAAAAACACTCAACTCTCATTCTCTGGCCTGCCTGGTTTCATTCCAAGTGGTTGTTTTAGACAACTCTAGCTATCTTGTACCCAAACTGTTCACTGATATCAAAACAAGATTCATCACTGTTAATGTTGGCACATCCCTCCATTCCCCCTGACCTTCCAATACAGTTGCTGTCAAAGTCACAAAGCTTGATACTGAAGGGCTGCTGCACATTTGCCTTTTTAACTTGAGGGATGTTGGGAAGCTGTAACTCTGCCAGAAAACAGCCTCATTTGTTATTAACACAGCCCATATTTAGCCATGTGTCTCCAAAGTAAAAAGCACATACTTTCATATTAACAAAGCCCCATCTCCTCACAGCTGAGTCCCCAGAGACCGCTGGATCCCATTTTGCATGGCCAAATAAGGTAAAGCAAGAATTTGAAAAATGCAAACCTGGCCTGAAATCGCCCACAGCTTTGAGAAGCTATTTTTGGATTTGTTAACCTTTTGTTAAGCAGACGATGCTGCAAGCCTTCTTTTTATTACTTTGCCCCGAATACCTAACTGCCAAAAAAGTATTTTGGAACACAAGTGAATTTTCAAGGAGATGAAGTGGTGGGAGACCAAGTCTGAGAGCAGCAATGGGAAGCGATACTGAAGAGAACAATGTTAAAGCTTCACCCGAAATACAAATGATGTGATTTGCCAACAGCTACTGAAAGGACATTCTCGAGATTAGAGGCAAGCACTCTTCTGAAATGCACACAGGAGGGAATCCAGTAGGCTATGTAACATACTGAATATCCTTGAGGATTTTAATTCTAGCCTCTCATTGACTTCACTACCTTCCTTCTGAAGGAGTAGCCAGAGATGTCTGTCTCTGAGACAAACTATTAGGCATTTACATGAGAAAAGACGGGATCAGTATTCTGAGATTACATATGAAATATCTTCTTTGCAGAGGTTTCTTAAGGAGGAACTCTGACTTGGTTTTCTTCTGGGCTTTTTTGGTCATGAATATGTCCTCTAGCACTCTATGCTTCACAGCTTGCCACATCTGAGCAGCATACAACTGTTTCATGGAAACCCAGAGATCAAGATCCTTATTATGTGTGTGCATTGAAGCTACAAACATCTGGGACATGGGAGAAGTGAGCAGCTTCCTACTGTTCCAGATGAAGAACATGTATGCCAGAGTTACCTAGCTTTACATACAAGTGCAAGAAAGCCACCATGGAGACAATGAATACCTGGACCAAATCTTCATCAGTGGGGTGGAAGAAGCATAAATTTCTCAATAAGCAGGAAGTGAGAGTAGAAACTCAAAAAAATTATTTTTGCTACTTGTTCTAATTTGGTGAGGAGTTATGAGAAGTGATTAAGTATTGGGGGCATTGTGTGACTGAGAAGCTTCTCTTTGCTTCCCTGAGAAATTGAAACACGGTCATACCACGAAGTATTTTCTTTTTTTTTTGATCATAGTATCTTCCATAAGGTGACACTAATGCTGACTCAGCACCTCAGCTGACTACTAATTTTTGTGGAAGCACCATACCATTTGAGTTCTCAGCATGCTGCTTGCTGGTCTCATGCAGATATGGAGGAAATACCCTGTATCCATGCAGAACAAGCAGAATGTCATTAGGGAAAAGAAGCAGTTATTCACTTCCAAAAACCCATGTTCTGCAGGAGATTAGCAACTGAAACTGTTAATGTGCTAACATCCCTTTAAGGATTGTCATATTAGCAGCACTCAGCCTACTTGCCCAAATTAAAGGTGAAAGAGCAGCTTTAAAGGTTCTCTTTTCCAGGAAATGATTCAAAATAAAATTTCACAAAGTAGAAAACCAACAAGTTTAAAAGTGAGAAAGATGTACCTTTTGCCACATAGCATACAAGACACCAGGGAACATAGGCCAGGTTTATCCGGGGTCACTGGGTTCAGACTCCCAAAACCGCAGGCCTCATCATACTGTTTTGTACCTGAAGCCAAGACCATGGCCTACAGCAAAGAACTGAACAGCTATGTTGTTGCAGCAGTACCATCCAGGTTTCTAGTGATTAAAAGACTCAAGAGAAAACTCTAATCCAAACTCCTGAATGTTGGGTAAGTCAACACAGGAGGAATTCCAAAGTTCTTCCTCTATGGGCAAATTACATTGCACGTCATGTGGGCCTACTTCCACGACTTCTATTGGTCATGCCAACACAAGAGCTTTGGAGAAGGTAGGAACTAATAGATTTTTAAGAAGCATAACAAGTAATTTTTTAATTTATTTTTTTTAAATAGGCAAGACTCTGAAAACAGAGAAAAGGTCTTGATCTGAACACTGCCTGATTTTGGGGTCTTCCTCAGCCAAAACACTTCTCAGTTTGAAGAGCACTGTAATGCTCTCTAGGTGAAAATTGCTGTAATTATTTTAATGAAGCTATGAGTCTAATTTTGAGAGTTGGAGGGCTCAGAGCTAACTTTGCAGCAGATTTCAGCCCTGTTCCATTCAGTGTGGGATTAGAAAACAGAGACATAGAAATCCCCTTCATCAAGTCCTGCGTGATGAGACACCTTTTTCCTTCCAAGCTAATTAATGCTGGTATGAAGCACCAGGTCCCAAGGGTCACATAGACCCTTTCTCTGCTTCTGGGAGTTTAGGGTCTTTGCCCGCTGCACCACACCCATCAGGAACACAGCATGCCAAATTGGCCAGGACCCCCCTTCTCCTGCCCAAGGCCTGGCTGCTGACCTGCAGAGAGCAGGGCTCCATGGGGACGCTGGAGCTACACTCTGCCAGCTGGCTGACAGCCAAGGCAGCTTCTTCTACAAGCCAAAGCAAGGAAATACTACTAAGGCTCTGACTGCAGCTTGAAACTAGAGGTAAAACTATAGAAGCTTCCTCTTTCTTTTCCACAAGGTTTTAAAACGGAGTGAGGTCCTGTAAAAGCTCTTCAAATTATCTGGGCAATATTTGTTCATTTGCCTGTAGTAGAGCTCAGGGGTGGAAATAAGATTGAGGTCATGATTTTGTTTAGGTTTCAACTCACAGTAAACTAAAACCAGGATGCTTCTTGTGAAGAGAAAGCCCTGGAGGTGCTGAAAAGCTTTAGCCAGTCACCTCATATTCAGGAACCATTTGTTTTTTCTAAACTGAGTCAAGCTGAGGAAGACAACCATGTCATAAATAAGGCTTCGTAACATAATCAACAGTTGTTTCCCTATTTAGACTAACTCAGGATTTAAAAAAAAAAAAGGCCATGTGGAAATATGGCTTCTATATATAGTCTTGGGAAACAGGGAGAGAAAGAGTGGATTGGATTTATCCGGATATCACATCAGGCTCCAGGACAGAACTGGCCAAGGTTTCCAGCAGAACCGGGCTCCACCAAGTGCAACCATGAGCAGCTGTCTGGAAGCAGGCTTGAAGGGGGAGTGTGGGGTGGAAAATGTTTGGGCAAGTGGCAGCAGAAATATCTTGCTAAAGCTGGTCATGTCTGGAACCTCGCCAGATACGTGCCACCAGCAACCTCATGGGATGTCCACAGAAAACTGCCAAGCCCAGTTCTTTGACTTACATTTCTCATGCTACCACATCACATACAACCCTCCCCAGGAAAGCCACATCAAAACACAAGACCAACACAAAAAAATAACAACCAATGCTAATCCTACTTCTGCTAGTTAGAGTAAATGAAATTAAACAGATCTTTGTGTACATTTTCTGTGTTCTTCAGTACAGTGCAGAACAAAGAGGCAACTTTATGCTTAAAATCTTCTCTATAAATCCTCTTTGTCAGGATAAAGGACTGAAGTGAGGACATTTTCAAATGCTGTACTGGAACCAGGACTACACACACGCTTAAAGTTCAGGGCATGCTTATATGGCAGGCTTGGGTTGAGATCGACAAATATAACTACTTCTTCCCCATACTCAGGCAGGCTAATGCTCTGTGTGCTTGGCCGGGTCCTGAGTCACAGCATCCAAGTACAGGTCTTAATTTACCCAGTCAAAGCAAATGGATTTGGGATTTGGCTTCACACACTGTCCAGGCTGAACTTCAGCTGGCTTTGCTCAAGGTCCACCTCCGTTCCCTATTGCTCTCCAGGCTCAGCCCTCAGACTCGCTCACAGGGCTTGTGCTCCTCTCTCTTCACATGCTTGGCCTCCTTCATCCTTGTGTTGGGAGTATCCAGGGGGTGCCCCAGGTAAGGTATCTTCCCCACTGCCTGCCTTCTCATACAGCTCATCACAGCAACACTCTCCAGACACAAGTGTTTGAAAGAAAACTCTCCCTCTGTAGTTTTCTATCCATCCTTCACAAAGAGGCAATGTGGAGAAAGGAATCAATCCAGAGAAAGTAATAACACTAGCCAAGAGGTATGAAGGACAGGAAAGCAAGCAAGCCAGGGAAACAGGGGAGACAAAAGAAAAAAAACAAATCTAAAAGACTGTTGTGTTTAATTTTTGAAAGCATGTTTCTGCAAAAAAGATCTTTAGCTTTGGGCTTGGCATACATAATTGCTAACTCCCTACATTTGTACCCGAAGGGTACTCTGGGTCAGGGGTTCTCACAGCTGGGGAATACAGAGAGCTGGTGGGCCTGCGAGAAGATCACACCATGGTTGTGAGCTTGGCAATTCAAAGCTCTGTGACAAGGGACAACACGGTGAGAAGCTGAGGACTGAAGGGGTTTGATGGTCCAGGATTTTGGGAAACAATGCTGCAGCTTACAGCCCGTGCTCCTTCTGAGCAGCAAATAGGCATGCTTTGGAGTTTGCTGAGCTTCCCAGATGAATTGCAGTTACATACATGCCAGTTTATAGGCAGAGGAAATCCTCTTTTTATGGTTTCCATCTCCCCACTTGTTTCTCCTCCCTAGAAGTTTTCGTCCTCTCAGTTGAGCCAAGCATCAAATGAGTTGCATGTGTAGTTACGCTCCAAGAGGGCAGGGACCCTGAGGAAGCAGAAAGGTGTGGGGAATCTGTGATCATCACTTTTTCTTTTCCTTGTAACTCAGTTGCAGGCTATTTTAACAACACAAATTAACTACTTTCAATTCACAGCAGTTTTAAAATGAAGTTGTTAAAATCAAAGTATTTTCACATTTGATTGCAAAGATTAAAGAAAGTAGTTCTTTGCTGGTCACCTGAATCTGTTTTACAAAGACATCTGAAAGGCATTTTATCAGCTGCTGAGCAGTATTTACTCATGAAACTGTTCTAATTGCTTTGGAATGTGCACCCTGGCTGCTGGAACAGCTTGCTCCTGCTGATACACCAAGCCAAGTAATACTGGCTCATAGGACATGCCACTTCTATACAGCATTCATTCTTCATTCTCAAGGTAAACAGCATAGAAGTTAAAAAAATATAAAGCAAAGACCTCAATAACTTTTACACAGCTGTCATCTACATGTTTACGAGAGCATCAACTCATCAGCAAAATAAATCACTGCCATGACTGAAATACTCACAGATCAGTAATCTAGTACTAAACCTATCTTGCAGCTGGAAATTGTGTGGGTGAAAATTTATTCCTGGTGCCCACTAAATCAGTGAAGTCAGTGTCTAGGATGGAAGAAGTAGCATGTCCTGGCCACAGGCAAGCCCTGCCAATTAGCTTGCAGCCTTGTTCTGAGTAGTTAAGCAGTGGAAGTCTTGCTAGATCAAAGAATTTACTCAGTCTTCCCTTAATCTTCTAAAACTAAAGCAGAACTCTAGTCTGTATTACACATGCCCAGGCTTAGTAACGGCTTACAAAAAAAAAATTGGTAATAGCTCTATCTGCCCTTAAGATAAAGCCATCCCAAATACTGGGTCACAATCTGGACAGTGCAGTGCTTTGAACAGTACTTGCTCTGTCTGCCTCTATCACAAAATCCTAGTGTACTCTACCTGACGGAATTAGAAGAGCACAGAATAGTTACTATAATACATGCTGATGTATAAAACATGGAAAATAAAGGCCAAATCACACTGATCCTCCCAGCACCTATGCAGAAGTGAATCCCTGTAGATCCTCTTGGCACATATGCCAAAACAGCCAAGCCAGTCCCATTGACCTGGGCCAAACTTCATAAACAGACTTGTAAACTTCAAATGCTTTGAGCTGGTTTCATAGGAGGTGGGAGTGTCACACCCCCACATGAAGCCTGAGGTAACAGAGTCCTTGGAAAAAGCAGCTTCAGACAAAACCAGGCCAGACTTAGGGATAAACAGCCCTGGCGACTGCTCAGAGCCCACGGGCCTGGCCATGACAGTCCTTCAGTGCTGAGTCATCCAACACAAGATAAGCACTCTATCATGTGTGGCAGTAATGTTATCTTCTACAGAAAGCATCGCACATGCATTGAAGCCTGTGCTTTGTGCAAACACAAGGGCTGTGGCTTTTTAAGAGCATGGTGTTTGCTACGATACGAGGGCAGGTAGGATATCCATCTGGGAGAGGGCAGATCTTGGAGAAGGGTGAGGCAGTGTTGGAGGCTCTCAGCTGAGAGGAGAAAGGGCTCTTCTCATTACTGACTCATCCAACAAGAAATTTTCTTGAGTTTTCTACCTGACATGCCACCCAGGTCTCCTCCACTCCATGAGGGCACTGTTTGCAGTTCTCTCTGCATCTCCTCTCCAGATTCAGGCTGTACAGGCAGTCCTCAGCCTCCTCGACAGCTGCTGCTGCTTTAGCCGCTGCACCTTTCCGCTCCTGCTGTCAGTCACAGCCTGCCTCTCCTGCCACCAAAGCAGCATCTACATGCTCCTCTCCTGTCACCAGGGCAAGTGTAGATGTCTCCCAATTTCCTGCTTTCCCCTACCTTCCCTCAATCATCCCACAGTTAACATTTCCACATTTTCATTTGTTTTTTCCCCTACAGTCTTGGGGTTTTTTTAAAAAAAATTAAAAACAAAGGCTGATTTGTTTTCTGATTGGAAAGCCATTTTTGGCCTTAAGGCAGCATGAACTTCTCCCTGTTTTCTCCCACTGTGAAGGGACCTGGAGGAAAGAGCTTTGAGGCTGCAGAAGAGATCTCCCTGCACGACCTTTTTAATCCTTGGCCTCCATTGCTTCAGTCAACACCACAAGTGCCTTCCAGTATGACAATCATCATTTGTTGCTTAGGAATTAAACATTGACTAAACACATCATTCTGCATAGGCCATTGAACTGGAAGAATGTGTAGTGAGCTCAGTGGCTAAAGCTTTATTAACCATCTCTGGTGACCTCCTTGTGCAAGGCAAAGGCAATGCTGGGGCTCAATCTCAAACCCTTTCCAAGTGCTCCTTCTGTAACCCACAATACTTTTAAAGCTCTAATACTGCCCCCCCACTCCCCCAAAGGTCTGCCAGCAGGTAGATGCTAACTTATCCATCCCACCATGGTATAAAGTTCATAGTTCCACACTTCATGCCGTTCCTAGTTCTCTCTGAACCAGTTTAGCACCACCCACAGTGCATCTACTGCTCCTTCTGCCACACAGTGAGTTTAAGTGCTGCGCTCCAAGTTAAAATGCAGATTGTTTTCCTTCCCTTAGCATGCCTGCAATGTTTAACAGTGCTCTGAAGCACAGGTCAGCTAAAGGTGTGTTGAAACAGAACAGCTAACAGACAGGACAGCAAATGGAGTTTTACAAACACCAGCAAATCCACTCATCCAGGAAGATGATAACAAGAGTCCAGAATACCCCTGGGGGAAGATGTCTCCTCCCCAGGTATCAAAAACAGCATGAAATGTGTAATGGAATAATTATATTCTGAATAGAAGTCTGGAAAGCCTGCTAAGGTACCAGCTTCTTGCTCTCAGGCACTTAAAAACAAGCAGGGAGACAAGTGACACAAGAATTCCTTGCATTTTCTGAATTCTCTCTTTCATTTACTTGACACACACAGGAGAGAAAAGCACAGGAAGCAAGAGCCCACATTTCCCTCAGACTCGATGCTAATATATCCTGCTCCCTTCAGACCAGGAGAGAAAACTTGGAGTGTTAGGTGGTCTTTTGTGGTTGTTATTCAAGAACAAAGAGAACAGCTCTACCACCTCGCTGGAACTGGACTCCATCCCATTCGGCGGCATCTTGCCAATGCTAATAATTTAGTAGGGCTGTTAAGTGCTTTTGAAACTAAAAGGCAGCTTTCAACACTAGTCCTAGACCAATCAGCTCTGGAAAAAAAACTAGTCAGTCTGAACCCCGTCTCAACCTGCAGCCAGAAAGCCATACCTAATCTAATTAAACTCTCTTGGGGGACACAACTACATGCGCCAGACCTCTGAGTTAGGAAAACAGCAGCAACAGCATTAATGATGAGACTCACTGGGCAGAGCAGATGTGTCCTGACTGGCAGGAATCCAGTAAGACAGAGTCAAGAGAGAGGTCTGAGCGTGGGCTTGAGATTCCCAACATGAGAAGCTACCAACCTGCCTCTCTCCTGTCCCACGGAGCACAGGAGTCTTCAAGGAGAATAAGGCGTGGTGCCCTGAAATGTTAGAGATGGTATCTCCAAGTGTATGCTTGAGCCTAACATTGCCCCCGGGGGTCCACATTCCCCAGGGAGGTGCGTCACACTCCCACCCGCAGGAAGAGCCAGGTGGGGCAGGACCCCCTGCGCTTGGCAGGAGGCATTCCCGAGTCCCTGCGTGGGAGTTGGGTTCAGCCTGCTTAGCCTAGAGCCCGTGTCCGTCCACATATTTGCAGTCCTCAGTTCCACAGCAGGAGCATCTCTCAACCTTTAACAAGTGCAGTGCAACGCCTCTGTGATCTGGGCAGGTGTGATGATCACCACTGCAATTTTCAGCGTATTACAAGGTAGTCATATTTTTCTTCTAAACAAACATAACACCACAAGTTATTTCAGTTCATCACTTTCAGAACTTTTCTTAGTTTTGGCAAGGCTTGAAACCCACCAAGGAAATCCCACCTACCAGTTCCACAGGCACAAAGGGTGCATGAAGACCATTAAAGCCATACAGACCCAAGCAAAGCCAGATCCTGGGAACAGGACAAGCACATGTCTCTAACGACAAGAAAGTATGTGGTAAAGACCTGGGACACCACAGTGGTGAGCCTCTGGATCTACCGACTAGTGCCCCTTGGGAGGCAGGGGGACAGCAGTACAAACCTGTCTATTAAGCATTACATTTCAGTGGGCGTAAGGACAGTAAAAAGGAATTTCCTTCTCATCTCTTCTAAAGCACCCTAACCAACCACTCACAGCCAGTGGGGCAGGAAAACAAGGATTTCGAGCTAACTGCCTGCCAGCCATCTACAGAAGCACATGCATTTAGTGGGAGCTCCAGTGTCCTCCAGAGACTTGATTTTCAGCTCATTTCCCTCATTCTCAGCTAAAAGCCTTGCTGTAACAGCTTCTACAGCCTCTTCTGCTCCAAGAGTTGCAGTATAGTAACACAGCAGAGAACAGATTCACTGGCCAATTCTCTTTCACTTCACTTTTGGGTAAACAGAATTTCACTATAATCATGATCTTGAGAAGCCGGTTCCCTGGTGCATGTTATTAACACTGCCTGCATTATCCTTCATCCTTGGAAAGGAAACAAACCTAGCCCCAAGACAGGAGGAAGGAACTAAATGCAGAAGAGAAATTGAGCTACCTAAAAGTCCTTGTTCTTGGCAATAAAACCAAGAACAAAAGATTATAATTACCTAGTTTATTGCTATAAATAAACAATTTTTTAGTAGTCTAGTTTTTAGGAATTCTTTCCAGGAGATGGCAGTCAAATAACCGACTGAGAATGCAATCCCTCCTTGTGCACAAAACCCAGGTGGCATGAAGATGGCACTGCCACATCTCCTTCCTCATCTAGTACTATGAAAACAAATTATTACCTGGTAGGAGTTACTAGGACCCTCCAAATTGCATTAGCTGTTGCTAGTGTAAGCTACCCTTGCAGCAGCCTTGCTCTTCCCTTGTGGATATACCATTTCAGCAAGGCTACACTGAGTTTTAGATTAATTGTGAATCCTAAAGCCTGTAAAGATTTGTCTGGTTTCAAGTGTTACTGTCAACATTGAGCATGGTTGCACAGTGAACATATCCAGCATACTGGGGGGGGGGGGGGGGAATCAGTCTTGAGAAATACCAGTTCATCACTCTATAAACATGTCTGCGGTGTGCAACAAAGGCGGCAACATGGTGAGACAGCTTGTGTCATTCATCCTCAGACAATCCTGTTACTGAGGGCAGTTTTCAAGACAGATTTATGGAGGGCCAGAAGGAGGATTATCTTTGTGATACACACTGTTTTGTTTTGGCCATGACCAAAGCACATTTTCCAGCAATAACCACTATCACACAGGATGAGTTCAGATCATGATTCCTCTAAGAAATACAAAATTAGAGGAAAAAAAACTGTTGGCATTTGAGATATTTAGGCTGAAATACTAGCGGATTGTTATTTTTCTCAGGAGAAATGTCTGGCACGTACTTTATTTGCTGCCAGTAGTCTTTCAAAGGATGCCATCAAGTCAAATTCAGCACTTCTGTAAATGTGGAACTGCATTTAGCATATCAGATGAACTTTGTACTGGATGTGCTTCAAAGAGTGAGCTTGGTGTAATAATTTGTTCTGTCTCAAAAAAAAACCCCCAAAAGACCTTTATTTTCCATTCCAAAGGGCAAGTTGCAGCACCATCTCTACTGCATACCTTTCCTCCTACCTTTCCACTGCTCCAGCCTCTGAGGATGCTTTTTGTTTCTCTCACACTCGTGATTTTAGGTTTTGCAATTTCAAGCTGGAAGAAAACCCAGGAATACCGAAAGCCAACCTTTGCTTAGTTGCTATGAGAAAAAAGTGAACACTCAGTAGCAGAAAGTTCAAGAAAAATATTTTTATCATCTTCAATTCTCATTTACACAGAGCTCACCAAACAAACAATGTATGTTTTTCTCCACCCAGTCTGCCAGATGATGACTTTGATGCAGGGAGGAATATGCCCTCGGGCATTTTTTAATTTCCCTTTTCTTAAAGCGTATTTGCAAGAAGCAACACGATAGAAAACAACTTGGCTCTCAATTTCTTCTGTACTTTTCATTCCCAAATTTTCAACTGAAGAGGAATTGGTCTTACAGTTACAAAAACATCTGAAGTGCCAAGGTGCTGTTTGCAGTACTGAGGGGATGTGGCTGGGCCTGCTGCTTGTCTGCCCCCCCCCCGCACCGAGTAGCAACCCAAACAGTATCTGCCACTAACAGCATCAAGACTTCCTCGTGACTGTAATAGAGATGAAACACCAAAGGCATCTACAACTCTGGTCAAACACAGAAATTACCCTTTCAAATCCAAGCATCATACACCATCTGGGCTTTGCACACACCAGTCAAGCTTTTAGGCCATTTCAGTGAAACCTGAAGTCTGTGCATGAAGAGCAACTCATTTGTTGTTCAGCATCTCCTGAGTCACCAGAACTCTTTCAAAGGTTCATGCAGCAGCTAAGGTGTCTGCCTCAATTATAAAGAGACAGTCTGCACTGACACTGTGTCATGCAGTTTCCACTTTATGCAACTACCAGCTAGCTACCTTGATGCCCTAGTGCCTATGCTACCACTGGTCGCTTCCTTTCTTCCACCAAGAAACTGCTCACTACAGGTACAGCAGCACAAAATCTCCCCTGTACCAATTCTGCCTCTAAAGTAGATGCCAGGCTAAGCAATGGTATCTTGCAACAGATGAGTTTGGTTTATTTTTAAACTACTGAAAACAAAAAACCCTACAAAGTAGACAAGTATTCACCTCTCTGAAGTACTACCTAATTCACAACCGTACACAATTTCAGCCCATAGGTTATTATGCTGAAAACTTTTTAATTTACAGATTTGGCCACGTAAACAGCTCTGCCACTGGCACGTGTTCTCTCTGGTCGCTGAAAGGCATGGTACCTACTCACTGAGGCTGAATTCTTGTTGAACCTGCAGATACAAACCTACATAGCTACATGTCTGATGGTAGCTTCTCCCTCAAGCAGACCCTGAACCACTCTGCAGTTCTTCCCCCAAGGTATATATACTTCTACTGCAGGTAACAGATACACGAGACAGGACATAAAAACAACCAGCCATTTTCTACTCTGAGCAACCTTTGCTTTTAATTTAAAACAAATCTCTAAATTGAGGGAAAGTTGATTTTAAGCATGGTTATCTTAACAGTTTATCCATACAGCAAGTTACCTGGTAATGATCCTGGTCACTGTCTTCTCCAGAAGATTCCACTTTGTCTGGACTTGGGCAGTGGCACTGCTACCAGCTGTGCAGGGCAGAAACAAGCAAACTGGATCCCCAAGAAGAGCAGCTGGACTCATTAACCAGCAGTAGTTCAAAAATCACTTGGTTTCTTTTTCCAGCATTTGCTCACCTGAGAACTTGACAAACTGACTCCCACTTAGTACATTTGAGAGGCTTCTTGGTCAAATGCTTTCCTGGTCTATGCAAATGACTGGTGTGCCACCTAACTGATCAGAAGAATCGGTAACATTACCATTGCTCACCTCCAGAGCCTGCCTGTATTTTGCTCACCTTCCAGCTACACGTGGAATGAGAGCAGTGGGCAGCATACACCAGGTTTCAAACTGGCGTTCCTTCAGACAGCGTGAAAGAGTTTATCCACCACAGCTAAAAATCTGCGTGCAGGTTCAGCAGTATCTCCTAAGGGGCAAATACTAAGCCACGTGCAATTCAGGAAGGAGTCTGTTTGAACAGGTAATCACTGGTTTGTGGCAACAGTGAAACTTGGTATAAAGGGCGTGCATAAATTTGTCGCAGAACATGCATCTAGTTTTTGCAGTCTCATTATGTACTTCATAAAAGGTATCTACTTTGTGCACATACATTCACGTATATGCACGTGTGCCCTTGTGCAGCATTGCTGAAAGGCACACAGACTGAAAAAAAAAAATCTATCAAACCCCCTAGGGAAGAAAGATGATGAAATCATGTTCACTCTTGTGCCCAAAGTCCCCTCTAAGGTAGACGATTCCTGGCTTGGGGGAACAGCATCTGGAGGGCGGAAAGAAAAAAAGACCTAACACTGCTATTGCAAGCTATTTAACCATCAATGTTTTTTATACACTGGCAGCTTATGCTGTTCACATTAGACTTATGCTGCACAGGTAAAAACTAGTGGCCCACTCCCTGCCTACAGCACATTTCAGACAGACGACTGGAACCATGGGCTAGCTATGTAGGTGAGTCACTGTTAATCTGGTCTGGTTTGTAAACACTTACCTCAAGGTCTGAGACTACAGGTAGGGACAGCAGTCATTAGGCTCTGAACTGCCAGCTCTACCTTTACAATTTAACAAAAATTAAAGTCTACAAACACAGCACCCATCAGCTGCCCGTGTCTGAAAACAGGAGGGAATTGGGGTCATCCATTCTCCCCTTCTCCCCACCGCCAGTAGTCCCACATTCTCAAGAAAGGCAAACAAAGTAACCCAAAAGAAGGGTCTCGCTGATCTCACTGGGTTACAAGCATCCAACATTAGACCAGTCTCTGGGAATCATTATCAGTATTTTGTTTCCTGATTGAGTGTTACCATGGAGCTTCATCACCTGTATTACACAGCAGTAGAGGCTGCACAAAAACTGTACTTGTCTTTCAAGATACACCTGGATCCATGCATTAGCATGCTTTTATTCCAGTGAGTTCAGGCAGATGCAACTGTGCGTGTATGCAAGTGCAAGCATATACAGTTTTCTAATCACTTTGCACTACTACTTCCACAGAGAAGTTCTCAGCATATCCTAAAAATAAACATGTTGTCTAGGTCTGACTCCCCAGGGGATACAGGTGCAGCAAGACATGTCACCTCAAAAAACAACCTTCAGTGACACCGTACTGCATCAGAAAGGCAACTGAGCTCAACTGATGTTAATTGACTCACAACATAATAATCATCGCGTATCAAAACAACCAGCAGTACAAAGCACACAGTAAAGATGATTAAATCAAGTTGTACTTTTTATTTTCAGGATTAAAAACCCCAATGATATAGGTGCAGAGTAAAGCAGAAAGAAACAGATGTCAGCCCAAGTTTATCTGCAGTTCAGATGAGGCATCCTGGTTTCACAAAACTGAATTGGACAGATGGGCAAAGCACAAACTGCCAAGAGAAAGAAGAAAAACTGCACAAAATACAAATTGAGAATTGGTAACTCCTCTTCACCTGGCTCCCTCTGCCCCCTTCCACAGTATAAATAGCACAAATAAAAAAATCCAAATGCAAAATACATTTGACATTTAGAAAAATCAAAGAACCATCAAAACTATTTTTATATAGGATGTACGTACCAATACTTTTTTCAGAAGAATACACTGCAGTTCAATTTAAGTGAGATACGGAAGTTATCACAGGTCTATCAAAGGGTAAGAGAAGTACTGTTTCAATGAACAACACACAATACATAATCAATCAGGAATAGAAAATATAATTAGATTCAGAAAACAGTGCTAAAGCTGACATTCCTATTCTAGTCCCTACCATTAAAAGTTAAAGCTTGTTTACTTGGTAAGACTTGTAGAGAAATAAATACACTTATAGAAGTACACATATTTCTTTAACAAGATAGACATATTGAAACAGTGGGACTGATTTTTTTAATACAAAATAGAGACTGATTTAACAACCTAAGCCAAATAGCTAACAGGATTATCATTGAAAGGTATGGCTAAGTACATCACTACACTCTTACCACAGCCCAACATACATGTCCTTAGCATAAAATTTATTTGCTCCTCAGCATATGCTCTGGCTCTTCCAACCATCTGTCGAGTGAAAAACCAATAATTTGGTTTTTCTGGCTGGAATAAGAATGTCAGACACAGGAAAAAAAAAAATAAATCATCTTTTTCACTGCTCAAAGGACTAAATCTTGACCCAATTTCAATTTTGAAGTTTTGGGTCAGTTCTGTTCCTCACATTAGACAATTTCTCTGTGCTTAAACAACCACTGAAAATTTGCCTGAAGTTTTGTCCCAAACAGTGGTCCTCTGACCAAAGAATTTGTTGATTAGGGATGGCTAACAATATGCTTAAGTCTAGATGAAAGTCTCACTAAAACTGCATATGGACTTTGTATTAAATACTGTATATTCAAGTAAACCTCAAGTCACACATTCTCTGTCAGACTTCCATAGGTAACCTAATTTTAAATCAAAATGGCCATGTCCTTTCTTTATCTATACAAGTCCTAAACCATGGTCTGCTAGATGATACAGCAATGAACTCTGACACCTGAGACAGGTAAGCAAAGAAAATATTTCCAAAGGCTTAGCCAGATGAGAACACAAGATAAGCATCTTGGCAGATGCCCTACTTCTGGTTTGAGCCAAAATCCCTGCTCAATAGTGCTTCTTCAGCTTTACAGCACAGATGCTTTCTAAAGCCCAACATATTAACTCAGTACCAACACAGCAGCAAACAGCATGTGTTAGGAGCAAAGATACCATTTTTCCATTATTCCTTCTCCAAAGTGTCTGTTTGGCAGAATAGGGGCCTTTTTGCAGTCAGCATTTCTGCTCGGAAGACTCCCAGTCTGACATCTCTCACTGACCACAGCACCCCTGAAACCTGCCTTGCCAGCACTGTCTCCAGCAGGACCCTCTCCATCACAGCAAAGCACATGCAAGTTGGTATGCCTTCAGCTCCTGAGATAAAACTGGACAGCAGGAATCTGTCTTTTGTTCTCAAAAAAAAAAATCAATATTACAACACCCAGCTCCACAGCTGTTAAATGTATTAGGCCAGTAGTTCCCAAATAAGGAGCCGAGAGATTGTCAGTCAGCAAAATCTAGCAATAATTCCTCTTTTTTTTCCACTTATAAGCACACCATAAGATGCTAAAACCTCATATATGCTTCCTAACGGCTTTTTCTCTGCTGCTTCCCACCAGGAATACACACAGAGGTCTCCTGTGCCTCAGGTATGCCCTTGAAGTGCACATGGCAGCGATCAGCGCCAGGGGAACGGACATACCACCAGCGTGCTCGGCATTCAGTGACTGCACGTTAAGAAGAGAAGCAAGAGCCATAAAACAATGTTTAAGTAACCTGAATCTGTAATAACCATAAAAGTAATTATTCAAGAATATGGAATTCAAATACTTTGCCTCAAGCAGCTGCTAGTTTCCTGGCTTTTCTTCTCCCACCACCTACAGAATGGTCAAGTCCTCAGAACAATTCTTCTGGGGGAGTCTTCCACCTAAACTGTTCAAAAGTGAATCCTACTGCTTGGGGAAGATAGAAGCAAGACAATCACTGTATTCAACACATGCAGGTCTACACCAAAAGCAAGGAACCCCCAGTCTTCTCTTGCATTCCTGCCAATCTATTTTCCTCAGGCTCATACGTACACAACCTTGCAGGCTGTTAGCTGCTCCATACTCTACCCAGCTGCAGCCCACTCAGAGCCCAGACTCTCAGCACAAGCTGCAGCCACTGTCACTCCCCTGCCAGACCTGCTCCACTCTGCTGCCTGAAACCTGCCTAAACACTGCCACACCTTCAACGTGGGCACCGGATGCAAAGCTACTGCCCTACTTCCTTGATTCGCCCTTCCTGCCCAGCTCACCTTGTTATTTTTATAATGCCGGAAAGTAGAGTCCACAGTCCAAAGTCCAAGTCTAGATGAGCTCTGTTTTGCAAAGCATGAGGGAATCTAGGTACATTGTGGTGCTGTGCCAGAGAGATAAGCCTATTATACGGGTAGTTTTTAGGTACCCTAAAACGAAATGTAAATGTAAGCATCAACGTTTCCCAGAGTATCCACAGATGTTGCAGGCAACTGTATCTGCCAATTGCCCAACTCACTATTGAGACTGTCAGGTTCCTCAGAAAGGCGTTAACACCAAGCACTACTCTGAAATGACACACAAGTCTCTCCAGACAGGCCAAGCTTACAGAAGTGGTTTCCTCCCCACACACACTTAATCATTAATCCTAAAGCTATTTTCCATTTCTTCTCCCTGTGCTAACACTCTTAACATCTAGCATGCTTTTGTCCTATTTCAAGAGGCAAGAGCTAACAGCAAATATGTTCAGAGAAACTTCTGAGTTTATCCTTAAAAATATCTAACCAAAGCCCTGAGTTACAACCATCACATCTTTATTCAAATAAATACAACAGAAGGACTAACAGTCATTACTCTTCACGCACAAATATAAATACTGGTTAAGCCCAATAAATCTCTTTTGAGGTAGATATATACAGTACAAAATATATTAAGGGTCGAATGCAGACATCCTACTCACTTCACCTTCTCACCCTGTCCTCCAACGAAACCTTGCAAACATTATTTCTGCCTTATCAGCATTCAAACCAAGCTTTTCTGAGTTCTGAGCTCTAACACAATTTGCAGCTAAAAGACCACTGAAACCAAACACATACATTTAACACTATCATGGAGTTCAGTCGGGCCCATGAGAAAAGTAGGTTGAGACAAAATTCAGCTACGGAAAATCCAAGTATTTTACATAACGGCAAACAAAACAGTGCTGTTCAAAACAGGTTCCAAGTTTCATCAACAAGAAAAAATACCAAAAATAATAAAAACCGCCTGCTGGGGTTTTCAAAGGAGGTTTTAAACTAGAAATTTGAGCTTTAGTTCCCAAAAACTGATTTTCATGACCTGTACCCCACCACTGAAACACAAGAGGAATGGAGAAAGACAGCTTGAGAGACAGGCACCCCCCACCCCCAACTCCCTTAGAAAGAAGATTCAGTTAAAAAAATTCAAGGAACTCTAATGAAAACCATGCAAACAGATAAATCAGATTACACTCTGCTCAGAACTCGGCCAAGGTTCACATGGAAGGTTTGCAAACCTTTAAACTTGTCCTGAGTTCAGAGTTTGTGACAAGCAAACAAAGAGGTTTTGGGTTTTTGTTCTGGGCTGTCAGACCATGATGGCAGACACAGGATACATAACAAAACAAATAATGAATCTGAAGATTCACTTTTCTTTTGACTAAAATATCTGTAAAGATGATACATTCTATTATAAATAGCTTAGAGATTAATACAAATTCATAATCACCAAACAATTTGTGCACCAACAGTTGCTTTAGGAAGATGACTGAGCAGAGAAGTATCTGCTAGTCAGTCACTTTTGCATTATTTTTTTTTTAAACCCAAGATAAATCAGACTGTAGGACTGCTATCAGATAATTAAGTGCTGATAAGTACCAACATGTGACTGCATTGGCTCAAGCACACATGGTCACATTTTGTTGTGAATCAACACAAAAATGAGTATGAATACAGAAAGAAGCAGCACTGATGCCTGCCTAGGCTTGTGTGACTATTGCTTGCTTTGTCACTAGCGGGTGCAGGCTGGACGAATTTCTCCCCCATAGCTGTGGCTTTCTGACTACAAGCACAACTTTTGGGTCCAATTTCAGAATTCATTTTCACATTGCAAAGCAGAGATTAAATATTTGGGTTCTGAGCAGTCCCTGTCAGCTCCAGTTCTTCGAATAGCAAGCAAACTCCCACGTAGACCACCTCCTTTCCAGAGAAAGGCTGTCTGGGTGCGAGACCTTCCCCAAAGAAAACTCAAGGCATGGAAAAAACCAAGTGCCCAGCAAGCAAAGGAGAAAGGTTGCACTGTGGTTTCTCAAATGTCTCACAACAGGAATTCAGACTTGTAAGTTATGATCCTCATAATCTGAAGACTGAAATATTCTCCAAATTAATGCCAAAAGAAACACACTTAAACATGGTTGCAATAAATGTATTAAAGTATTAAAGTAAAATAAAGAGGTCCAGAACAACAGTTTGGACTTTGAAGAGGCTGAGCGTGCCAAGCCTTCGCCTGTCAGGCCCAAAGGAGAGCTCAGATATTCACCGCAGTGTAACAGCTTCCCCCTGAACAACAGCAATATTGTTTCTTCAAGAAAGTCAGAGGTAGTGTCTAAAACAGCATAATGAATACAGCAGCAGCCTCCAGCTGAGCCCAGCTACGCCTGAGGAGGCCCAAGAACAATACCGTCTCGGCCGGCCTGGTCACACTGCCGCTAAGGGATCAGCAGCCATCCTTGGTTTGATCCGGCCCTGGTGTTGGGAAACGAGCAGGATGCGCACGCAAGGGCACGGTGAGTCCTGTCACCAGGGAGACGCGCACCATAATCGGGTACATCTGCTCCGGAGGGCAGCCGCTTGTTGGCAGGCAGACACCGCGCGGACCGCAGCAGATGTGTGCGTAACGTGGGCAAACACGCAGCCACAGACAGACACGCAGCAGCACTCAGACAGCCTTCCCGTTCCACTCAGATCCACGCATCACTGGGAGAAGGGACCCGCCTGTGGGTGATGTTGAATCACCCTTCCACTAGAATTTTTTTTTTTAAAATAACCAGAGATTACAATGGGTTTCACTTAATAAATAAAAGGTTCAGCGTAGTTTGAAGATGTCCACGGAGGAGCACAAGTGGGACGCAGCAATCAGGATGTAGTTGCAGTTTCATCCTCTTCTAAAAGAAGGTCGTTTAACGCAATAACTGTAGCAGCAAAGTCATCCAGCTCCACAAAGTCTGATGTAATTATGTTAACACCTCTTACACCTGGTTTCTGTGCTTTCACCCAATTTAAAATCATGGGCAGGTTCCTAAAGAAAGGGAAATAAAGAAAATCAAACATTTTAAAAGAGGCTCTTCCCTATACACACTCTACTTAAATAAAACATGCTGTTTGCCAATTACATTATTATCTCACATTTGTGATCAGGTCCTGACTGCCACCCAAAATGCAACTAGCCTGATGAGGAAAGCGCTTAACATAACATGGTCATTAGCTATCAAATACAAATAGCAGTCAATCATCAATCCAAACTACCACGCGTACAAAGCAACATTTGCGAACTCTGTGTTCACCCAGTAGACTGTGCTTCAGCGTTTAATGCTGCACTACAACTTCATCCATTCTGGTATGGTTTTGCCCAAGAACATGTTGAACCAAAAGCTTAATTTTACAGCAGACTTCAGTGTAGCACAAGGCAAGGCTATACCTGGCCCGAGATGTTTCCCTGACCACCTCTGCCTTAGGGTGGGCAGAAAAGAAGTAGTCGGGACCAGCACACTGCATTTCTACCAAACTCCTTCCAGCCTCCAGACCCACCCAAAGCAACAGGATCACAGAAATCAAACCCTCAGCTCTGTAAGGGTGGAGCATCCCACCAAACATCACTGTAACCTGAGAAAGGTGAGGCGTGTCAGGAATTCAGTTAAATGGAGTTTGAAATTCTACAGCGGGGAGAAGTTTCAGTCATTTCTTGGACAGAGTGCAAGTCAGGAGTCTGCCCAAGCTTTTTTTGCACTCTAATATGCAAACCCCGGGGTTTTCAGCACAGTTAGAGACAAATGATTAAATATATTAGAATTATTTAAATTAGTGCCATAATAGATATACAAAATTATGTAAGATGGTAGGCAAGCAAATTAGCTAACAGGATGGGGAAGAAAAAAACAGAAAACCTAAAGAGACCTCACAGCTCTTGTTTCAGGAAAAAAAATCATGAGAAGATAGAACTTGAGTAAAGGCATAATGACTGTCCCTGTCAAGGGACAAACTAGACTTCAGGCAGCTAAGTGTGAATGTTGCACATTTCTCCTTTAGCAAGAGCTCAAGAACACTTAAATAGTCATATTCAGGGAAAAATTTCCATATGAGAAGGTAGATGTCTACACAGAACTGCAAAGACAGATTTACACATACAAATGAGCTAGCAGGTGTAAATGTATACAAGCAACCATGCTTTAGCAAAGGGTGGCATCTATTTTAAATTTTCACAGTTTACTTTCAAACAAGTGGTAATGATGGGGCCGCGGGAAAGGGATGCAGTGAAGGCAGGCTTCCAGCCTACCAGTGGTTTATAGTCCAGGCCTTTACAGAGTCACCTGAAACAAAACTGCTTGCCCATTCCATGAAATTAGATGATTCTTCAGTAGTTTAAATATAGAAATTCAGTATGATCTTTCCTTTAATCACGAGATAATAGTACATTTAATATACAGTAGGCAGATACGTTACATCCGTGCTTTGTGTTCGGTATCCCCAACCACACCGATTTACATTTGTGCAACTTGTGACAGTAAACGCCAGTCTTAAAGCACCTGAGCACCATCTAGTGTCCAATGCTGACCGCACAGACGTGGGCAAAGAGCAAGCCAGAACTGAGACCTGAGTATGTTGTGGCAGACATCGTTTAGTTTTAATTATCGTTTGTTATATTAACGTCTATAAACAGGAAGGACACTGAAAATTCCATGATTTATACTTCACCTGGAGTTTCCTTACTTCTATCAACAACTTTTGTGACTGAAAAAGCACAACACTTGCTCTTTTTATAAAGGATTTCTAAAAAAAGTGATCCTGACTTTGGCTTCAAAATATTAATATTGTAATTACTTCTAAAGTGACAAGTAATCCTCCCATAGGGAACATGAACTGGCTGCTGAAGATGTGTGTTTATCTCATTGTTTAATATTAAGCTCAGTTGCTGATCAAATTAGACTAGTTGGTACCATGTATACAAGATGTAATTTAGAATTTAATATTATTATGGCAAGATAAACTGTTAGTGACATCAAAACTGGCAATATTAAACAGTGAGCTAGGAGACCAGATCCCACCAGGACTGTTACAGTTCTAGCAATTTTTAGCAAACAGGCTACTAGGTGATAATGCCATAAAACTAAGTCACATTGATCCTATCCTGGTCACCTTGCTAACACTATCAAAAAAAAGTCACTGTCACTCTGCGCTTCTCAAAGCAAAACCCTCTTCTAATGATCTTACTCACAGGCAAATTAATTGTACAACAGTCAGTGGTATAAAAATGTCAAATTGTTAATCTAACTTTTGGTAAAAAACCCCAAGATAAAATACTGCCCCATGTCATACGTCTTTGACCATTTCTGAAATTACTGAGACAGATTTGTACAGACAAATGCAAATACGCCCACAAATACACAAATTCCTCTGCAGCACAAGCTTTTTTTCCCCCCTAAATTAAGTTCAGCCAATTTGAAATGAATTACTGATTTGAAACAACAGGTCCAGCCCATGTTTTATGAAGTCATATCACATTCACAAAGAGCTCCAATTAGAAAACACACTTATACTAACATATATACCCTGTTATTTCATTATTTTCAGTAAGTATTTTTAATGACTGCAAATATCTCTCACGAGCAATAGTAATGAAACAAAACTGCATACTTTCATCAAGTCTTACTTCTAAGTAAGTATTTCATAGTTTCTTGCTTACTCGGTGAGTCTTTCAACATGAAACGTGGTAAATAAAGAACGAAGAAATCAAGACAAGTCCTTACCTATGAACAAGTGTGTTCTTCAGACCACGAATTAGATGCCGTGCAATAGTATTCACTCGAGGTGTAAGAATTGCTTGAGAAACATGAAAAGTCCCATAACGACTTCGTTCCTCAAGAGTGGTCTCCAAGAACTGTAACAGTTCGTGCACGTTGGTTGTATTAGCCCATGGTGCTGGCATTTTATACCCTGGCCACAGGAAGGGGTATTCCCGATACAAAGGGTAGTGGTAGAATATAAGAACCTAACAGAACAAAGAAAAAAGGAGAAAAAAACCCAAAAATTCACAACTATGTTATTTATCTTTAAACAGGATATTGCATTGGTTTATGCTTATGTAGTACTGCTGCAGCTAGCATAGCAGTTAAAAGAGGACCAAGCAGAAAGAAGCTGTTCCCGAGTCACAAGTGTCAGTAAATTTGTTGCGCTATTGCCAGCAAAGGAGATGGAGATCATCATGGTTAGCTACGAGGACAGGATTGCTTCAGGCTCTAAGGGTCATCAGTTTAAAGTGAAAAAGTTTCCAGGAGTATACTGAAATGTCACTCAAAGCATTCAACTTAAGACATTTCAAAGCACTGTCAGAGACCATTACCATCTACCCGAAGCTAAGCATTTTACCTGTCTTTCCGTCCTCTGTGTAACTCCTATTAAGTGGCTAAAGCATACCAGGGGCTCTAGATACCTTAGTCATGTTCAAGCTTACATGCTTCACACTGGCCAAAAAGATAACAGTTTATCAAATCCTCATCACCACAGGCCAGCACAAGATGCTCAGCCAGAGAAGAAAACCATTTGTAAGGAGCACAAGGCCCTGAGGATATTATTATTATCCTTATTATTTAAGGAACATTCTCGGGAGCAAGACACAGTCTAAGCACACCATGGATGGAGGCTACACAGCTGCACATAAGTGGAGAGAAACATGCACGCTACATAAAGGAGGCCCTGGTGGGCTTTAAATTGGCCTGTCATCAGTGCCCTTGGGCCAAGACGTCCGAGTGGGAACCACACTCAGCCTCTAAATCCTAACCTTTTGGGTTTGAAAAACATTACACATCCTTTCCGTACCTGGTGTTTCTTCTCCCACATGTACTGTAATGTCACATATTCTACACATTCGGCTGAACAAAGTTTGGATCCAAAGGCTGAGCGGATCCTACTGATCAGGAAGGAGTGATGGCTGTCATCCATGGCATAGAAGTGATTGAAGTCCAAGAAGACTACTTCCTTGGGGTGCTGCTCAAGAAAGGTGTTGATCTCCTTCAGTCCATCCCATACTTTGATGCCAAACAAACCATGTATGAAGTAAATCTCTTGTCCTATTTCCTCCGGTTTGGAAGATACACGAAGATCAAAGTAGCGGATCCCGCCTTCCAACTGCTCTTTGAAAGTCAGATTTTGAGTCACTGACCATTTCTTCATGATCTTTTTAACCAAGGAAATTCTGGCCAAACGTTTGATGGCTGTGGCTTGGTCTGGTCCCACAGGAGATTTCTCATCAACCCAGTAGCTGAAAGAATCATGTGACCCTAGAAACAAAAGCCAAGAATATTTAATTTTAGAAAACTGACTCCCCCAAAACACACATGCCCATGTGCCCTGTAAACTGAAAAAAGTCCTACATGAACAGCAGGGTTGCAGGTATGCTCAAGTGTGGGTCTTTCAGACTATCCTTTACACTTTAGTTTTCCCTAAATATACAACCAGAGCTATGCTTAATGTTCTCGCTTTGAACTGTGAGCTCCCAAGTTCAATATGCTCTAAAAATCATGACCATAAGACAAACATCAGCGGTAACGGAAACTTTCTTCTAACCTTGCTTCATTTACAAACTATCAGTCTACCTTCAAAGCTTACAAAGTGGTACATCACTGATTTGAGATTCCAGCTTCATTCAAAGAATCTGAGGGTTTATTTTCATTCTACCCAATAAATCCAATCGTGACCTAAGACACCAAAGTTCTTGGAACAGATACCATTCTACACGTGACGGACAGAGGGATCTATACATGCACGTGCCTTAACAGCACATCTCACTTTAGCCCCAAGATGGTAAATAAATGATTAGTTTGAACAGCAGGCAACAACTGCCTGAACTTAGAGGTAGAACAATTGAGTACACCAGCAGTTACTGTGTGGTTCAATATCAAGCTCATGTTCAACAAGTTCATGAATGTGTCTCACCTGGTGGTCGGTGCCTCTGAGTGACCACAGATATGGTAAGTATAAAATTCACTGAAAAAGGCAACCAACAATCAAAATCATCAGTCCCTGTCAAAATAATGCATGTCCGACATGCAAACTCCTGTAACACAACTTGCACCTTGGCAGACAAACTGCATCTCCAGTATAAAATTTGTGCCTACTAGAAAAAAAACTCCAACTGAAAATTCAGTAGTAATTGGAAACAGAACTGAGAAATAATAAAACTCCTTCAAAGTAACAGCTTCAGAGTCCATGAAAGGTCCCTAGCTGAGCCAAGTCAATAACAGAACAGAGTAATAGGGCAGTGAATCTCAGTTTGCACTGTACCAGGGCAGCATAAAGCAAAGATGGGCAGAAGCTGTTGTAGCACAGACTGAGGCTGACCAGGGATTTCTAATCATTTACACCAGGCACTGGCATTTTGGCCAAGAAGGTGCAAGCGCTCCAGGCATGACTTCCCTGTGAAGCCCCAGCCAGGAAAAACACCACAGGAGCTCCAACAGCCCTGCGACCCTTTTTTCTTCAGGACAGCAGATGAGAGGTTTCTCACTGAGCCAAACCCCACCTGCTTCCTGCACAGCCACTCTGCTGAAGTACAGGGAAAACAGCTTCACTCCCTACCAGTCACCACCAGAAGCTCCTTTTCCAGCTGCCTCTGGAGTACAGTGACCCTGCACCATGCTGCCAGCACCTGCATTTTCCCTTCCTGCATGTCCCAGGGTTCTTGTCCCTGCTTCTAGAACTATGCTTTTCTAGAATTTCCTCCTCTATCTCAGCCTGCAACTCTTAAGATCCTAATTTGTCATTTCCAATTTTAAGACAACATCTGAGGCATCCACAGCCTCCTTTACCCAAACCTTTTATTTGTGTACCAGTGCTCACTTAAAGACTGATGCATTTCTTGTGATGTAAGATCAGAGCTATAAACAAGATTATGATCTCAATTAGATTATCTTGTCAGGATTTTTTAATCCAGATGCAGGTACAGACTGTGTGCAAACCAAACATCAGTTCACAACAACCTTAAATGCACTCTTTCTCCACGTATGTTCAAAAGTACTGAAAAGGAACTGTGAATGTTAGCTTACAGGCTTTACAAACAAACACTAAAAACTAATTCTGATCAACTCTTCATGAATTCTTCAGTCTTTGTAAAAGCATGCCTCTTATGTGGCTTTCCAGTCTTCTAGAAACAAGTGACAAGTAACAAAACAAGCAGTTTTCAAAAGATGTCAGCTTACGAAACTATTTAGTACCTGTCATAGTAAACTACATCAAAAAGTAGTTATCAGTTTTGGATGATACCTAGATTTTTCTCACCTTCAAATGCATAACCCCAAACAAAATACAGGATCAAACATCTAGCGAAGACATTTCAGAAGGAGCCCTGTAAGGCCTGGCTCATACTGCAAGCAGATGTTTGAGTTTCCTACACCTCCCTGTACAGCAGAATGAGCCTTTCAAGCTTCTACAATATTTGGAAAGGAGACTTCAATCGCAAGGAGCTTGTTTTCTGCCTCTGCATAAGTCACTTCGTACAAAGTAGTCTTGGGGGGGTTTGTTTTTCTTTGTGTGGGTGTTTGTTTGGGTTTAAGTTCTCAATTCTATCAATTTCTTCCTCTATTTAGGTCACTGCAGAAAATTGTTTAACATGCTACAATAAGGACATAAGAAACATTTTATTTTCATTTTAACTAAGACTGTGCAGCAGCCTCTAGAGAGCTGTCTACAGAAGTCACTCACACCATTATGTTCCCTCAGACAGTGACACTGATAAATCTGACTTACAAAGGAATGACAATTTTGTCTGGCATCGAATATATTGTCAACTCAAGAGTTGTCTAAGCAAATCCGAGCCAAGAAACAGCTTGTTTTCCTAAGTCTGATCACATACTTTATAGCTACAAAAGCCTTTCCCTTTGCAGACTGCCACATACAAGGCACATTTAAGGATACAAAGAACAAATTTCTCCTTGCACTATCACAAACCAAATTCTATTTATAGTCCTAGAAAGCAACAAGAAGGAAAACAAGTCATGAGCACATTGCAACTTTTTCAACACATACTTTAAGAACTGCTCTCCTTAACAGGGCAGCTGCTATTTGAGAAACTGAACTATATGTGACATGCTTCTATAGTTTGAGAAGATCCTTAAAACTCCTGCCCTGTGACTCTGCTTAAAAGCCTAGGAAATTGAAACTTCTCATTTGCAGTGAAGTCAACATGTATACCTAGATATAACCAAGTAGAACATGAACTGGAACATCTACAAAACAAGCTCTCCTTTTCACAGTTGGTAGAAGACCACCTCCTAAGGAAGTCAGAACAACTTCATCAATATCAAGGCTAGAAAGGCAGAGCAGAAGTTCAATTCAGTGGTCATTTAACAGAAGGCCAGCCACCAGTTGTGAGAAGTATCTAGGCCAAACCTGGACCCAGAACATTTTTACTCTGGTAAGAGAAAAAAGCAAGTGGAAAACCTGAAGCAACAGCACTGGATACTTGTCAGGCTGAGGGGCAAGAGCTAGGTGAGGATCCACGTCATCCACCAGGTCCTTCTTTAATTTAAGATCACTGTGTTACATTACCAGCTCAGTCACTGGCTTTTAATATAGCTTAGCTGTGATGTTAAGCTACATGCTAAGCCGATTGCATCATGATGTCAAAATAATCCCTGCTCTCCTTCACTCTACCCCTAAACTCCATGAAAGGCCTAGCCATTCTGTAGCTATGGCAGGAGCCAGGCTGGTTGCTGATACAGCATTATTTCTTTCTGAAAAAGCATAACCTAAACCAAACCAACTCTGTACAATTTAAAAGGCAAAGGCCAGAGCCTACACCAGAAGCATGAAAGCCCCATTCTGTAGCAGCTCAGTGTTCGACCTGCTAATCATATTCTCAATTCATGTCTAACACAAGGATGTGTGAAGATATTCAGATGCTGTAACACTGTTCAGTAACAACACTAGGGCTGGCAGTTCCTGAACAGAGCAAGCATCACACAACTCTCATAGCAACATACACAGAGAAGTCTTTTCCATGCATAAGAAGCCCTTTGCAGCCTGTGTTCCCCACCACCAAAATGGCATGCATCTCCCCAAATTATACTAACCACTTTTCTCAGGAAAAAAAAAGCTCAAGAAGTCTTGTCAGCAAGACATTTCAGATGACACCCAACATCTTAAACATAAATAACACCCTACAAAAATCCATTCCTTAAACCTGTTGATTGTGAATAAAGGAATAATGAACCTAGGTAATTAGAACCTCCATCCTGCAGACTGAGAAATCAAAAGGCACAAAAAGCCAGGAAACTTTGTCCTCGTCCTTCAGGCAAACAGAGGCCAGAACCCCAAACTGAACTGCCTCAGGGGCATGCTCCTGCACATGCAGCACACTTCTTGAGTCACTGTACCTGAAAACCGATTAGCATTCAGATTGCAAACTTTACTGAGCTGCTCCAGTGACGTGGCATCAGCCTGGGGCTCAGCCCTTCCCAAAACCAAACCAGGCACAGGAAATAAAACAAAAAGAGATGATGATTTGCCAATTGCTTCCAACAAGCTGAAGATACGTAGCATGAAGCAGCAAACATTGAAGTCAAGCATAAAAGAGTCTGCACATTCAACGAAAAAAAATTAGGGGACTGCTAATCAGCTGGCAGCTCTTACAGAGTAACAGACAATAGCTGCTCTATTTTGGTTTCATTTCTTTCATCTGACAAAGATTGGAAGCTTCAAGGAAAGCAGTCACATGCCATCAAATGCCCAGATATTTAACTATCAAAGGCTACGATATGGTTAGAATAGTATTAAAGAGGTATCTTCCAGACACTAGATTGTTAAAATGATGAATAGTCCTCTTAATTTTATCCCAGTAAGTGCAACCATGGATTAATTTTTATTCATATCTTTAAACCTCTTTTTATTCTCCTTACACTAATTTCCCAAGTTAATTGTATGTTAAACAGATCACTTCTCAATTCAATTTGTATGTTAAATAGATTGTATTTCACTATTCAGGATGATTTTTTTCATTGAAGCCTTTGTGCTAATTGTTAGAAAGCAGACTTTTATCATCACATCTGCAGCAGAGTAACTTTCCAGTGTGTCTATTTGTCATGCTACTTAGTCACAGATAGTCAAATTAACCCATGGTGTAGCTCAAACAAATGACACTTATCAACAGAATGTTATTAAGCCTTGAATTTCAACAATTACTAGCTACATCACTTTGTATTATCTTTTGTTTCCACACCAGTACTTTCTGCACATACAGCTGCAGCACAGGGAGAGGAATGAGCATCATCTCACAAACTCCAGTGTCCTTTTGGGAGCTTGTAAATTTACCTTCAAAGGATGTTAAAAATACAACTACATGTCATGCAAAGTGCAGAGATCATCTAACAAAATACTCATGCACTGCCAATTACTTGAAAACAAGACAAGAACTCTTTTTTGATACAAGCACACCTACTGCTGTATTGCTAGTCTCCCTGGTTGCAAAGCTGTGGACTAGTGAGAAGCAGAAGTTAAAGACTCTTTCTGAAAAGATCTGGCTACTCAAGAAACAATAAATTAAAGCAGAAAGGCAGGAGAATGCACTGTCAGTAAGTTTAACTAGATCAGAATAATTTGGTTTCATCTTAACATTAGTGGAATATTAGTGGGATGAAAAAATGCAAGAATACCTCCTGTGTTACGTTAAACGTTTGTAAGAAGCAAAGTCAACATACTGTACCAACCCCCTAAAAGCATTAAAGGGTTATTTATGGACAAAGAAGCACCCTAGCTGTAGTGATGCCAAACTCCTTTGCTCACTAGACAAAGTACATTCCCCATATATTACAAAACGCCGCACATGACATAGCATAGCAAGCATTACATAGCCAAGACATCTAGAAGCACGGTAATCAAGTTCCAAAACACAGGATGCAAGTGCTAGCAAGTTCAGGCTGTCCCACGAATGTTCTTCTAAACCAAATGTCCTGTGTGTGCCAGAACTGAGGGGAAAACAGGGATAAACAGAAGTGCCTCTCAAAGTCCAGAAGCCCTGAGGATTCAGGTCATTAACAATCCAGATTTTCTAATCAAAAGATTAACATCTTAAAAGCTCTTCACTAATGAAAAGCAAATCGAACCGTTCATATTAACTTTCTCAGCAAAAAGAAGAGAGGCAGGAATAACAAACATCCTATTGATAATTAATTATCTAGAACTGTCAAGACAAGTATTTATATTTTAATAGAATCCTAAAAGAATCCTTTAGGTATTCGTAATGCAGTCTCATTAGGGAGGACAAAGCCTAGTACAGACCAAATCCTCTTAGGAAGACTTCTTCTCCCTATCAAAGAATTACCCTGATTTCCCCCACTGCCCCTTTCAGGGTGGGAGATGGAGTGGGAGGGAATAAAAGTGGTACAAAGAGAAAGGGAGAAGGGGGCTGCTTAAAACTTGGACACAATTATCACATGGTAGCTTGCTTTTCTTTTTGGCCAGGAGAAATCCATTTGGCACTGGTTAGAGTTACTGTCATTAAAGTTTTTGGTCATTTTGCAGTGACTTCCCATTTAACACCAACCACAGCTGTCTGCACTGGGAAAGTGGCAGTACTCCTCTAACATTTCAACACCTGAATGGATCCACCTGCTCTGAAAAGAAAAAAGCTTCAGAGTCCTATATTCCTATTTTATGACCACTACAAAATGTGTTGATGAAGGGCTCATTCTCTTTTGAGAAGGCTCTAGGGAAATTTTTTCTTGTTTTCATTACACAATACCTTTCCCTCTTATTAGATCTTTTCTGGAAGAGCAGGCAAACTAGAACTTCCACACAACACTGAAGGAGAGCAACAACCATTTATATCAACATTATGATAGGTTTGCTCTGAAGCAAAACTAGCATGTTCTGCACTCATTTACCAGGCAGTGAAGTCACTCTCTAGGGCACACAGATTTTAATTAGAAAAAAAAGGAAGAAATATTTTCCTGATGAAAAAACAAAGATCTTCATATGCTGTCTTAAGAAAACTTTGTGGCATTTCCAGAACAAGTCCATTTTAGCTGAACAGATGACAGTGGTCCTTTAAAAAGGAGAAACCCTAAGATCTGAGGCTGGCTTTTCAGTGGAATTCCTGCACAGACCCAGTACAGTTATTTTGCTACCTGCCACACCAGTTCCTCACATAGGGGCCTATAAAGGGAGTACTTTGTTACTTGGGAATAGTGGAACAACTTCCATTAGATATTTTCATCAGCATAGCAGTGCAGGTAGTTTAATAGCCCCTCTCTAACAAGAGTTGAGATTTGCTGCTGCAATTAAGTAGACAACAAAGGTAATAAAATAACTTGTCCTTTCAGGAAAAGTTCATCCGGAAAATTCTTCATTTACAAATCATATCCAACATCATCATACTTATGCAGATGTTTTCTTCTGATGGTTATTACCTCATTGATTGGTAGATGCCAATTAAATTGTTATGGAAAGAAAGCTTGGTGAATCAGAACATTAACCTTATATATTTTCTCCCTTTGAGCTTTAATCCAACAGATGGCCAGTTTAGCTCATTCAATGATCCTTTTAATTAGGACTCCAAAGGAGTACTGTTTGGATGGAGGATGCAGTCTCAAGCTCACCACTGCTTCTCCCCTCAGGAGCCACATCCACAGCACACACAGCCCATGAACAAAGAAACAAGAAAACCCCAGCATTAGTAAGTTCAGCAGCTCGTCTCAGGGTCATGCAGGCAAAGAGAAAACAAATCAGATCTAATAAGATCCTAACAGCCAGTTCTTAATTGGACAGGGCTGCTGCTTCTTTTAAGAACCATTTCAGTTCTGCTTGGCCAACTGAATGGCAAGCAGCCCACAGGGCTTTTGGTGAACAGTCACCCTGTTGGGTCAGGAGAGCTGGCTGGAGCTGGTGGGTGGGGAGATGCGCAGGAGATGCCCAGGGCCCCACCATCCCAGGTGTTCCCCACCTGTGCCCGACACTTGAGCACAGCAAATATCCAGCAGTCACACTATAGCACCACACAGTCACCCACAGCTGCTTGTCATCTCAGGAAACACCCCCCTCCATGCTCTGTATCCCCCCCCCCCTCCCCTTAGACTCAACTATGGGCTTGGCTGGTAGGACTGCTCCTCATTAAGACTGCCTACTAGCTGTATTTGTAAAGCTTTGTTTTCCAGGGCCGACCATTTTGTAGGACTTTGATCATTTACATCAAAACCATTAGGCTTCTGCCTCAGGCTTTTGGGGTGATCTTGGTAAAGGGCAGTAACAGTGGCATGTTATAACACTGAAAGTTTTGGCCACAGTCATACTGACACTACCATGAACAAACTGTGGAAAGTTACTCAATTAAAAGTTGGTTAGAAAGTTAATTAAGAGTCCATGTGTCATAGGGGGGAATCGAGCAGTTGACTAGTGCTGCAGTCTGGAGCAGAAGACACAGATTTACTGTTTTAGAGGGCCAGGGACACATCTCTCCTCAGAGATCAGTGAGCAGTCAAGTCAAGCAAGCAAGTCAACTACTTCAACTCTCCAATATGGTCCAATATTTTAGCCACATTCAAGCCAATATGATTTTATCTGTTAAAAAAATGCTTCTGGAACTGAAAAAGCTCTAGCTACCTATAATCCAGCCTCCCACAGGCAACTCTCCACCAACCATCCAACCTGATGTAGGCAGGAATGGCTCCACATTCCAATTGCTCTGCACTGCTTAGAAATGAGATCCTGGTCATCCTTCCACACACTTTCGGAGGAAGAGCTGACACACCAGAAGGTGACAGAAAAGGCTCTGTGCACTGCCTGAAGCCATGGCTGGAGAGCTGCCCTATGTCTCCCCAGAGAGGTAGGCTGCCCTGCCCGCATGCTCCACACCAGCGGAGCACCCTGCCTAGCGTGACATTCCGCTCTAGGCATACCAGTATCTGAAAAATTGACTTTTGATGGCAAAAACTACTTTAGTGTTTCTAATCAATCCTTAGATGATTAGACCTACAATACAGAAACATTTATATTTCAGGATTAAAAAAGAAATCTTAACACTCTAGAACAAAAACATTGGTGTAAGCTTTTTTTTAATATTGCATTTCAAAGTGCTGAAGTAAAACATTTTACTTTTTCTGAATTTTCTATTTCTCAGCTCTCTTCTCCCGTGACTCCAATCAAGCTGAATTTAGTTCAGATTCAAATTAATTGTTCCCAAGCTAAGCTTAAGTTCTACTAATAGCTTTGGTGAAACACCTGCTATATGAAAGAAAAGATAATTGCCCATGTTTTCTAAATACAGCCATTCAACCTGTTGTTCTTTCCTGCCTACATCTGCAGCACCATGACACATCAGGTGAACCTTCACGTTCCCTCAGGACACCCACATACTCCAGCACCCACCCTGGGGTTAGCCCAATCCCATGAACAGTTGCTTCAAGAAGCTTTTCTGGCAGGAATCACTTCTCAAAAAAATCCCTCTAAACCATCATCGTCAACACAGAAAAGCTTTCCATCCGGTTAGGAGTAGAGGAGGGAAGGCAGGGGACAGAAAAGGCATTTGATTAGTTTACTTACATATTATGAAAGGGCACCCCTAACTACTCCGGGTGCTCCTACAAGAAGCAGTGGATCCCCACCCAAATGATCATAGATTTCTTCTAGAAGACAAGGAAAGAAAATCAGCACTGGGGAAGAACTCACAGCTAACCATCCTGACCAGAACGGGGGACCAATCTAGGGATACAGTTTGATCAATAACTGCAAGTATACCTACCTGTTACATCATGGCTCTTAATTATTCAAAGATGGAATAACTCAGACAGGATGGAGTAAATGCATTATAACCAAGACCCAAAGGAAAACAGAACTGCCTGCTCTTCTGCTCATCGCTTTCATCCATCACCTTGGAGGCTGGACTAATAAAACACTCAATAAGCAAATGCTGATAGTTGGCAGTGAACATCTGCTCGGTTGCTTTGCTGTCTCAAAACAACAGGCATGAGCTTATCACAATCTCAGAAAGCTGATTTTAAGACTTGAGAAAAACTGTTTCGCCTGTCCTAATACAATTCATGTAAAAGGCTGATGAAACTGGGAAGTGGTGTGGTATCTTCAGAAGCAGCGAGATTTCTCAGACTCTAGCACCTAGTTAATCATGATACTGCAAAAATTACTTAGAAAGGCAAGTAGTTAAAATGAAACAGTACAAATTGGACATGCCATGGTGCTATGAATTATTAGCGTGCAAGTACAAGCAAGGAACAGGTTCAGCTTCTCCAGCAAATTCTTTAAATAGCTGATTTACTTCAAAAGCAGATCAGTGAGAGCACTGCAGCTTTTTCTTATGTTCCATTTCTCAGGAGGGAAATAAGAAAACTAAGAGATACAGATTAAGAGATGACCAAGGAAAATAGTGTCACAGTTGTACATGATTTCATAAAATTGTTTAAAGTAAATCATCTTGAGATTAAACAAATACTATACCATAAAACACCTGTCAAAGGTCACGTTCACAATCAAAATGTTTAAGAGTTCATTTTTAAACCCACATTCAAAGAGGATTAGTCTGGAGTATAATTAAGAGGAGTTTCACACAAGGTCACAACTTGTTGAAGGTGGTTTGTTTTGTTGACTATATTATAGTCATGTAAGTTGATGACATTTTAGTTACTTGATATTTGGCTACTTCTCTTTGCAAAAGATTCCTTCTCTCATGACATCACACAGGAAACCTCATCTCTTTTCCTTGGACAAGACTATATTGCTTTAGCATTTTGTCCAGAGTTTTTTCAACAGAAACAACAGAAAAGCCCAAACTCTGGAACTAATCACACCCCAGCTGTGGAGAATGACCCTAAATTTTTTTAAAGTCCCACTCCATTTTGAGCACAGAGTTAAATCAGCATGTAAACACCAAACTGGTATACTTCATGAAATACCCACATCTGCTACCAGTTGGTTCTAAGGATTGAGCAAAGAATTACTTTCTCTGCCCTCAGGTAGCATGTTTCGCACCACACTGAATAGCTCAGGGAATCATAGCATAATGTAGGTTAAAAAGGACCCCCAGAGGTCACAGCTACCTTTTTGTGAAGCCAGTGAAAACAAGCAGCTCCAAAACCAGAATTGTTCGCAACAAATAAAGAAGCAGAACTCTATGCAGACATCCTTAGCTTCATGCAAGAGAGTTAAGACTTTCCCACTTACAATATCATACAATAGACTCTAAACAGCTTCTTTTCTGTGTATGCTATCAATTCTTTCACTTTAAATAGCCCCATTATACCAACATTTTGTACTTTTTTTTTTAAAAAAAGTAGAATCTTTCATTCTTCAAATGCTGCATTTCTCCAAACTGCAACAAGGCAAAAAAGCCCCAAACCAAACAGTTTCATGGTTTTGAATGCTGACTTTATTTAAAGTTAAAACAAGTTTTAAGGTTTCAACTCCTACAGTTAGCATCTCTGCTCCTACATATGAAGGGTGACTGGGAAGAGGGAGGGGAAAATGACAAAAAAAAATTCAGCACAATAATCATTGGACTAAAATGTTAAAAAAATGAAATTCCCAAAACATCTACTCAAAATGTCTTCTCCCTGCTTGCAAACTGCATGAGGTACATACAGGAAAGGCCTGGGAAAATACACTAACTTTGACCACAAATAAGCATACACTGCAAGCATTTTCAAAAAAACACTACTCATTTTAAAGGCACCACAGCGTTACTGAAACTACAACTCATTTCCCTGGTTTCTCTGCTTCAGTACTGGTTGCATGATGTTTGTAAGGGATGGACAGTGGCAATGGTCCTAGCACAATCTGTATCACAACATTCCGCAAAGTCTCACAGCCCTTAAGCTGCTACAGCAAGCAAGTTGATTTATTGCTGTTCACTAAAATAGAGAAGGATTTCTTTGCCAGAAGTTTCAAAATCTGCAGCCACTTGAATTTTATACGAACGCTGACCTTCCTTTCTGTCCCCCTTCCCTGTTCAAATGAACAGGGTTACATAAAATACTTTTGCTACTGTCAGGGTAGGAAAGGATGCTACTTTTGATTAAAACTTGGCATTTTGACTGTTCTACTTCAGGTAATACCGCAGTGAGTACTGTGGTATCCCACAGGAGGTGTGTAGCCCCTACTCTACATGTTTCAAATGTCCTTTAGTTATCTCTGCTGGCACAAAAAAGGAAGTTACTCTGTTTCTAGGGCAGTGTCTCTGCATATCCTCTATATAACATGTATCCAAAGGGTTTTTGACAAGCTAAGGCACTACCACGAAAATCAAGCTTGTACCACTAGCAACCAGAGTCTAACATCCAGTATCTGAATGAGCTGCTACAGTAGCCACCCCTGAAATCTTCCCTATTGACATCTACAAGCAATACTAGATTTTTTTTTTTTCATTTACCAAAGAAAGTCAGCCTATTCCTAAGTAAGTTTAGGGTCATCTGTTGTCTTCCTCATCTGTCAGTTTATCTGTCCGTAAACCAGAAGTGATGAGCTGACCCTTGCCAGTTTCTTAAACTACAAGCAAGAGCCAGGAGTTAGTTGTTTTAAGTTTAGCTGGAAAGAGGAAAAATTTTATAAGCAACTCCAGTGTTTTAGTGTCTTCAGTATAACATCATGCATTGGGATATTTCATAACTGTGCTGTACTCTTTTACCCTCTGACAAGCCACACACAGGTTCTGCTGTAACAGACATTTCATTTGATGAACCTCCAGTTGTTAAGATCAACGTAAACAAACCTTTCTCCCTAGCTGCTTTCAGCCTTACCTAACCAACCTGAGAAACCCTGAAGAGGTTTGAGACCCCCAGAGGTCACTGCTACCTTTTTCACAGCCAACGAAAACGAGCGGTCAGCGGGTTAGAGACTCACAGCTGTATTTACAGCAGATTAAGCCCTCCCTCCTCTCCTGCACCGGGCGGGGCTCACGCTGGCCCCTGCTCACACCCCAGAACAGGCTCGGACGCCCCAGGTCGGACTTCGCACGCGTTTGCTACAGTCCGAGCAGACACCCGCTCCCCGGCTCCCACGCCCGGGCCAACACCACCCGTCGGCCGCGCCCGCCGCCAGCACAGGCCCCGCCGGGGGGGCAGGCCCCGGCACCCAAGCGACCCGTCCCCGTCCCGGCCCGCCGCGCCGCCCTACCCGGGATGGCCAGGTTGGAGAGCGGGTAGGAGCGCAGCGCCGCCGGCAGCGAGCCCATCCAGTCCGCGTTGCTCTCCGCCATGGCTCCCGCGGCCCAGCGCCGCCGCCGCCACCGCCGGCCGCCCTCCCTCCCGGCCGGCGGCCTCATCCCCGGTCTGGGGGGCCGGGCCGGGACTGGCTGGGTCGGGGGCTGGGGCCGGGTCTGGGTCTGGGCCGCGACCGGGACCGGGACCGGGACCGGGACCGGGACCGGGACCGGGACCGGCTGGGTCAGGGCCGGCAGCGGCCGCCCGGCCCCCCCTTATGTAACAGGTGCGGCCCTGGCGGGCGCGGCGCCGTCACAGCAGAACGGCGGGCGGCCATTGGCTGTTCGCTGATCGCCCCGCCTCTCGTCCCGCCCCCGGACCCGCCCCGCCCGCGGCCCGGCGCGCGTGAGGGGACTGTGGCGGGAAGCGGCTGAAGGAGCCGTCGCCATGGCTCGGCTTCTCTCTGCGCACCTCCTGACCGATGAAAGCGGCACCGTGTGTGTCGGGTCAGGGGAGGGGGACGCGGCCTGGCGCTGGAGAAGCGTCAGCCGAGGGCCTGCGTGTCCTCTGGCCTCCTACGGCCCTCGTCACCTCACCTACAAGCTCCTCCCGCCGCGCTGATGGCACCGGCCACTTGCCCATGGCTGTCAGTGGCCGCGCCAGGAGACCGCTGTGGGCCCGGGTTCTGGCAGCCGCTCGGCAGCACCAGCGGAGCTGCCCCCAACGCAGAGGGCCGATGCCGCGGCCTTAACACGTCAAGTGGTCAGTGCGCGGAGGGGCTGGAGCAGTGTCCGCACTGCGCCTGGCTGGCCAACGCCACCGCGGACTGCAGGCTCCCGCGTCGCGCCCCGCCACCTGCTCCTCAGCAGCTCCCTTTCCCCGGCAGCCCACACAGGCGCGTGCACTCCGCCTCACGCTCATCTAGCTGCCACGTAAAGCATTTCCTCCAAAACAATTTCTGAATTTGCTGCGGTATATGAAACAGATCCTCTATGTTTTCTCCATGGTGTTATTACGTATCCTTGAAGGATAATGCTTTGTGAGCAAGTTCTCTTCTTAACTGCTGCTTACAACTATGTGCAAACATATTACTTCCATACTCTTCACACAAGATATAGAGACGTCTAGGTATACAACACAGAAGTCTACTCCTTCGTATGGTAGTGGAAAAAAATAATGCTGCTCTGAAAGATAACTTTTCACTGTCAAATGACTAAAGGCTGAATATTAAATAGTAAGGGTATATATTTCATGAGTCGCCTGTTTTGCCTGTAAGGAAACTTGTTAAATAGAATTCAAAAATAAATACTATTTAAATAAAAAAGTATTTATCATTTGACCTATTAAAGTTTGCCCATTAGTCATAGCATGTTTTAATTAATACACGGTAAAACTACTAATTGAACTATAAGTATAAAAATGTATCTGTAAATACATATGTTAAACACATATTTTCACCTAATACAACCAGAACCTATCTCCTTCCATAAATTTGCATTTTCCTTTTCAAGGAAGGGAACAAACACGTTTTGCTTTTAGAGCTGTGATATTGAACAATCTTAAAAATAGCGCAATTTCAATACCAGGTTTTCACAAAGCATTCGTGACCCAGGACTCCTAGCTCTCAAGGACAAATTTAGGTTTGATAGGCATTCAGCTGCCCTGCAGCCTTGCTCCCCCTCCCCGTTAAGACCATCTAGGACGCTTGCCTCTGATGTAGGAGAGAGCAGGCCACACTATGCAAAGCCACAGGCACGGGATCATAAGCATTTTCTCCTGCAATAAAATTTCTATCTTGAACCAAAAGAAGGGTTATTATTTGGGAGCTCCAGCATTTTCTCTTAGTTACACTAAGTAGTCTGTATTCCTGTAAGTTTATCTTCTTTAAATCTCTATTTCACGTCACTTCAGTCTCTCTTTCTCACGTTCCCACCATCACGGCTGGGGACTGCCCAGCGTGTGAACTCCTTAGATACCGTTGGCAACCACGGCTGTTTTAGTGTAGCATAGGGGTAGCCATTTCACCAAGGCTGGTACGTTCTCGAGGACATCTCTGTGTCTTTGGGGCAGTATTTCACTGTGGCCAGTGAAACTGTAAAGACCAAAGCTGGAGTCTAGAGCCAAAACTATTAGGGCTGAGCGCTGACACGGTACTCTTGGTGACCTTGTGTACTGCTAGGGCCTGAATAATAGGCACCGGAAACAAAGTTGACCTCTAGATGAACCTCACAGCCAAACGTTATCCATTATTAGTATCTGCTAATTAGTAAAATCTGTATTACCATTAGTGTTTATTAATTAGTATCTGATCATTAACAAAATATGTATGCTCACTAGTGAAAGATGCAGCTTAGAATATAATCAGTAGTGAAGATGAAATGTTGAGAGAATGTACCCAACTTCCCTTGTTTAGCCTTGTTCAAGGCTGAGAACCCAAGTGTTTGACCTTGTTAGAAACTCCCTTGGTTTCCCCCCCTGAGCCCTGGCCAGGCTTTGGGTGGAATCCAACAGGAGAGTGAAACCAGATGTTTCCGCTCAAAACAAAGGTGCCAGTTATTCTGGTTTGCTGATTTTTGATATGTGTGGTGGTTTAGCCCCTGCCGGGGTCTGAGACCACGCGGCTGCTGCCCCTCCCCCACAAAGGGAGCGAAATACAAAGCCCCAAGACTGAAATAAGGAAAGGTTTAATACAACAGTGCAATAGCAACACAACAAGCAACAGCAATAACAATAACAGTAATAGTGATAGCAATGAACAGAGCAAAATAGCTACCAAATACAGCAGTTTGAAGCACGATGTACAAAACCACGAGTGCACCGCGCTCCCGCGCCAGGAAAATGTGACCTGCCAGGATGTGACGTCCGCATGGTATCTGAATAACCCGGCTAGAGCTCCCCCCCACTGCTGGGGAAACTTAACCCTATCCTGGTTAAACCAGGACAGTATGTAAGGCTGGAGCCCCTTGCTGCGACTTTGGAAGCCTCACCTACAGATGGACGCACCGTGTAGGACTTCCCACTCGCTGGGAAAGGCTCTCCAAATCCTCGCTGCAACCGGGGCTCCCCAGTGACTGCGGATCGGGATGTTGGTAATGTATGCAAGTGGTGATGGATCTTTCTTAATCACTGTCCTCCCCATTGTGTGGTAATGATTAGGTGCATTACCTTGCTTATTCTTATTTTCTATAATTAACTGTATATAGTAATAATTAAGTGTACTGTTCTGTATTCTTTTTATTGCTTATTTTCTGTATTACTTGGTTATATCCTTTAATTATTAACAGTAAAATAAGCCTACTCTTTTCACTCTGGTGTCTGAGTTTAATTGGCATCCTCGATCAGCAGAGCACCTTGGCAGGCCCCATTCTGAATTTCCCATTTTTCAAATGGCATAAAGAAGATGGAGTGTGTACGACAGACATCAGAGTCTGAAGGGGAGCGGGTAGGCCGTGCTCTGGTGTGGGAAAAGGGGTCTAACTGCCACCACCTCGGGCAGTAGCCTCTACCAGGAGAGTAGGTCTTAGCAGTCCTCTGCCATCAGATCAGCTAGAAAAGAAGGGGGCTAAAGCTGGAGTGGGGAGACTCTCAAACCCACTCCCTTCACAGCCTCTCAAAAGTCTCTGACCCTTTGCCATCACTTTTTATTAGTACTGGAGCACGTGACAGCATCAGGGTACGGCAGCGCTCCCACAGCACGGCGACTTTTCGCAGCTAGTTTCAGCATCCCATGCTATGATGTGCAGCATGAGTACAGCCTGGCTCTTGCGGTTCAGATGGGTTTCTAGACCTCCGAGCTGCAAAGGACATTTAGACTGTGCGGGACGCCAACAGCTCAAAACCAGGATGATGGGAGAAGGAGGAGGTGCATCCATCCAGCACTGCAGGGTGAGACTTCAGCTGTGAGCATCAGATGTGATGCACAGATACTTGCTGGCAGTAACCGCTGGCAGAACTTTCTTATGGTCCAAAAATCCTTCCTGTGCTTTTTCTAGAAAAGAAGAGCACAAGTTGCCAGTTTCCTTCCCCAAAACCTCAACGTCTTTCCATCTCCACAGAACTCTGTAATTTTGTTCTGTAATCAGTACCAAGCCCTGCAACAATGAACATTAATTGCGATGGCCAGAGGGAACAAATATGCATTAATAATATCATTTTATTTTCCACAGACTAAAGCCTCAAATTATCTAGGGTCTTGTCACTTGAGACCGTTCAAATGCTCCACTGCAAGCATGTGTTTAAGTGGCTGCAAAAATGCAGCCTAAGCAGGCAGGAAAAACATCATACTATGGACATTTTAAACAATTCTATATCAAGGTCAGTAGGTTGTTGTATTTTTCCGCGTTGCTGGAGTATTCACGTATGAATCATGTCCAGCAGTGAGGATGGCCTGCCTAAAACTTTACTATCCATCTTTCCCAACGGATTATATAGCCGTATTTATGCCTTATGTGGATTTACTGAAAGAGCTCAGCTATTCCCTTGTGCCTTGGTGCCGAGTACAAGCCAATATCAGGGGCAGCCCAGTCAATCTAGCAGTTCAAATGCCATTCCCAGACCCCTAACCCTCCTATTTTCAAATGCATAGTAAAAAGATTAGCTGTGCAGATCAGGCTGATGCTATTTAAGCAGTAAGAGGCACATGGTTTACGCTGTTAGCCACTTCAAACACACAAACGTGTTTTATTTTAATTTTAGCACGTGGCTCTTGGGCTGCCATATACAGAATATAAAGCCAGAACAATGAACTTTTTAAAGTGCTTTAAAGCAACTGAAAACAAGTTGATAACATCAAGTGCTGCAGGGAGCTTAGCCTCCTTCTCCTTACCACTTGAATACCCTGATAACACACATCCCATTATTCAACAGGGCACATTGCTACTGTTAAAAAGCTTTCAGTTAATGTTTTCAAAATCTTCCATTTCAGTCCAAAATCTACTGTGCCATGTAAATTCCAAATCCTTACACGCAATTTATCAGCAGACAATAGATCAAATAAGTTATTGAAACGGTTTCTGTGCCATCCACATATTTTAAAGGTCACTTTGCTACTGATGAGAAGAAAACTGCAGGATTCACTCTCACAGAGAGAAGCTAATTGCTCAACATTTCATGTAAGTATACTCAGACTCTTCCAAGCTGTTCATTACCATTTTTACCCTCACTGTAATGGAATTATTTAACATTTAAAACCATCAGACGCCCTCAATCACAAAGCTCTGCAGACATCACTGCGTTTAAAACACTGCTTCTTCAAGTGCAGCAGACCAAATAGCGGTGTTCATTTCCCATTTTATATCAAGTCAGAAAAACACCATGACTATCACAGCACTTTGCATTTCCTAGGACTACTGCAAATACTTAGCTGTCTATCATACAGAATATACCCTCTGTAATACTGACTTCCCCCCCTTTCCTGCCCACCACTCACAGCCTGGGTGGCAGTTCATATCAATATATTACCTGCTTCTCTCTCTCGCCTTTGTTTGCTCATTTCTTTAAGCCAAGCCCTAGCATCTGAGAGTCATCTGTTTGACAATAGCGAGGTTTTCAATACTTCATTTACACCACATGAGGGTGTTTCAAGCTGTGTAGGATGCCAGAGTTAATATGGAAGTCCTTCTGTTTGGAAATGAAGCAAGGGGCAAACAGATACATTTTTTTTCCCACTGATTAAAAATCTTATTGGGGCAACCTGGTACAGGAGACTTTGAAAGGACAGAGGTGAAACATCATATGCTAGAAAACAGATGGAAGAGGAGTCTTAAGGACATAATCCGATGTTCTCTGAAATCAAATAATCTTTTCTGGGGACTTCCCCGAGCTTTGTCTTGTCTTTAAGGAATCATTTTAAATATAATATGATTTCATACTATTTCCATTAAAATCTCCTTAGACAGGATTAAGTAATCATTATCCCCCTGCCGAGCTTTTTAGAAGCTTTCCATTGGCTTATTGCTCAAAGTTAATTGCAGAGTCAGGAAGAATTACCTACTAACATAAATGGTAAATAAAATAAAATTTCTCCTTCATATACTGCTTCTTCTGGAGTTTAAGTGTACGCAGATCTTTAATGTTTGCCACCTCTGATAAGTGATGGCTTTAAATCCAGCAAAGACTATGTGGGGTAACGAATACCCTGCTCTGGTTAGCAGGTATAATTTCTGTACTCAGCTTTTTAAAACAACACACACATTAAAGTGAAGCCAGAGCACTTCACAAGGCTTTCAATGCACCTGCAAGGAGGAAAACATCTCCCTAAAAGAGAAAACTCTGTGGGTCCATGTTAAGATGGGCTGTTTCCCCAGGAAATCCCAGACAGCAAAGCCTATTACCAGCAACTGTTAACTAATGAGTCGGGCCCTGGGATCACCAGGCAGCCTGCGCTCTCCCACCGCCACGCTACCACCTGCATTGCAATGGCTGGAGCACACTGTGCAAACTATAGGGGTGCTTCTTAAATAAACAAGTCAAGCTTAATTAATTTACAGCACCAAAAGGTACCTTGTAAGAAAAGCCACTGCAGTGCTGTTTAAAAAAGCTGTGTGATTCTGCAGAGCGAGGCAGAAGGTAATTCAGGGTGATGAAGGCTTGGTGGGATGGTTGTCAGGCGTGCCAGGACCAGGGCATCCTCTAAGCTTGCAGCTGTCCCCTCCGCTGTCAGAGAGGTGGAAAGCAGGCGGAGGACGCCCGCCTGCCCCACGCACCCCACGGGCTGGGGGCTGGCAGCCTTTCCCCCTGCCCCGGTTAGCGGCAGGAATACAAACTGCGGAGCGCTGGGAAATGTCACTCACTCCGCTCGAGTCCCCGGGCCCTGCCACTGACTTCACAAGGCACATTAGTAACTGAAAACAAATACTGAAAACAAATTTCTTGCTTTTATCCTTTCCCCACCTGCTCCCGCAAGGATTTGCTGTCTCCCCAGAAGCAGATGAAAACCACTTGTACGTAAAACCACCTCGCTGCTAAGCTTTCCAGTGTGTTCCTTTTACAGCTACGTAATGCAGACGTCAAAGCTCACATACAGCACACCCAGCTAATTTCACACTGTTACATCTGGGTTATACACGAGCTCAGATTCTGACTTGGGTCTGCTTTACAGGTTTCATTGTGTCATGGGTTTGCATTTAGCCACGTAACATTCAAGACTCATATAAAAAAAATCTTTTCTATACCCACACAGCAAGCTTTGAACACTTTTATAGAAGAGCTTTTATCCGACAGTCCTGTAAGCCATTGTCAAGCATCTGGTAATTTGAGGTGGGCTGAATTATTCCAGGCTTGACAAAACCCAAGTCCAAGCTGAATGATTTGAGCCTACATCCTGGGGCAGCCGATGCCAAAAATAAACACTGGAGAGGTTTGGGGTTTTTTTGTTTTCCCTTTAAATTAAAGCAGGGGTCAATTTTGAACGTAATCACAATTCCTGATGTAACTGTATGTTACGTGCTCACCCTGGTGAGGAGCAGGGGAAGTCAAACAGAAACATAACCTCCCCTACGCTCAATTTAGCTGCGGGAAAGTGTAAAAAATGGGGGCGGGCAGGTACAGGGGGGGAATTTTCTCTCCCTCCTTCTCCACCCAGGCCCCGTACTGCCGGCTGAGCCTTCCCCTGCCCCTCTGGAGATGGCGGGGGGGCGGGGGGAGGTGCCGGCACGGGCCCCGCTGGCGGCCGCCCGCGGTGCTGCGGCGCCACCTGCTGGGCGGCGGCGGGAGCGCGGCGGCGGTGCCCGCCGGGATTTCGCCGGGGGGGGTGTGTGGGGGGGGTGAAGACCCCCCGTGGGGGGCTTGGACGTGCCCCTCAGCCCGGCGAGAGGCGCCTGGAGATCTTTACGTTGATGGTCGAGATTTGTGGAAGCAGCCAGCGTCCCCCGGGGGAGGGGTGTATGTGGGGGTGGATGGATGGATGGATGGATGGATGGATGGATGGATGGATGGATGGATGGATGGATGGGTGGATGGATGGATGGATGGATGGATGGATGTGTGGGTGGGTGGATGGGTGGGTGGATGGATGGATGGATGGATGGATGGATGGATGGATGGATGGATGGATGGATGTGTGGGTGGATGTGTGGGTGGGTGGATGGGTGGGTGGATGGATGGATGGATGGATGGATGGATGGATGGATGGATGGATGGATGGATGGATGGATGGATGGATGGATAGGTGTGTGGGTGGGTGGGTGGATGGGTGGGTGGGTGGATGGATAGATGGATGGATGGGTGGATGGATGGATGGATGGGTGGGTGGGCGGGTGGATGGATGGGTGGATGTATGGATGGATGGATGGGGAGGTGGGTGGATGCAGGGGTGGGTGAGTCAGGGGTCAGGACAAAGCTCCCTGTAGCTCTCCCTGCAGTCTGGCTCCATTAGCATGTAGCGATGGAGATCGTGCCACGCCTGAGCACTGCTCAAGGGACCCTGCAAAACCGCAGTGTCAGATCACTCAGCTGAAGCACCCCTGGGGACTAAAAGACCCAAGATAATAAAATAACACCTCTTTGACAGCTATACTACAGACAGTCATCCTCATCTAACAACAAGGAAGAAGTCCTGGCTCTCCACATCCCTCAGAATATGGCTATCCAGCTTTTTTTTTCTGATTTTTTTAATAACAAAGAGCTGCCTTCTTTCACAGTGACTGATAGTATGACACAAGTTAAACTACTTTGCTTCTACAAACCCATACAGACAAGAAACGCTCAGATTAATATTGAACCTTCCATGCATGCAAAATGTATAGTTTTGGAGGAAGGAAAGTTTTTTCTGTTCAGCACGGATGGATGTTAGTGATCACCCCTTAGTGATGGATTTAGAACTGCTTGTACTATAAGGTAAATAATACAACAAAATATTTCAGAAAGGTCAGCCAGATCATTCTTTCCAGTAAGTCATTCATTCATCTAAAGACCCGAGAAATACAGTGCTCTGAACCCTGACACTCATTGACCGGTGTTTAGCAGTAAATAAAGCAAATCCCATTTCTAAATCAGAATACCAATTTTAAGCTTGACGTGATTGAATTTTAGTTGATTTGCATTAATTACAGGAATACCATTGTGGTAACAATACGTTTTCAAACAAGCTTGGAGGGACAGTTTCTTGGCTGACTGAAGGTAATGGAAGACCACACTGCTGCCAAAACCAGTGCTCCTGCTGCAGCGCTCGTGCCCTGCATTAGTGATCATGCAGCTGCTGACCTGGCTGTGAACTGTGCAGCCGGCTGAGCTGATCCCACCCTCAGCTCGGGCATTTGTTTCAGAGGCACAGCACTTCCAAAAGGACTGGCATTGTCCATTATCTTTAGGGTCCTTATTCACTTCAGTCCTTAAGTCCCTGGCCCGCAGGTGACTAGTACATGAGCCCAAAATCGACTCTTTCTTGTGATTTCACCAACAGCAACTGGGTCTTCTTCGTGAACGCTTCCACCAGGCCCCCACTGTGCCCTTTCATTTCACCAACCCCGTGATCCTGTGCTGCAACCCCGTGATGAGAGATGCAGATTATTTTCTTTCCGTGTAAGGTGCTGATTATTTTTTGTTTGGTTTCACTGTTAATAGGAAATTATATATCAGGTCATATTAGTCAATATTTGTATAGTAAAAATAATAATTGTAAGAACAGTTCATGTAGGTATCAAAAAGCTTGTGTTAAGCCAACGTTTCCCTTGTAATCGTGGTGTACATATGGCAGAGCTGTCTCTATACAGTTAGTAAAACAAAAGGCTTCAACTGCTCTTCAGGCAGGCTGGCAGAGTGATGTGTTAATCTGCTCCCATTAACAAGACAGCAAATTCCCAGTTGATCACCCAATTCAAATTAAGCAAATGTAATCTCACAGTGACACTCACAATGGTGTTAACGTAATGCATACATAGAGATAGACGGATGAAGTAAGTGTCCTCAGGAGTGCTCAGCTTCCAACATTAATGTCATTTAAGGCTCTCTGAATTTTAATATGGGTCATTAACACCAAACTCCTGTAATCACTGTTTTAAAGACAGAGCCTTTTAACCGTGTCAGTCTTCTGCCTGCTACACAAGGGGTGTAGGCCATGTTACAGGTTTTCCAGTTCGTGGCAGGATGGGGGAGTCCCATCAGACTCCACCATGGAGGTGTACTTTATCGGAGGTGGCGGTGGCTTGAAAGATGGAGGTCTGTTCATACTGAAACAGAAGAGAAAAAACACGCTATCACACAAAAGACGAATAAAAGACTGTTGTAAAACATTCACAGGAGGAGGTAGATGGACTCTAAGTCATTATAAGAGCACCTGACATTTGCTCTTACATACTGTGACTTCCCTGTTTCTGTTCTATAGCTTCAGCACACATCCTGGTATTCATTTGGCTTTCGCAGCTCCCACCTCACAATTTTATTCATGCTTTAAAAGAACAGATCATGGTCCTGGTGAACCATTCAAAACCCTTGCAGAGATCTTTTGCTCACACTGCTCTCTGAAGATATATTTAAAGTCTAATAACTTTTTTTTTTTGTCAATTTATAGGCCAAGATAAAGAAAGGTCCTGTCCCAAATCTGTGAAAAAAATCAATCCCATTTTTACCTTCGATATATAGGATTTGCAGTCATGTTTCAAAAGGGTTTTCTATAACCACAAATGATTCATTATCACCATAATTTTTCAAACATTTTAGTAATGTTAGTAAGATTAAAAATAATTGGCTCTTAGATACTGCTCTCATGAATAGATCTCCAAGTGCTTTATTAGCGAATTAAACTTTGGTAATAATTACAAATTCAGTGCTTCTTTGACTGGGATTAAGTTTCAGGTAGCCTACTTTCACATATATTATTCACAACTCAAATAGAGTTGCCCTAGAAATACAATTTCATTAAAACATGTCCTCAAGTAACCATGCAAAATGAGAGAGCAAAAGCAGCTGTCAGGGAGGCTAATAGAAGTGGGGGGCTCTGGGGAAAAAAATTGACTTGTATTCTTCCCTCACACCCTGAAGCTGCACCACAGCTCTTTTTTTAAAGTTTATTTTATAGATAACCCGTGGAACAGATGAAAGGATGGAGAACACTGCACATTTCATACTGCTGTATGAAAAGAATGGCATTAGCGATCCGTGTACTTAAAGGCCTCATGCACTATGTGTAGTGTCAAATGAAAACGTGTAAATCCAACCAGCCAGGTTAGAGTTTATGCTGTCCTCTGTGCCACCCCTCCTGCCCCTGTGGTTCCCCTCCCTAATACTTACATCTCTTTCTGGTACTGACACCATTTCCTGATGCCTAAAGCTATTAGCAAGCTGCAGAAGAGGAGCAGGACGGCTACCACTGTTGGCCAGGGGAAGCGACTGGATTTCATGTTCCTCACGCCACCTGGAAAGGACACACGATACAGAGCTCAGCCCAACGGCCTCAGAGAGAAGGGAAATTTGGGCTTGCTGCCTGTGGCTGGCTGCTTGCCCCAGGCACAGTACTGGTGACAACGTGGCCCCAGACCAACACCGCACTGCCAGGTTCCCAGGCTGAGGATCCCAAACTCTGACCACTGCAGCTCTAATTTATGGACGTAACCCCTTTTTGTTCTGACAGGGTTTGTGGGCTGATTTCAGCCACCCATCGGTTCACATGACAAGATTATTCACACACAGCCCGGCAAGCGTTTCATGCGAAAACCATTGGTTTTCTCTGTTCCTCTGTGAGCTTCTCCGAGAAGAGGAAGCATGTCACGGTGCAGCTGGGCACAGCTGCCCACCCCAGTCCTCCTTCCCACCAGCTTGTTTATCGTGCCGCTGACACCAAACCCTGCTGCAACGTTTGGCCAAGGACACTGATGCCTTTTGGGGTGGGTTCTCGTTGGCGGCGCAGCATCCCCGCCTCGCCCTGGCTGCCTCTCCTCACCATGGTGCTGGGATCCCCCCACTGCCCCCTTCTGCACAGCCACCCTTGGGGGTGCTGACAGCTGAAAGAGGTGCCCTCAGGGTCCTGGCTATGGGGGGGAAGGAGAGGAGGGGCACGGTGCTCCTCCAGCCGCCGCAATGGGTGCAGCAGTGGGCTGGGTGCCAGAGAGACCTGGAGCACAACAGTCACTGGGCGATACCACCTCAGTGTCACCTCCCGTTGCGCTGGCATCATGACCATTTGCCAGGCTGGTCATACTGGTATGTCACCCAGCCGGGGTCTGAGCCACAGGGGCAGCCAGTGCTGTGGCCAGGCACCAAGTCCACCACTCTGCATGAGACGTGAGTGGCTCCTGGGGCACAGGAGTTTGTGACCAGTCAAATTTTGCTGCTGGAAGAAAACACGCACTGGGGCATTGCTTGCCGATGCAAGGAGAAGGTAGGAATGCCACAAGCCTGTGACAACCCACGCTTTTCATCACTTTTTCCTTTTTTGAAATTCCCTGGTCAAATGTACACAATGCTCCAGGTTTTGTGCTTCTCCGCTTTTCTTGCTGTGCTGGGTTTGTAGGGTAGCAGGGAGGGAGCTACAGCCATGGCCTCCTGTGAGAAAATTCTTGAAGTTCCCCCAGCTCCAAGTTGGAGCCACCTCTGGCCAAGGCTGAGCCAGTTAGTGATGGTGGTTGCGCCTCTGTGATAACATATTTAAGAAGGGAAACCTGAGAGGGGGTTGGGACTTGTGAGGAGGCATTACAAGAAGGACATCTATGAGAACACTGAGGTCAGTGGAAGAAAGGACAAGGAAGGGGGGGAGGTACGCTGAAGCAGAGAGCCCCCCTGTATCCTATGGTGAGACATCAGGGCCACCCCCCCCGCCACCCATGGGTGTCACTGGAGGAGCAGAGGTTCACCTATGGCCTATGGAGGACCCCCGAGACTTTATGGGAAGAAGAAGCCCCCGCTGTTGTAGTTCAGCACTGGAAGGACTGCAACACGTGGAGGTGACCCACACCGGAGCATCTGGAGAAGAATGCATCCTGTGGGGAGGACTCACGACAGAGAAAGTTTGTGGAGGACTGTCTCCTGTGAGAGGGACGCCACATGGAGCAGGGGGAAGAATGCAGAAGAGTGCTTCCCCCCCACCTTGGAGGAAGAAGTGGTGGGACTGACTGCACCCCCCATCCTCTGCCCCTGTGCTGCTGGGGGAGAGAAGGTAGAGATATGGGAACAAAACTGAGCTCAGGAAGAAGGGAGGGGTGGGGGGAGGTGTTTTTAAGATATGGTAACACTTCCCACTGTCCCATTCTGTCTGTTAAGTGTCGTTGTCATTAGTATTTTGAATTATAGTGATCTTTTTCTTCCCCTAACAAGCCTGTCTTTTGCCTGTGACCATAATGGGTGAGACACCCCTCCCTATCCTCAACTCCATTCCTGAGCATTTTGATTAATTTTTCTCCTTCCCAGCACTGGGGGGGAAGGGGTGAATGAATGGCTGCATGGTGCTCAGCTGCTCTCTGGGCTCAAACCACAACACTTACTGCAAGGGCACGCTGAAAGAAGAGGATTTGTAGGATAATATCTCACCAGTACTATTGAGCAAACTGTTGGTAGTAAAGAAATCTTTTCCTCTGGTAACTGAAATTGGCTGGTCTGTGATGCTGAAGGACAGGTTACCTAAAAAGATATGGGCAGAGAACATATTTAGTAACTTTTTATTTTTTCAAAAATGGAGGTTTTGTTTCGAAGCCACTGTTATTCACCCTGCTGAAGACTGGAAATAAAATTCCAGAATCAGGGTGTCAAAATTCACTTGTCCAGATGCCTACATTTTTGGCCTACAACCTGGTGTTAGACAAAAAAATTGTGCTTTTATCAAATTGAAGAATATTAGGAGGAAGAAAGAGTATTAGAAAACACCTATTAAGATGTTTCAGCAAGCCGGCATTGAGCTGCACAGCAGTCTGGGAGGATGATAAGCTTTTTACCTCTTTGATGATAACGGAAAAGCTAAAGATATTAAGTGGCTTAACAGGAACACAAAGAATCTGCCTCTGCTGTGACTGAGTGAAACCTCAGTCTCCTCTGTCAAGTACTGTGTCTGGACCACAAAAATCATCTTTCATCTGTTTGTAGACAGATATTTTGCCTTTTGTAATACAGCTAAGCTATCTGTGTTTAAGATCAGTGCTGCCTAAGGATATATTCCTGTTTTTTCTAGCCATCTCCATGTTCATGTCTTCCGAAATAACAGCTAAAATATGCAACTAGACAATGGCACAGTGTTTCCAGAACTGCCACAGCACTTACGATGTGCCAGAGTTGTATTCTCAGAGGAGCGTGTGGCATTCCTGAAGCTTTGCGGGGATTCAGTGATGGAATCGTTCAGATCTGTACAAAGAGAAATAATATCCATCAATTAATTGTCTTACAAGCCTGTACATGACTGCTTCATTAGGCTCAACTGTGGCTATTTTATACCCTTCACTTTTCTCTGATGCAAACAACAAATGAAATAACAGCGATACCTGAAAGTCTCTACTATAATTGCTGATTTATAAATCCAACAAAAAAAATCCACTGTTTAAATGATGTAAATGAGTAAACAGACAGAGCCAGCTATATCTCTTTCATATGAGATGCTGGTTCTGATTGAAACTGAGTACTAAGGTGTATATATATATGTATGTGTGTATGTATTAAAAAGCCCTACCAAAATCAGTCTGATTTTAGGGCACTTCAAAAATTTACTGAGAGTTTTGGACATTAATTCAGTTCAGTTCTTCTTCTCTCCTTGTTATTATTAGGTGTTTAATTTTATGGGGGTACGCATGGTAGATATGGTGGTTTTAATAGTTATGTATAAAATAGGAAATGCACTTAGAGATCCCATAGCACTGTGCTCTATACAGCATGCTGATGAACACTACTTATTATTATTTACATAATGGCTTGTGTTAGACCCTCCGAGGATTGAACTGATAATTGTAATCCCTGTTGTACGAGCCCGGTGGCCCTGGGAGGGCACAGGAACACAGGTTGGCATGCCTCAGCAGGCGCACCAGTGCCCACATGTTCAGAAATTGCCCTCAATTACAGCTGCCAGACTGAGGCCCCTTCAAGGCCATGCCTCAGCTGGTGGTCAGGTGGGTACGCCAGTAGGGAAGCTGATGAGTGGTGTGGCGTCCAGTACATCCTGCAAATAGTAGTGTAATCCAGCACGCTTTTAGCAAAAATTGCAACCAGCAAGCTGTGCAAGAGCAGGATCGTGAAGCATTAGAAGTTGTCACAAGGTTTTGGTCTAAATGCGTGGTTGTGGGTTATACGCAGGTAAATAAGCACTGGAGTGCTGCCAAAAATATATTCAGAAAATGGAAAACGGCTGCTACATTTATACTGCATCCAAAAGATGACTGCCATACAAATGCAAAAGCGCATTGACAGGTCCTGCCTCTTCTGAAAGCACAAAGACAAACCAAGACGTTAAAACAGAGAGTCACTTCTGGTTTTCTGCTGCTGACCAGAGATTTTGTAAAGGGAAATATCTGTGAAAAAATGTCCACCCTTGATTTATTGATCTTTAATAAGGCTGCCTTTCAGTGTTCTATTAGCCAGCCTCTATTGGCCCACATTATCTCATTATTTCATTGCTGCTGTGTGATTTTATTTAGCCTCTCCAGTAATTTATTTCATTTATAAACTACCCTCAGTACTCACTACATTTGCCTAGCAACTCTCTCAGTTTTAATATTGTTAAATTAAATACATCTAATAAAACCAGGATACTCAAACATTTTTCCATTCCTCTTTTGCCACTGCAAATCCTTGATGGCTTGGAAGACTCAAGCCTTTTTCTTCTAACTCAGTGCAGCTCAACAGGGGAATTGCTTCTCTGAAGTGCTGTAAAGCTGGTACACATTACACCACCCAACTTTTGGTCTCTGCTCAGACACAACTTTTCCATGTTTAGTAACAATTTTTGCATGGTGATTTGATGACTATCAACTACCAGCTGAGAATAAGCACTGCAGAGCTAATGTTTGTGGCAAAGGCATCACAAACTGAGGACCACACAGAGCCAAGTACCTGCTGCTGTACATTTGCAAGACACTCCAGATCACTGTAGATTTGCAACCCAACATTTGCTAAGTTGGTGCCACATTCGCACTTCGCAGCACCCATAATTGGCTTCGTAACTCCCCTGTTACAGTCCTACAAAGCAAAAGAGATGCAACTTCTACTCACGTGCTGTGGTCAAACTCTCACTGAATGCTGTGGCGCTGGTATAGCTTTTTGTCTCTGCAGTAGAAATCAGCTCTCCTGCTGAAAAACACACAAGCTTGTAAAAATTGCTGTAGAAGACCATATCACTTGTTTTTACTTTTTCCCTCTTTCTCCCCTGAGGTCAAACAGTTGTAACCTACTACTTGAGATGCTGGCTTCCCTCAGACAAGCGCCTCACAGCTCTGTGTCTGGTTTGAACGTCTGTCACAAGCTAGAAACTCAAGAGGAGTTTGGTGAGATGGATGAATAAACTTTGACAAAACATATGGGGCATTTAAGCACATATTTTTGGATTTCAGTTGAATTTCAGCTGAAACTTAACAGTTCCAAGTGCACTGACTTGTTTCGTCCTGAAGCCAGTAGAGTGATGAACAAATGTACGTAGATTAGAATTTAGGCAGGGTTTCACCAGCTCCAATGAGACAAAACTGTTTTCCCAACTAGCAAAGAGAAGTTTTGAAGAAGTTGGTGTACAAGAGTCACAACTGCGATGCCTGGTGCCAAATGCCAACTTATTCAACATTTTCCTTTAGTCTTTTTTTGAAGTGTTAAGTATTCTAAAGCTTAACTAGCTATTTATCTGATATTCAAACACAGACAGATGGTGGTTAGTAAGTAGACCTCTATTTTCCCCAAGAGGACTATTTCACATTTACTAAAAAGAGTCCATCTTTCCTACCACCTGTCTCTTTTTTGGAAAAAGTATCGTTAAGCCGTCTGAACAAACCTGAGAAGGTGAAATGCAGCTGTAACCCAGCACTCAAAGCCTGAGCATCTCTGGGCTCAGAGATGGAGTTTTTGTGGAAGCTAAGCAAAGACCAGGCTGCAGTTTTAACAGCCTTGTTTTTGTCTCCCCTCCTCCTTCTCCTGCCTATATTTGTGCACTCTTCCCTCATATCAATTCCCATCTGGCTCTTGGATTTTCATTAAAAACTTGCAAAATAACAGGAACTGAACTAAACCAAACCCCTTTTTACAATGGCAGACTTGGACTTGGTGTCCTGACTTGGCTGCAGCCCAAAGGGTCTGCTCAAGGAGCTGATGGTGGCACCAGTGTGAGAACCAGCAGTGAACCTGAGAGAAAAAGCAGTAACCCAAGGTCTGCACACCACGACTGCCACACATCAGGGGTGTTGGTTAAAATGAAGTTTTTTCCTGGGCTATTTACAGAAGAGAAATGTCTCAGCTCCAGCTTATGCTATGACTTTCACCTCGTACCTCTTCAACCAGTGAAGATGTGTAATCCAGTGAGGAGAATCCTCTCTGTTCACATTGTTTATTTATAGCCTCTGTCTTGAAATTGTTTGTTGAGACAGAAGGGCTTTCAGTCCACTTGGACAAGCGCTTTGCTGCCCCGCTGTCAGCCAGGCTGGGCAAGTGTCTGTGCTTTGGGGAAGGGGAAGGCAGCATGAAAAGCAGCAAACTTTAATTTCAGTGCAGCTGCAAACTGTGTTCCTGCCCTGGCATAATTTGATCTAGTCTCTTCATGCCCCAGGGCTTTCCATTGAGTGATCCAGCTCCCAAACAGCACTCTGCTGGGACAGGAGGAAGCCTTGTGTTCATCATCTTCTTCCAGTGTTACCCCGCACACTGTCCGTCGCATTACTCGCACATCTCTGGGTAAATATTGCTGCAGCCTAGCATAGGTTGCTTTAAGTGAAGGCTGCAGGGTTGAATTACACAGCTTGAGGAGGACGTTCAATGCTCAACAGGCTTATGAAAGTTAGTCTGTTGCAATCAATTTTTTTTTGGTTTGAGAGAACAAGGCTGCCACAAATACCAAGAGCCAAATCCACTCTTGCTGGCTGCTGCCTCAGCAGAGGACGATTTCTGAGCCAAAGCTTTAGTGCTGCTATGGAGGGGAAAATGGTGTTTCACAATGACTTGCCACGTTGCCTCTTCCTTGTGCTGCCTGCCCTGCTGTCTCACACGTACTGTTTTGCCTCCAAAATGGGAGCGTGTGCCATGCCTGTGTTTATTCAGGCTGCGTGGCAGCAGGCACACACCTTGCTGCTGCTGAGGACAGCCCCAACGCCTTCTAACTGCTGCTTAAAACCAGCCTGTCCTACAGGGATCAAGAGCTGGGCTTCAAAATGGGAAGAGACTTTAAAGAAAAAAGTGTTTGCACACACGCCGTGCTGCAAGAAAATGCACTCTGCTGGGACTGGCAGGCATCAACCCTTTATTTTGGGATCAGAAGGCAGGGGGTTCACCTGCTCTCTATTCAGGCTGCTGCCATGCTGTTGAGTGCGTGCCAGCTGCTGGTGCACGTACCCCTCCCCCGGGGAAGCGAGGTTAAACCCTTCCAAACAAGTTACCCTGCCCTCCACTGGCCTCGGTGTCACCAGCCCGGAGAAGTAATCACTGAGTTGAGTCATCTGCTGTAAATATTTTCTTTATTGGTGCTTTGTCTTTGTACTCCTGTGCTCCAATGTTTGGGTTGCACTTTTTCTAGTTCTAATGTCATTCTATTTGTGTATGATATTTAATTAAAGAGATACAAAGAATAAGTATTGTAAAAATATATACTTGATGTCTGTTCGCTTGCTGAAATTAATGCATCTATCCTGAACGGAGAATTAAAAAGATAAAAACAAGACAGCATTTTCTCATATATTTTTGAACTGTGGACTTAGTGTATAATGCACTAGGAAAAGGGCTTCAGTGGACATTAAATTGTTTGCTACAAAAATTGCAAGATGCTTATTGTGCTTATGTATCTTTCTCCTACATTCTTGAAGCAATAGATAAAGCATTTTGGCTGAATTGATTACCTTGTGTCGTGGAAACAGGAGCCAAGCTTGCTTGACTTGTGAAATCCAGAGAGGCCAAAGATGTTGACTGGTGCTCTAAAGACAAACAGATTATACAGCATCACATTTAGTCGATAGTGTCTTTTAACAATAATATTAATGAATGATAAAACAACCTGGATCAAAGAGCTTGCAGCAGCTCTTGGGTAAATGCCGACTCCGCAGCACTGTCTGAGTTAGGGTTAAATGTTCAAAACACATCCCACAAATTCAAGGGGCATTCAGAGACAGCTGACGTTATTAATGCTGACCCTTTCATGTAGGCTAGCTCTGTGCGTTATTTATTTGTTTTCATACACAGGGTTCAGTTTAACTGCTGTGGAGTGGGGTTATGCACTTGATGGTGGTCCCCTGCCTAGCCAGGGCCTCACCAGAAATGGTCCTGACAACATGCAGCAGCCGTATAAACCCGGGAGATCTCCTACTTTTGCAGGTTTTCCTCTCAATTGCTGAAGGTAGTTCTATATGGCTATCCATATGCATGCTCTGGTAAAGCAGTGTTATTTGTCTTATATCATTAATGACTGAGAATGATGCGCTACTATTTGGTCAAGGAAAAGTGGTAGGTTTAACTTTTCTATCACATGCACCTTTCTGTCATAACAGGACAAACTTATTCATAGTTGTGTAGGGGTTTTTATTCCATTTTGTAAAAAGGCATAAGGATAATATGTGATATTCAACATGCCATTTTACATGCTGTCCCAACGTGACAGTCTGAGCAGGATTTGTGTCAGATCTCTTCTTAGGTAACTTCATAGCTCACAGATTCCCACTGAGCAGCACACAGGTACCGTCAGTACTAGAGCACACTGACCTTTCCCTGGCACGCCTCTGGCTCTGTGTATACGACATTTAAGCAGTGGTCAAGCAGAGATCCTACATATTGACTGAAAAGAAAGAAAGCTTTCCCCCCCCCTCGCCCTTACTTGAAGTAGTTATGACAGCTGATGGAAGTGCTGAATTTCCAAGGTCTACAACAAATCAAAGCAAACACTTTTACTCAGGGTGAGAAAGGTGTTTATTCTGCTTTACAAAAGCGGGTGATTCAAAGGTTCAAGAGTGAGAGAGCGCGTCACGCTTAATTTCCAAATAATCCTTCAATGCACAACTCAACCAAGTGGTCCAGCAAGAAACATGAAGCACCTGAGGTAACTGTGGTGTGAAACCCCTAAGGAAACAAAGGTTTAGGGGAAAAAGGTTTTGGAGCCCCTGGCACCTCAGCTCAAAAAGCAGAAATGAGTTACATGGTTTTAACCCCTATAAACAGATGCACCTAATTAGCATGCATGTTGAAATAACGTATATGACCTGGTGGTGGCACCTGCATAGCTCCATCCATGAGGCACTTCAGAGACTGCAACTCTGACAGGAAATTTCAGGGACGCTTTGCACTGAAAAGTTCTCATTGAATCCTCAAAGAAGAGGAGCAGGAGATATACCTTGTAATTAAAGGACTGTTAACCAGCCAGCCAAGGACAACAGAGAAACCAACCCGCCTAAGCGGTATTTACATCCTGAGTGAGAGATTTTTTTCATTTTTCCCAGGAGGTGAGGCAAAGTATCACCTGAGTTGGTTAGAAGGAAGGATTAAATCTCCTGAAAGGGCTCCATGAAGGAGGTGATCTATGAAAGCTCACACACCCCATTAGAAAAACATATCTGGGAAGGCAGCCAGAAAATAACTTTATCTGGTCAGGCATCTTGGGAGGATATTGGGCAGAGAGCGACTCTCTGCAGATAAGATCTTAGCATAAGTAGGTAACCATCAGCTCTCCAGTTGCTTTCCTTTGCAAGCATTGGTACCTCCTTTGACTGTTTTGAGTGTTGCTCTTCCATTTGCTTTTCATCTTAACTTCGCCTGCGCTAACAGGGATTTCACAGTAGCTGGCTACATAAAAGGACTCCTTACCAAAGATGCAGCAGGTCTGAAAAACAGGGTTAGTGGGGCACCTCGAGGCGTGCCCAGCTCCCAGTAGGTTTCTGCAGAGTGTGGAAGGTGAGGCAGGGTGGTGATCTGACGCAAGCTGCAAGGGCTGCTTTGAATGATCACCTTTCAGAGGCCAGTGGAGGAAAAGTCTCTCTCCCAGGGACCCCCAGTACCTGGGATGGCTTTCTGGTGCCCAGCAGGATATCGGCTGAACCCCCAGGGCCTGCCACACAACCTGCACTCTCAGAAGCAAGTTTACATAGGAAACCACGCTTCTTTCCATGACGTTTGTCTAGAGCATTTCTCTGACACACTCACATAACCCCCTGCTGAAACACAGCTGCCTCCTGTGCAGAGCAGAGCAAGCCACTCCAGGAGAGGTGTCTCCAAAGGGCTTCAGCTGAGGTGTGGAGGGAATGATTTATCTGTCTGCAATAAGCTGATAATAAGACAAACTTGCAGGGGCAGAGCGCAGATTTACTAAATTTACACAAATTAAGAAACATCCCATCAGTTCTTTAATTAGGCAAAAATGTTGAGGATCTTGGCTGTGTGCTTAAGCAGAAGGTAGAACCATTAGAAGGGCTGTTATTTTTAATTATCTGTTCAGTGCTGAAAGAGCTATATGCAAATGCCAGCTGAAGCATCAGAAATAATATTAAGTACCCCTCAAGGCTGGAGTTTAATTATGCTTGGGCTTAATTATGATAGATTACATCACCAAAATATCTATTTATTGTATTTTCTCTGAAGTCATAACTGCAGAAAGGGGTACCGCATTACCCATCCAGGAACAAGTTTGCAAAACCATTTCTCCAACAGCTTTAGGAATTTATAGATGCACCTCTAACATAACCCAAGTTATTTAATTCTCTAATTTATCCTACCTTCTGAAGCCATGGTGGTAAAAGCTTTGGATGAGGATTCATTAGACTTATTGTCTGTAAAGGAAAAAAAAGACGAAAAGAGTTCTTGAAAGTAGGCTTTTGTTAAAAGGGCTGAAAATTTAGTTTGGGGTTTGTGTCATACTGTGCATTAGTATGGCACCTTCACAGAACATAGCTGGGAATTAGTTTAATTCTTTCCTTTCTGTCACATCTAAATACATTAACATTTTTATACAGAGTGGATCTATCTTAGTGTTAGCATAGCCTGCAGGCAAAAACGTAGACTGCTTTAATTGACAGCTCTCCGATTTGAATATATTTCTGCAAAACTGCAAATTGGGTAGAATGAGTCATTTTGGAGAAAAATGGTCATTTATCTCCCTTCCCTCTGAAGCTGTATTTCCGAAGGAGTAAGTTCTGGCTTTTGAGGCAGTCTTTCTCGTGGAAAAACATACCAATAAGCATATCCACAGGCACAGGTGAACACAGCTGAGCTGCAAGTAGTCACCATGGTACATGACATACCCTTGGAGGCTGCCAAGGACCGGCAGTGCAGTCATATTATCTGTACATATGTAGTAAAAAAGAAAGGTGCAACCATGCATTTGCACCCGAAGAGGAGTCATGCACAAGAGGGTGCTAAAGGAAATCAGTCTGCCCTTCTTGCCCGCCACCCTGCATCCTCGGAAATGCCATAAACCTCTGCACCGTATCCTGCTTTCACCAGCTACTTGAGACAGTATTTCTCCACACTTTTCACTAACTGTGTAGCTAATTCTTATAGCAGAGGTTATAGGGGAGTTTCTCCATTGTCCAAAACGTTCAACTGTTTTAGGGGCCTTTTGCAGGTTTCACTGAAGATGCATGACATATCCCTGACTCTGAGGGTTTGATTTACCAGAGAGCTGCATTGCACACATGCAGACTTTCTGCCAGGAGTGCTCAGTGAGAAATGCATGATTATAATAACTCACTGGTGCCATGTGGCTAAGCTAGTGTATTTGTGGATATGGGAAGTGCAGCAAGATACTGCCTAAACAAACAGCAAGTATCTTATGTTTGTGCAGGAGTTTCTTAGCTCATTTAGAGGCTTGAGCAAAGACTTGAGCTAAAAAACCTGCTGGAAAGTTCAAGCTGTGTGATGACCTTGCACAATAAAGCTTCCATACTCTTGTCATTTCTTCAGTATTTTAAATAACAGAGAATACATGTGTTTGGTGTTCTTAACATTTTACATTTCAGATGTGTCTTATCTATGAAAAACCTACCAAAGGAAACAAATATTTCTTCTGATGAAATATTCCATGTTTCATTCCCGAGGAAGGAAAACAGGCATGCACATGAGAATGTCTTATGTGTCTGGTGGGTCCCTTGCAACACCAACGTTGATCTCAACTGATAGAAACCTTCACTGTCTTGCAAGTCTTCTTGTTCGATAGAAATTTCTTGGGGAAAGAAAAAAAAGAAAAGCTGCAAGGCCCTCTCGTTACACTCCAAAATATAAATCAGAGCTGTGCCAAATATTGGTACTGAAAAGCAGGCTCATAGGGCTGCAGGTTTCTTTGCTGAGACACTATCAAAGATTTGGCAAGAACAGTGTGGTTATGATGAGCCATCATTCCCATCACTGGCCATTGCAGGGGGCTATGGTCATGACTGTTCACCAGCTGTTCCCTTTCAGAGGGCCTGATACTCTCCCCTTCACCCAGACGGACACCTACAGGCTCCCCATGGCAGGAGTGGATGAGCAACCATCGCCTTTCTTGGGAACCACTTCTACCACTGCACCTTTGTCCTGCTGACAGGTTGCCTTACCTCCAGGCTGCTCCGTCACGCTCGCTCTGTCCACGTACCACAGGAGGCTTGGCTTGGGAAATGCCTTCCTCACGACGCAGCTCACGTTAGGCTGTGGGGCAGTAAAAGCCAGTCATTAGCCTTTGTCATTTCTCACCCAGCTGCCAGCTTCCAAAATCCCTTATGGACAGAGTTATTCACTCCCCATCCCGCTCGGGGAGGAAGCACTCACTTCCTCCCTCTTTATTGTGTTTCTTTCCCTCCTGCCATTTTTCTGGTTGCAGACACTGTTGAATGAGAGCCCAGGGACACCCCCGTTGTCCTAGTCCAGGTGGGGGGTGATGGGGCTCCAACATCCTCCAGTCCTGTACTGTGGCTGGAGAGATGTAGGGTGACCCCCCCACCCTCCCACCCCCAGCGACAAACACCCACATGGAGAAACACTGGAATCAGTAACAGACACGGTGTGTGGGGACAGAATGAGATGCCTCCTGATTGCCGTGTAAATCTTTCTTTCATTAGGCAGATAGACAAATCCCACGAAAAAGACTGCCTGGCACAATGATATGTTGAATATACAAAATTAGATAGCTTTGTAGAGGTCATGATATGCAGGAGGTTTCCGGAAGTCACGAGGAATTGCACGCTTTAGATGCAGTCATCCTGGCTGTATGCCAATTGCTCCAAAAATCAGTGTGTGTACTCAATTTAATTTCTCATCAAGCAATAGATGGGAAGGACCTCAAAATCAAGACTGGATGAAGGGTTGGGCACTAGCGGGGTGGGAGGTCTCATCCTCATGCTGCCTGGGTGTTCCCACTTACATTTACTTACCAGCTTACGGCACTAAGAGAAATTGCCTTGTCCATTTAAACAAAGAAAAAAAAAAACATGTGCTACTCATGCAGCACAAAGTCCTCTCACTCCCCCTTTCAAAGTGGTTCACACATTTAGTTGAAAGCAAGCTTGATGCATTGCAGCCAGCAGAAGTCAATCATTCAGTATGAAGACTGAAACTACCCAGCTAAAATGCTTTCCTTGCTGCGGTAAATAACCTCTGAACTTGTAGTGTAATTGCTTTCCCCTCTTTTCTCTTCGTTATTCTGTTATTTTTCAGACACTTTTAGCTCATAATATTTTTATAAATGCTTCCTATGAAGAAATACAAATCTGACGTCCAAAGTAGATTTACGCCCTGCAAGAAAGGGCAGAAAAGGGAAGGAAAGAAGTTTGTTTGGAGGTGAAGAGTGGACAGAGGCTCTTGGAAAGGTTTCTATTGCTCAGTCTCATAACAGCAGCATTCCTTGCTCTGCTGAACAGGACAGTGTAGACAGGAAAATTACACTTATTTTGCAGAACCAACTGACTCATAGCTTGTCTGAAGCTGGTGGATATGATTAATACAAGGTTCTTCCTGCCCACAAGGAAAACTTTCTTAATTTGGGATGCTCACAGATCAAAAGCTTCAACCTGGGTGGATGCAACAGGAAGCAAAGTGTCAGAGTGGCTTGCTAGTCAGTTGTATGGGCCACAAATATGTTTTATGCCAAGTAGGGCCAGCGCAGTACAGCAGACCTTTAGGTTTTGCCATTACTGAACATGTGATAAAACAGAGGCCCCAAAACACTTGTATAATTACTCGGCTCTAAATAGGGGCCCTCAGACTTAGATTCAGTCTCTCCATTGGCATCTGATTGCTCCAGCTGAGTTTTGCTTACAGCATGAGATGTTATGCCTGACACAATCATCACCTTTCCATTGACACGTGAGGCCACCTCGGTGCCCCAAGCACCGCTCCCACCACACCTGCTCCTCCCTGTCCCCAGCGGGGCTGTGTGGCAGGCAGGGGCTGCCACTGCCTGGCCCCTTGGAGCTGCATCCTGAGTAGCCAGTGACCTTCTTCAGAGAGGTATTTTAAGCAGTGTGGAGAGAGCAGCTTGAGGCTGCTGGGTGGTAGTCAGCAGATGGGGAGGGAAAGGGAACGTTGCAGCCCCCTGCAACATCATCAGCTCCTCACAGTCTCTCAGTCCTGTCCTGGAGTCTTCCCTAGGGCTAACACAAAACCAGATTTTGCCCACACCATGAAGAAGTCCTTAGGTAGCTCCAGTTTGTGGTCACTGAAGCAGCTCATTTCTGTGGGGATGGGAATCGCTCAGAAGAAAGGGCATGAATGGCTGACATTAGCTCATTGACTTGCTTGTCGCCCTGTAAGCTCAGTCAGTTTGAAGGTCCTGTCTATGTCTGATTCAGCTTAGCTTGCCTGGCCCTGCTGGGGTGACATGGTGGCAGTCACAGGCATTACTCTTCACTCCAAAATTGCTCACCTTCAGCAAGGTGGCAGCTGAGCCCTCCTGCAGGCTAACAGAGATCTCAGGGTAGGCTGGAAAGCAAACAGAAACATATTAGTGAAATGGATACCAAAGGTCACGGTAACAGCTTCTAATAAGGCTTAACAGCCCTATTTCATAAAAAAGTGGAAATGAAACCCTACATCCACTTGTGATGATGTGCCCCCCCCTCCCCAACATTTATTTCCCGTAACCCTGCTCAAGTGCTAACCACCAGTGGTGGTCATAATGGATGCGTCTGGTCATGATGGCTGCATCCGCCTCAAAGTGGATTTGGGAGAGACAAATAGCAACACAATAAACAAGGGCTAATTTCAGCAATGCGCCCACCTAACCACAGGGCTGGTCAACATCTGACTCAAGCCAAACTTGGAGGACACTAACATCTATGGTCGGTATGCAAATATGACTATGAGTCGACTATCTTACTCCATAAATAGTGGACAGCCCAGGGCCTGCTGAGCTCTCCTGCATGGCAGTGGGCTGCATGCCAGGATCTCCCATTGAGTAGGGATACCTCTCAAGGTTACTCCTTGAAGGTGAAAGAATCCTTATGACATCAGCTACTCAGTAAGTGAATTAGTAATAAGGCTGCTGAAACTTTGAAATCTTAGCTAAGTGATATAAAGGATTCATTGCTTATATATAATCCTTTAGACATAAATTATTGACCAAGTCTGGGACTAAGACTGGATCCAGCCGCACCTAAAATCCCCTCTGAGAAGGAGTTTAGAACACAAGGGGGTCCTTTCTGAGCCTCATGACTCAATGGGAGGGCTTCCCTGACAGTTTTGTCTGACACTGTCCTCTATGCAGTAAATACTCAAGTGTACCTTGCCATTGAATCTTGTTAACCACTGTTGCGTTTGCCATTGAACTTTATTAACTCACTGTCTTATATCAATAAAATATATTGTTGCTTCTCTCTTGCGAGTGAAGCGCATAACTCTATCCATGACACCACCCACACGCCTAGCAAGATAAAAGCTTGCACAGCTCCAATTTGAGGTCAAGGAAGTGGTTTACAAGCATACATCAACAGCTACTACCACAAGATCCATGATGTATCACTGCCTATCTAAACTACTCTTGAGCGACTTTGCTGGAGATATGAGCTGAAACCATCCTGCAGTCACGGCTCTGGCAGCAGAGCCACCCTTCCTGGGCCTGCTGAAATAAAACACTCCCCAGATGTTGATTCCTCTGGGTGTTTGCTAATCAAAGTCATCTGCAAAGGCTTTAGCCATCCCCAAAAACATTGATTGATTTTGGGTACCAGCTATCCACATGCTGTCACCTGGGCAGACGTGTGACAGTGTCATACCACAGACGCTTCCTGCCTTGCCAGGAAGCCCAGAGCTCACCTTCACATCAGAGCAGTGGGTCTCCGATGACCACATCCACAAGAAATGGAAAAAGTGGTTTCTTTTGTTTTCACAACATTTTGATTCTAGGCGCAGCTGACTGTATAGACAAAATCTGTCAGGTGCCATAAGCCTCTCTAAATTGGCATTTCTAAATTAGCCATTGGGATCACTGGTTTGCAGTAATATTAGCTGACTTGTTAAGTAAGGACTGTTGAAACTGTGCTAATATATAACAAATCTCGAAAGCCTTGGATAAATTATGCTTCTGGCCCTTTCTGGGCCTTAAAACTGGACTGGAAACAAGTGCAGTCCCTGGATTCCTTAGGAAATCTGTAATTCTTTCTCTTTCTACCCTAAACCTCACTTTAATCTCTACCATTTTCTTTTTTTTCGAACCCTGTTAATGACATAGGATCACCTCAGTTCATTACATTCCCCTCTGAGGTGAACTGATCATGTTTCTCTGTTTTATGTAGTGAATCCACCAAGCATTCTCCCACCTTCTTTTCTTTAATTTCTATTTTTCTGTCTGGTGTTACTGATGGATTATGTCTGGGAGTGACCTATATTTAATTATCATGGCCTTATGGTTTTCTGGACTGGACTGGAATTTCTTCCCCCCCCACCCCCCTTCTGTTTGGACTTTTCTTTTTTTGGTGGATTCTTCCTATCAGGAAATGAATGTCTCAAGATTTCATCCTTGTTTCTGCCTTGCCAAAACTGTACAGATGGTAATGAAGCTGGCAGAAGACAACCATACTTTTTCAGATGTAAGAAAAAGTCTGGTAAACTGGATCTTCTAATCTCAACTAAAAATTGGTTGAGAGACTAAACAACATCTAGTCTAGTTCCTGCTCTTCCTTTTTATGAGAGTGGGTATGCTTTTCCACGTCTCTATTGGATGCTGTCCTCTGTTTTCTCAGAAGACATTTGCTGGGTAACTGTTCTGGCAGGCAGCTCTCAAGCATAGCTCTGAATGATCTAATAGATCTTTTCCATTTAACATCTCAGCCCCTGTTAACAGTTTGACATTCATTTGTCTTGCTAGGATATTTACCAATGTTTTGAGTCTAGCAGAAATTCAATATTTAGTATAGTAGTTTCTGCCGCTGAGTTTTTCCTCTTACAAAAAGGAGAAATCGATATTTGGCAAAGTTAGACGAGAAAAGGCTATACATTTTCTCGGAAACTTGTATCTAAAAGAACTCTATTCTAGAAAAAAAATATTTTAAAGCATTTCAGTCCAAAAGTACCCTCTTAAAAAAAACCTCTTTTGACTGAATGTCTGCTTTTACTCAACCTGTCAAGACTCTCAACTTCATTGAGAGACTTGTTCATGCCTTCCCTGTCCCTCCCCATCTGTTGCCCAGCTCTCAGTCACACTCAGGCCACCTCAAGCATCTGTGGGGAAGCACCACTGCAGCCTGTTAGACTTGGGCTGTCTCCCTGTCTTTTAGCCCTGAAGTGTTTGTCAGAGGGATCCTGCACAAGGAACTTTCCCCAGGCGACTGTACCCTCCTCTCCTGCTCCCACCCATTACAGCACAGTGGTGCACTAGCTGCCTGCTCTCCCTGCCCTTCTTTCATGCCACCTGGCTTGTGGGGTTCAATTGCACGAGTGTTTGGGTGACAGGGGGATGCTGGCTTGCTGACATGGGAAAACCTCCCAGGTGTCAGTTTGCCTTGGTTCTCTAGCTACATCCTTTCTAATGGCCAGAAGGACAGATATAGCCAGTATAATGTGCTGTTGACACTGTATACGGTTTAGATCCTGCCCTGGCCATATGAGGCTGGGTCTACCTTCTAGGACATAAATGTTCATTTCTTCATTCCCTGGCCATCTTTGGCACAAGGAACAAGAGAGGGGCTGTCGTCTGAAGTGGCTGTCTGTCTGTCCCCACATGTCAACTGGAGATTGCTGGATTATTCTGGCCACTGTCTCTGCCTGTTCTCTGCCCTCTGCCCTGCCAGTGCATGGGCGTGCGGGCTGGCAGAGGGGACATCTGGACCATCTGCTATTAGACTCCCCTCCCGCTGCAGCACGAGAGACATAAATGGAGAAAAGCTGGTATGATGCAATCATAAACAGTGTGACTTCAGCGAATGGTAACAGAAAAGAGTGAGACAGCATGCAAAATAGTTATTTTATCTGCAAAATATCAGATGTGAAAGGGCTAAAAGCACAAAAATGAACTTCCTCAGGATCTGAGGTCTGTGAGGCCTTCCTCAGCACCCACCACAAACCAGCTCTCAGGGAGCCCCTCCACCTAATCCTGCCCTTGAGACACCTGCGAAAGAGGCTGATGGCACAACACCCCAGTCCAAAGCCAGCCAGAACTTACTGGGAGCATCACAGGCTGTTCACCACCAAGGGCCTCTCTTCCCTGTTATACTAATATGCTGATGCGGGTGCATGCACAGACAACCACACGCGACACAGTAATTCAGAGAATAAACCAAATAAAGCAACCTCTTAGGCTAACGGGTACATAAACCCAGGCAAGAGCATCAGCAGGGATGGAGGGGAGGGACAGGTCAAGTATGTCAGTATACTTGAATGATTACCCAGGTAACACTGTAACTATCTGACAAATGTTGATTTTTAAAAGTAAGACCCATGTCTGAATCATGCAAACGCAAGAGGAAATTTCAGATCATTAACTTCTATTTTTATTTCTCTTGCATCAATGGCCAACAACCCACAGACACAGGTTTTGCTTTTTTTTTTTTTTTTGCTGCTCCCTGTTGAATCTTTCTTTGCATTCACAGCATCAGCCTCGCATGGCTGTGCTGTCCTCAGGCAAGCAGTTGCAGTCAAGGGACTGTTGAGAGACCTGCTGTTTAACACCCATTCATTTTAGGAGCATTGGAAATATGTTTTCCAGACCCACTGCTCTATAAGCAGAAAATACAGCCCGGTTTTCTGTGGGCAGCATTTTTCTGATTTGGTTGTATCTCACCGATAGTCGAGTAGTTCCTAAGTCACTAGAAAGGGAACAGAGCAAGTAACTAAAGATGATGAAGGCTTCCAGCATGAAATGCCAGCCCACACATTTGCAGCACACAGGCCTTGTCACTCCTGACCAGTTTGAGATGCCCAGGCAGGATCTAATTTTAAGAACCAGAGCCTTTGGCAGCAGTTGAACATCACATGCCTTCGAGGACATGACTTTGCAACAATGGTAGTTCCAAACCTCTTTAGCTGCTTACTAAAATTTGCCCATGATTTCCTAAACACAGACAGCACGGTCATTTTGTAACTGGGGCACGGAGATCTTGATGACCAAGATGCTTACCTGTAACCTGCAAAGTGCCAACATAAGCTTACGCATCAGGGCAATGCGCCTGCCAGTGATGTAGATATATGTGCAATGGATCTCTTATTTTTGATGCCAGAAATTGAAAGAATGGCCTCAAATTCTTCCTAAGGACATTTTTACTCATTGAAGATGAAAAAAATACAATGTAAATATGTATATATAAAAAAAACCCAGTGTATTTTAAAAGCCTTCAGAACTAGAGTATTACCTTTCCAAGTGCAAGTAAGCTGGCAGTTGGCATAAGTCCCTTACCGAATACTCTCACGGTGGTGCTGCTCTTCTGGACTCTCTCTGGGTGGTACACCACATGGCAGGAAAACACCCTGCCATCATCCGTGATTTTGGTGGGGAAAATCTTTAGAGTGTTATTCAAACCCAGGCGGACTCTTTGCCCATACAGCACACTGCTGTTCCTGTATACTGCAGGACAGGAGGGGTCCTTGGTCACAAGTTCCTCTTCCCTGCCATTTCCCCCCTGTGAAAAGAGCATCCCACACAATATGTGAAGACCAGACCATCCCCCCCAAATATATTTGTAGACCAGTTCTATTCCCACTATGAAAATTTTCCCTCGCACTCCTAGAATTGCGTAGTAGTAAGTGGACATTTTTTTCCAAATACATTCTCTCCCAGAACTTCAAAACCAACAGCAGTCATCATCTTGCCAGTAAACTATGGAGTAAATAGCTGTGTCTTGTGAGTCCTGATCTCTGTAGCCTGCAGAGAGGGCAACAGAGCTGCTTTCTTACTGCAGCAGTCTTTAAGTTATGCTGAATGTTCCATACATATTAAATACAAACAAAATTCCAGGAAAATCCTTGCTCTTTTAGATTTTAAACAGTGAGAACCTGATAATAATAGCTAAAAGTAATCTCCTCTTAATGCCTGTGTGCCAAGCACCCTTAGATATAGGTGCAGCCAGCACATCCTGGACATCTGTGCCTCGGTACATATTTGCAAGCTATACTCTGAATGACACATGGCAACCCATATATATCATTGTGCTGACCTTTGGGTTTCCTTTTCCCCTTCCTCTGCTACTTTGTAGAGTGAGCTAGCAGCACTAAAAAGTAGTAAAGACAAGGATGTTCCTTACAAAAATTCTAAGAATTTTAATATTAAGAATGCACTGCAAAGGAGAGATCTAAATAGATAATGAGCTGGGACAAAAGACTAAAAAACTAAAATATTTGAAAATCACCTTCAAGATAACCCTCAACAATTACAGCTCCTCAGTGACGATAGGTAGAAATTAAGATGCAAACCTCAAGGACACCGCTGGCTGATACTTATCTCTACATACTGAAATTAATGCTAAATGGTTACATTAAAACATGCACACAAATATTTATCTAGAAAGTGAGATTCAGAACAAAAATATAATGAGCTTTATATCTCACAGCAAATTGCTTAAAAATAGTTTCTATGTGATTAGCTAGATAACTGGGTTTGTGTGTCTTTGGTATGCATCTGTGACACGGAGGTTAACAAAACCAAAAACATTACAGGCAGCCCCCCCCCCTTTTTTTTTTCAATTCTCTTTCAAAGTGGCCTGATATCTCACTACCCTACGCAGTAACCATGTATTTTTCAGAGATACTAGAGCTTCACTACAGCAGAACTCCCCGAGAAATCCAACAGAAGGAATATTTTAGTTCTGTTACATTTGCTAAGCTCTTTGCCACTTCCCACGGACCTGCTCTACATGTACTTCTGAAAATTAAAAGCAATTAAGATGGAATTTTCCCTCTTTGTTTCTTTAATAGTTATTGTTTGTGGTGTCTATGTTGCAAAACCATGTTTGTACCTTTTCCCTTTATTATCACAGTCCAACATGACTGATACATTTAGTTTAGCACATTCTGCAGGACACAGTAAAGTTTAACATTTCTCTTTCAATCTGCGAAAATACTCTGTAGTTCCTTCTGAAATTTATACCTGAGATGAAAAATACTTACCGCTAGCCATTTCAAAGGATAATTGGACAAATTTTCTGAGGTCGTGTCCTCAAGGCATGGAATTTCTAAAGTCTGGTTTAACTGCACTTTCTTCACGTAATGCTGCTCCTCTTTTATCATTGCAACAACAACAACAAAAAAAAAGCCCAAGAAGGAAAATCAGACACGTGATGTTCATTGTGCTTTAAAAACCAATGCTGACTAGCCCTCTGTTCAAGGAACAGGCACGTTTTTGATTAGAAGGGAACTGTAATTTTCCACCATTACCCATAGACACATTTGTTAAGTGAAAGACCTGCATCTGATTCTAGATGCATTTTCATGACTCTAATTCACAGCTTTACCTGAATTTTTGCAAAATTCATAAAAACTGTTACTTAACTGCAAGATCAAGATGTCTTCTTTTGGACCTGAGAATAATTTGAGACCTCAATTCTTGTCTTACAATTTTTTTTCTGAGGCAATAAACCTTCACATCAATTTTGTGCACCTGTATTTCTTTTTCTCTGAAGATATCCACAGAATTTCTTTTCACTAAGCAAGGTGTTCAGCCATGTCAGGTAGGTTAAGATTAACCCCGTTTTTCAGTGTAAATGCTCCTTTTGTTATTCTCTAACCTGCCCACTACCAGAAGCAGAGATCTTGTCACTCTTTCCTTTGTCATAAATTTAAAAAAGTATTTCAGCATCTCCTTTCCTGCCCTACCCATTCCCAGTCCAGGGCTCCCGTCCACCTGTGGAAGAGCAGAGTGACGCACTGAACAGATCACAGCTGTAGGCCAAACATTGAGTCTGTGTGCGTGTGTGCATTTAAGCAGCGGTGATGGCCACGAGATGCTGCAAATGTCCTGCTGAGCACTGATGTCTCTGACCCTCAGCCAGGCGGCGGGCAGTACCCCCATGCAGCCCGCTGTGCCGGCCACCCTCCCTGCTGCTGCTGTGCTGCACAGACCTGCCTTCCCTCTTTGCTGTAGGCAGGCACGAGCCCACACTGAGGGCAAACTCTTCAACTTTGCTCCCCGCGTAGCTCCAGCTTGCGTGTTGAGATAGAATGAATATATATTTTATTTATTTTCTATCTTGAGGGGAGGGAGAATATCTAGTAGTCCTGGACTGTTATGTTACTCAGCAGTGGGGACTTTCTGGTGGTTATAACTTCCTTTATGTCTGGCACCCAAGCATGGAGTGACAGAGCCAGCACGCAGCCTCTGCCACAGGGACGCAAAGAAAGGCAGCGCCCAGAATGGTGTCCAGTAGACCTGGTGGCAGAAGCAGTTTATCTCCACTCTCCGCTGGAGCAGAGCAGCTGAGGAGCCAGCTATCACGGCGGGACACAGAGTGCACAACCTCTAAAGGGGCTGTAGAGTGCAGAAGGGATAAAGAAAGGGCAAAGGAAGCAAATCTATAGCTTCCCTAGGAAGAAAACTACACAGGAGATTTTGCTGGGACAAGCTACCATGCAAAAGTGCTGTGCAGAGGTACAAAGATGAGTAGTCGGCCCCAGGAGCTCATTCTGTGAACAACCTCTGCCTGTTGTCACAGTCACGTATCCCAGCTGCTTATTTTCCCTCCGTCTTTGATTCCCATCTCCACTAACATCCTGTTGGCTAAGGCCCTCCACGTTTGTCAGTCCTATGTAGGCCTGCTGCTCTGTGGGCTTTTTGCAGTATCTACAAGTTGAATCCATCTGGATTCGCTTCACTTTGATGTAGTTGAGAGCTGTACTTCGTTAATGACTATCACCCTTCTCCATCCCACTCATAGGCTGGATTAAGGTCTTTCGCCTTCTTTTGAGTGGAAGTGGTTCATTGCAAAAGATCTGGTTACCTTAAAATACAAATCTGCAAGAGGGATATTGCAAACTGAATTTCTTAGTTCTCTCTAGCAAAGCAGTTATCAGCAGCACAGCTTGCTACATCATGCAGCTGTTGAAAAAAGTCACAATGATGCCAATATGAATGAGAGTTGCCCACGTTTAATATGTAGACAGCAGTAGTGGCATCGAACATGCCAGTATCAACCAAGGGCACCGGCAAGAGAAAAGGAGCAATGCCTGATTAGCACTATTACTGTAGTAAGGAAGAGACAGAGAAAAATCCCATGAAGAACAGAAGCATGGGAGGGTTTCATGCAGTTACCATCACTGTACCTCCCTGCTCTCTCCGCTTGTTCCAACCCCTCTGCCCTGTGAAGCACAGGGAAATTCCCAAAGGGGAGCCTCCCACAGCACACCCCTGTACAGCAGGTAAAGTGGCAGCTTCGTCCTTGGCACGATTATCCAGCGTGCTCTGTTAAACACACCCATCCTCTATGGGTTGCTCAGAGATGCTGGCTCTGATTTTGCCTTTGTAAGTTTGCCAGGGCAGGAAGGTGCTGCAGGGTTGCCCTTGAGGTGTGCCTCTGGGATAGCAGCACCAAACTGCTTGGAGCCACTGCCGTGCAGGGGCCATTAGGGAGGCAGGACGCAGCTTGGGTTAAACGTCCCTGTGCATGAGGCTTGCACAGGACCTCCTCCTGCTGCAGGACCAGTGCGATCCAGCATGGGGACCGACGTCCCTCCTGCCACCAGTCTGGCCTCACAGTGCAGGCCAAAGAGGCAGTGGGAGTGCTGCTGCCTTCCTCTACCCCTAACATCACCTGCACCCACCCTGCTCCTAACCCTCGAACACATGCTGCATCTACAGCCCTGGGCACAAGCAAAGCGAGCATGTTGGCCTTGTCATTCTGAACTGAAACTGTGCCAAGTTTGTTGCATTTACTTTAATCCTTCTTGGCTTGTTAACAGAAACCTAGGTCGGGAAGGGGTTTCTGGGGTCATCAAATCCAGTCCCCCATGTGCACAACAAGCTTGCCCAACATCCCTGCACAGCTCCATCTTCACAGCAGTTTGGACTTTTGCCCAAAGTTGCTGCACTAATGGTTGCCACTGTTGTTTAATTTGTAGTCAAATCCATTCATGTCCTATTTAAACCCATTTGTTCCTTTGCCAAGATAATTTAAATATCCTCCCTGGAGTTCACACTCTCCCCTTAGGCTTACTTACTAAGAGCAGTCATGCTGCTTTCCAGCTTCCTCTTGGCTTGCAGAAGCAGCCAAGTCTCCGTTGCTGTGATTGTCCTAAGCAGTTCCCCACTTTGCTCCTGCCTGTTTTTGACCGTGGGGACACACATCCCTCTATTGAGCTGACACCCAGCACACCCTGCAGATGCCAGCCTTCAGCTTCAACCAGACAAGGGTGTTTTCTCTTTCTGGTGCCACACGCCCATAGCAGCAGCACATCATGGTTTGGAGATCTAGCAACCTTGGTCCCACCATATCCTGAGCCCCTCGTTTAGTCCTCTCCACCACATGTTTCTCCAGAACGAAAATGTGGAAACTGCCCATCTCACCACCTTTTAGCCTTGCTATCTAACTTTGTATTCCTCCAAACCAATAAGGTTTCCTAGTCATGAGCTGGACAACAACAGCTAAAGAGCGCCTGTAAATAGGAAACTGTGTAGACAGCGGCATTCAGTGGCACCATTGCAAATCCCAAACAAGCCACCATCACTGACCAACAAGTGTTCATCTACTCTGATATTTGTCTCCCTCCACCCCATCCCTGTTACGAAAAAGCAACATCTCAGTCATAATCACTTACCTTCTGCCTTGACAATAAGTTGAATTTCTGCAGCTTTTGTCCCATAAGGGTAAGTAGTAAAACTGCATTCGTACCACCCACTAAGGGAGACAGTAACATTTTTCAGATGCAGAGCCCACTGATTGCATTCAGACGTGGCATTTGGATCGGGGGAACACAAAGCCTCTGTAACATTCCAGTCGCAGCACTTCCACATGCTGAAGGACACTGAAAAGTTGTAAGAAGCCTCAGGAAAGGCGAAGTAGTGGGTGCCATAATCGGGGTGATGAACAGCTATTCTGGTAAGATGGTTGTCATCGTTCTTGGACCACTGTGTCTGTATTATGTAGGTGGTGTGTGCTTTTGGGAAGCTGCACACCAGGGTCACGTCAGCACCTGGCAAAGCATGGACTACATCTGTTTGTGTAACGACATCTCCAGGCTGGCCTTAAAAACAAATGGGACTGTTTTCAGTGCAAGTAATATTTAAACGAAGCTTTCTTCTAAGCCATCTTTGACATGATTTGGTGTCTTAGCCACAGACAACTACAACTGTAACAACAGGCCTTCCATTTAGGAGCTTGACAGCAGATCTCCACCAATACAGACTGTGGAGAGAGAAGTGGGAGAACAAACGCACACTTGTGTGGAAGAGGGCCGGGAGCTCCCATCGTACTCGTGGTAGAGAAATGGGAGCTCTGAGGGCCTCTGTGAAAATTGAAATCTTTCAAGTGATATAAATAAAGCAGAAGCTGGGCCCAGTTATTCCCCAGCTCTTTTTGCAAGAAAAAATGACTTATCCCTGCTGGCTGCCCTGCACTGTTCCCTCTGCCCATTGCCACGGCCTTCGCTGCTTCAACAGAGAAAACTGCTCTTTTACCTCCACGTTATTAAACAGCTCCTGCATGGCCTAAACAAATGTTCGTTTCAGTGTCAGAGCGAGTTGCCTCAGTATGTATGGTTTCTTCCTCAATTAATTTCATAAAGCATGTTGGCAGTCCTTAGTGTGCTGTATAAAGGAGTAATGGATTGGTGAAATGAAGGGGCTTTCAACAGGAGGCTGTACTGCTTGGGTTTGCTGCTGCTGTAGAAAAACTGATTTCTGTCCTTTTCTCTCTCCTGTGAACAAGAGGCTCGCAGTCCCCAAACCCCTGTATGCAGAGTGCTGACAAACTCAGGGAGATGAAGAATTTATGGATGGGGCAGTCATAGTGAGACAAGTAATCGGTCACACCCACAGGGCTATGCACAAAAAGGCCCTTTATCAAAAGGGCATGCAAGTCCCCAGAAAAAATGAGTTTGTGCAGATGTTCTTAGGTACACACAGCCCCCCCCCCCCGCCATCTCCTTTGTATGCTATCCTCCCTGTGTATCAAATTTGCTTCGGGAACTTGCCCCGCAGTGCCACCAGCCATACCACTGACTGTCCATGCCAGCACGTGCGCACTGCTCACCTTCTTTACTTGAAAAAAGCAGGTACCAAGTTATTTGCTTTGATGTCTGCTCTGCCATGTGGCACAGGGATCCAGAGCACCTGAGCCAGGGGATGCCCTGCCAGGGGCCAGGCAGCCTTGACAGTGCCTGGAGGGGGGCCGACATGCCCCCTGCACTCTGCCAGCTCAGCTGGGAGCAAGACAGGGACCGGCGCACCCGCTGCTCTGGTTTGACAGGGAAGGAAGACAAGGGCAGAGTCCCACATCCCTGCAGATCTGGCTGAGAGTCTGTACCTAACCACTGAAGTTGACATGAACACGTGGAGACTTGGTGCATGGAGAACAAAGCAACTAAATGGCCGTGGCCAAGATTAGTCTCCATTTTTCATTGCTGTGTGTGCTCTTTAATTGACTTCCAAGAGATGGGATGATGTAAGAGGGTAAATAAAAATAAGCCTGAATGACAAGTGCTGTCAGAAAAATTACTGAAAACTATTTTTATCAGTCCAAGGAGCTTATTATAGCAAATGCTCACTGATTTCACTGCAAGATTTGCATCAGTAAAAGTTAAGGAAAAAGCAATTAGCAATCTTGCGATCGGACTAACAGGCAAGGGACACCTAGCAACTTCTCATATTCATACTGATGACGTATTAGGTCAGAGGACCAAGTAAAGAATGCCTACTGAGAATTGAATATTTTATATTAAAATGAAAAACTTACATATACAGAAACAATATTTTAATTTGTGTTGTTTGTTAGTAGTCTAGCACTTTTAGGTTCATGCAAAACTGTTCTAAACCTTTTGTTAACATCAGAATAAAATTAGTCTCATGCCAACTTTATTTTTCCAAATCAAATACTGTCTATTAGCCCATAGTTGTGCTCTATTTGAAATTTAATGGAGTAACTCCCAGGCCTTTATATGTCTGATCTCCACAAAGGGCAGGATGGTCTCCACTTTCACCTTTGAGTAACTTCAGTAAGGATTTTATCCTCAGGGGAAAAAATCCAACAGTCCTAGGGAAAGACTAGATAGTGTTGCTTTCCTGCATGTATATGTCTTGAGGCTTCTAGTTCTTTCTTTGCATTTGAGAACTTTTATTTTTCTATGAATACACATAACAAATATTTTCCTTTCTTTTAAAATCCAGTTTGCCTCAGTGATGTAGAAAATAGGAACAGCTTATGCCAGATTTTGAGATGCATCTTACCATGCCGGTCAAATACATGAGCTTTTTCCTTTCTTAACTGGAAAAAGGCATACCCTACAAAATTCTTCTTTCTAGCTGGTAATAAGTACTTCTGCATTCAGCACGGTCAGCCTGTTAGGGGGTGGGGAGTGGAGGGGGCTGTGAGTATCAGGCTTTTACTTGGTTTTCCTCGGATTGTTTTTGGTTTAAGCTCCCTCTGATAGGGGTGCAGTTCTCCTTACTCAACTTTTCTGAAAGTTTTACTCCCAGTGACAAACTTGTTTCTCAAGCCTTTAATGCAGCACATAGGGCTGGGTGGGAAAGAGGAAGGGAAGAAGCTATTTAAGGGGTTCAGCTGTACAGTTTAACCTTGCCTTTAAGTGTTTCAGCACTTCCTCTCTCTGCATACACAGGTATGTGTGTGTGAGAGAGAGATAGACATTTTTTATTTGCTCTTTGAAAGAAGTTTTCCTTTCTGCCCGTTGGAGAGGAGCACATGTTGCCCTAAATACAAGTGAGCTCATCTCAGTGATTATTCTGGTGAAAACAGGTTAGGCATTTTGAATAAACTAATCTGCTACTCAGCACAAGCCATTTACTCCTTACTAGCTGCACATTATAACTAGGGTTATTAGAAAGTTGTCAGGAAACAGAAAATCGTTACCAGTAGCTACAGCTTGCCCTAGTGAGACACTCTAAGCCCAGCCTGCACATGCTACCCTGCCCCTTGCCACCCGCCATCATAAGCTGAGTCAAGGTGTCCTGCTGACACACTTACCTGCAATCCTGGGCACTGAGAGCAAACAAAAGAGGGAGAAGAGACACCTTTTTTCCATCTTCACTTGATGAAGTTTTGGTAAACATGTAGCTCTCTTGGCCTGCTCCCGGCAGTGTCTCGGAAAAGGAAGTTGAGATGGTCTGCCCTGTGCAGACAGGCAGATGTGCAGCACAGTCACGCTCATCATTTTAGCGTGACTTCAAAGAAATGCTTCATTAAATGCGAAAGCCTCAGTTTCCTGCCGGAGTGATAACATTAGTACATCTTGTGAAACCTTTATGTTGAAAATACTACCTATACTGTAAGCCTATGTTGAAGACCTTTTTTTTTTTTTTTTTCATTTTGTCTTTCCAGGTGAACTCAGAGGAAGCAGTTTATTGGTTTACACTCTCTCAAACACTTGTCAGATCTCTAAGGTTGTACATAGAGTACAAAAAAGCTGACTTTTTTTTTCCTGCTTCATTTCCTTCACTACATTTCTACTCACTAATGTAGTGAGATTTAATCCTCACTATCTTTTAAAAAAAGAGCAAAGTAACAAACCCAATCCCCCTAAATTAAAACAGAGTGAATTGAGAGGTTTCCAGATTTACCTTTTTATTTTTTCCTGAAAAGAAGATCATTAATTATTTTCTGCAGGATGAAGAACTACAACATCACACGTGACAACATCACTTGGTGTGGTTAACCCCCGTACCTCGCTCCATTCAGCTGGTAGCTTTGGTAATGGCAGCACCCGCAGACAGAAGCGCGTCGTTCCTGCCAGGCCCATGACCTGTCTTTATTGCAGGTCACCTGTAAATCCTTCTGAACTGTCCTCGAAGCACACTGCATTTCCATAAACTAGGCAACCACCTGTCAGCAAAGCATCTCACCGCAGGCAAGTCATGCAAATTGGACCTGCTGTTGGAGGCTTTTCAGAAAGAAACTGATTTGAGTTCTTGCTTATCACACTTGTTTCCCCAAAACCTAAAGAGCTGGACAGGACACCTCATGTACCCAGTGTGGACGTAAGTTATCTGCTGGCTCTTTCTGAGGTGGAATGGGTGTTTGAAGCACAGCTGGGCAGGAGGCTGGTTGCCCCTGTGTAAGGAACTAAAAGAATTAATGCCTCAAACATTCATCAACACAGAAAATCTCAAGGGCAAGTTGTGGCCTTTGTGATTAGTCTAAGGAATGCTGCCCAAGGAAGTGTGGAGTGTATGGAAGGATGCACATCCCACACTCCCTTGCAGCTGCATTGCCAGATTCCTTGGATAATTCTCAAAGGGGAAAATTTTAGCCTTGTAGCCCACACAAATGTTTCTCATCAAGCACAAGGACCGCTGATCAGTGGCTCCATTGTGTAAGCCCACTACTCTGTGGCTCTACTGTGTAAGCCTGACACCACGCAGACCTTGCTAAACTGATAGGAGGTGACCACCAATTCAACTGGATGAAGGGGTTGGTACACCCCATTCTCCCTCAACGCATGCACAGAACCCGTGCTCCACCTTTTCCCCATCTCTCATGGAAATGATTTCATGAAACACCTGCCTCTCCTTGTCTAGTATGCTAATCAGCTGATAAGATGAACTTAAAAAGGTGACAGAAAACTGCTGTGTGTGCAACCACCACCCATGATCACCAGACCTGAGAAATACTGGAACCTGGGGTGGTGATCTGTATTTCTTTGACTCCCTTTTTCTCCTTTCTTTTTGTTTTCTTTCCTTTCTTTTCTTTCTTTTAGATTTATAAGAGACCCCATCGCTTATTATCCTTTTCCAAGTTTAAATTGTTTTCTAATGCAAGTAAAACATTTTAACTGGTCATTTGGTGTCGTTTCACCTTAGTTTAATCTGAGGGGATCACAGAACCTTGACAATGTTCTGGGCTCTCAGTCCGGGTTGTGACACCCTCATAGGGCCCGAGGACAACCCACCCTTTGGACTTTGGGAGAGAGCCGATTACAGCCCACGCACCAGGACAGAGAAAACGAGTGGCCTGGATGACACAGTCCCTTAAACAGGCACCTCTTCTCACCAGCAGTGCCCTCCCTCAGGTGACTGGTCCATTCTTGGGTGATCTGGGTCCTGACATGTCTTTTCTGAAACAATTTCTAGGGGGCCTGGGTGTCTTTGTTGGCCCCTTTCTTTTATGGCACCTCTCTTTGCTGCACAGGCAAGGCCTACAGAAACTCCATACGACACCAAAAAATGGTTCTGAGACACGGCACTTATCTCAGCCTACTGACAGGGAGCCGTCTCTTCCCACGAGTCAAACACGAGGTCCCACTCACAGCAGTTGCAGCCACCACCTGCAATTTTCTTCCTAACTGCTTTCCATTTCCTTCCTGACTGTCTACTTTTGCTGACCATGTAGCTCCACATAGCATCAGCATGCAAGGCACAGCGTTCAAGGTAAAAAAAGACCTCACTGGTCATTTTCCTACTAGATGAAAACAACTTCTACACCACTTCCCTAATTTGTGGATATGCAACCTTGGTAGCATGTTTAAGCGGGCTAAGATCTCCAGGTGGAACAGTTAAGTTTTGGCCAGGCTACGGTCAGGCCTTCAGACATCTTGGAGGATAAATGCTGCTGCACAGTTCCTTTTTTGTCTGCGTTTTCCCTTACCTGAGGAAGCACACTAAAAGTGGTCATGGTAAATGCACTGGATGCCCAGATTACTGCTAAGGGAATTGTCCCTGGGGATGAAACCTCTGCTTGTCACTCAGAAGCCTGACAGAGAAAGATCTGTCTTGGAGGATCAAGAAGTCCTGAAGTTGAGGATGAACACAATATTCAAGCCATTGTAATTGACTGCCACAGAAGGGAGTAAAAATATTAAAGATATATGCTCTGGTTTCCAGTTGAGAAGAGAGACCACAAAGAACCCAGAGATTATCTGCAGATACTAGAGTCCAAGAAAATTGGACTTTAAGCTAGAATTTGGGCTTTCATTCATAAATGCAGTTACCTTAGCTTCTCTTGCTGATCAGTTCATGTAAGCTTTGTAACGTGAGAGAATATATTTTGTGCAACATTGGAAAAAAAAGTCTCAAGTGAGCCTTTTTATTGATCTGAAACATACCTCACAATTCGACAAGACAGCCCAAGTGCCATGTGGTATATTCAATAGCCACAGAAATCCCTGAGCAGCTTGATTGACTTACTAGATCGCTACATCTTGCCCTTAGAATTTGTTTCCTCTCCTAAAATAATGCCCTAAAGACATACTGCTGCCATGCTGCATTGTGTTGGCTGAATGCAGCTACCCAGCACTGTTGCTGTGCTTAGTGATGAAAGACAAGAAAGAAACCTCCCAGCTTGATGGATTTTTGTTCACTTCAGAGCTGTGTTTTGCCCCAATTCCTACCTTAAGCCCAAAGTCTGAAATAGTCATTCAGCCCTCTGCTGACATTGATGTGTGTGAACAGGTAAGCCCTGCCTCTCCATAAGACATCAAAAAACTCTTCAAAGACATGACACTTATCTCAGCCTCCTGGCAGGGAGCCGTCTCTTCCCGAGGGCCAGACACAAGGTCCTGCTCACAGCAGTGCAAATTATTATGAGAGGTTCTCCCCTACCACCCCTTTCCTGAAAAGTTACTCACAGTCAGCCTTGGTAGGTGCCGTGGTGGGATGTTACACACCAGGTTGCAGATGGTGGGGATGAGAGGAGGTACTGAGACATGCCCAGGGGCAGTGGACACTGGTAGCTGGAGGGAGGACGTATCTGTAACTGACTTTTCCTTGGTGGGGCAGCTACAGGGATGTTTGCCTCAGAGTTGAGATTTGTAGGTTTTTCCATCATGCTTCACGTGCCTTTCCAGAGAGACCCAGAAATCACTGCAAGGCTGGGAGGTTTTAACAGAAAAGAAGCTATGCCCAGGCAAGCAACATATGTTTTCAGGGGATATGTGAACTACTACAGCATTTTCTTTGGGCTGGACAAGCAGTTGGCCTGGCTGGTCCTCCCCTGTGTTCCAGGTGGTGGCAGCACTGGCAGGAACCGATAGGCTTCGAGCATCGCCCAGGATGGAGCCCTGACATTGCACTGCAGCCGGGGCTCTGCCAGCTGCTCAAGGACGCCTCTGCTGCCTCATGTGACACTCATTTTTTTCCCCTTTAGTGAGAGTGGGGGATCCTCTAATTATTTTCTGCTGATCTGTTCGCCACTGGAGGAGGCATTCTGAACACTACAAATGACTCTTACCGTGGCAATCACCCCTATTATGCGTCATGCTCACAAGACTCTCGACTGCAATACAATTCTTCTGCCTCAATTACAGTAAGCTGCACCTAAGGAAGGAGCAGAGCTGCAGTCAGTCCCACAGAAAAAGAAATCTTGAACTCCAGAGACAAATTCAATTATTCACAAAGAGATCCTTTTCAGAAATTCTGGTGCAGAAGCTCTTCCTGCCAGAGGCGAGGATGATTACCCTTGCAGACTGGTGTCCTCTAAACATTGCTTAAAGAAAGCGCTGCTCCCCAGTGGAAAAAGAGATGGAGACTTTGAAGCAGGAATTTCATTACAGAGTAAACTAACCTTTCAGGTTTGCTTAGCACAGAAGCTCCAACTTTGTCATCGTGTTTTGGTTTTGAACTTCTTTGAAAACTATTCTAATGACTATAGCTGGCAGGCGACTTTGGCCATGGCACCTCATGGAAAGGTGGACGAATGAGGACATAGACTGGGGGCGCAGCATGGCAGGGTACAGGGCACTGAGGTGGTGGTGGGATCCCCACTGGGCTTTTTCAGCATGCCCCTGCTTCCTCTGTCTCCCCTTCCCACCCTTAGCTCTCATGCCTCTCTCTTCCCTCTTCTATGTCGGGGAGGAGAGAGCAGGGTGTTTCTGACTCTGCTTCCTCCTCCTCCTCCTCCTCCCTCATGGCTACACGTGCATGTCCTCATGCTGTGTTTGACATAACGCAGCCTCGGTTTCAGCTGGGGTGTTCAAGCAGCATGGTAAGGCGTATATGCTTTCCTCTCAACAGCAATTTTTCCAGCAGAAAGATACTTAAAGATCTGAATGGACTTTTCATCCCTACTCCCTCACTGACAGTTGGGAGTACGGGAGAAAACCAAGAACAGCTCAGTCCCAGTTGCTTCCTTGCTCCGTCTTGTCCTGCCCTGGTGCCAAGGCTGCTCCATCGCCTGCCCCAGCTCTGCTGATGCTGCCCCTGGTGCCGATGCCAGCAGAATTCCAGAAAGCCCTTTCTACAAATGTTTCATTTTCCATTACATCCTACAGATGTTTTGGGGCCAAATTGAACCAGATGATGGATCTTTAATTACACCTTTTGCTCATCCCACTGATAAATACTGCTTTCTCCACTTTGTAAGCAGGGAACTTGCTTTTGAGCAGCCTTGCCCAAAATTACAAGTCAAAATGAATAGATAGGCAAGGACTATAGACCTTAAATCCTCTCTCCCTGCTGTCTGTGGGAAAAATCTCTTTATGACCACTCCATGTTTACAAAACCTTTCAGATAAGACACGAACGCACCTTTTGGGAGTGTAGGAGGATCACAGGGAGTGATCTAGTGCTGGGTTCCTCTGTGCACATCTCTGACTCTCCATTTCTGTGATATGAGAAAAGGATTGCAAAAGCTGGCAGTAGCTTTTCTATTTAAAAGTCCTAACTTACTGCTCATGTTTCAGAGAAAGAGACCATATGTTTGGGGATAAAAGGAAGAAAATCATCTCCCTCACCTTCTCTGCCATTCCAGCCACAGAACCCTGTGGTCCTCTGCTCCTGTTTAATGCCATTTCTGCTGAATGATGGTCCATCAGGGTAAGCTGTTGAACATTGCATTGTGCAAAGTACAAGTTACTGAAAAAGCGGACTATAAAAAGCGCAACCGATGAAGAAAATAAATATAAAGCATGTTGACCCAACTACACACCAATGAATAATCACTGTGTGAAAGCCAGCCAGCCATTTCAAAAAAAATTAAAGACTCTACAGAGTAATTATTTTCAAAATGAAATGGAAGACACATGTGAGACCCGCCCTGCTTCCTTTGGTTGCTTTCTCTTTTCCAGCTACAGCACAAACTGTGCTTCCTCCTCATTTTGCACAGCATCAACTAAAGGCTTTTCACTTGTACATCTTGTATTCCACATTTTGTAAGAAAATGTTTCTAAGTAGGTTAATAACTGTGTAACAAAATGTAATGGCACTCATAGTTTTAAAAAAGGCATTTCTTAGGAAAGGGTAACCCACTGCCAGTGCCGGGAAACATCTGCTCATGTTAGACTACAAGGTTGAGGTTTCCACTGAAGCCTTCCAGAAGGGCCATGTCATCCCCTGGTCACTTTGGCAGGAGCTTCAGAGACAATGCTTGGAGCAGCTTTCATGAATCACGCCAGCAAGAGAGAACAGGAGTCTGCTTGAGAAAGGGCTTTTCATAAACACGGCTTGTGGGGTTTTATCTTGAGCTCTGCATGAAAGAGGGAGTTATCAAGACAAGCAACAGACTACTCAATCAGAAACAAAAAGCTTAGTTTCACACCCAAAGTGCTGTAAACCTGGATGGGTTCCACAGCTCATTTTACTGTGCAGACTATCTTTAATGGATTTTGTTCCTCGATTAATTTAAATTCTCCATACTATTGTATGCAGATACCTTCTTACAGACACACAGCCACCAGTCCAGAGCTCAACACAGCAGACTGGTTAGAATTCTCCACTGAAGAAATACATCAAATAGAAAAGATTAAAGGTGTAAAAGTTAACTTCAGATAGAGTAAAAGTGACAATCTGAGGGCAGCAGCTACCATTTCATTATAAAAAATATCAAGTAATTTACAGCAATAAAAGGCCAAGTTACAGTGACATTGAGAAACATAACTTGGATTTTTTTTTTTTTTGACAATACTTTGAAAGCATCAGACGTTAATGAGTTTGACTGCACGTAGAATCTTCGTAGCTCTATAAATACCTTTCATGCTATCAGCATGTCAGAAGCAACCACAGGAAAGTGACATCTCTCTCCCATCACATCCATCATCTATTAAATTGTCCAGTATATCCTAATTCTATGTCTCTTTAGAAAAGGTGGTGAAGTACAAATGAGAAAAACAAAGCAGAAGTTGTTTTTCATGTTGAGCCAGACTCTACAGAGAAGAAAATGTGAAGCCCGTGTTTGGACTCCTGAGGTGTTTTAGCCTGAGCCTTACAGAGCAGGACACCTCATCCAGGTCCTGGAAAGAGGTGGGTCGTGTCCAGAAGGCAACGCAGAGCTTAATGTACCTTATACAAGGACAGCACAGGGCAAGTGCATTCCTAAATCTGGATATCTCAACAGAGTTAGATCTGAAGTTAGATGGGATAAATACAGCACAGGAGTAGCTAGAAGGTAAAATGGAGAATAGGAAGCTTCTGGGATATTTCTGCATAATGATATTTTCCAGACCATAAGCAGAGTAACATTTAGCTACTTCAGATGTGGATCCTTTTGGTTCACTCTGTGCTTGAAGGCATAATGTGAACCTGCCCTAAGGAGCCTGCGAGGACTTGTTAGCACGGCAACGTGAGCTGAACACTGATCTCCTTCCAGAGCACTCTTGGCCAAGTAGCTGAGGAAAAGGACGGGGAATTAAGATAGTTTTCAACAGATAACACTTTTATCATTCAATATGAGTTCCTAAAGTTTCAGCCACCACTAAAATTAAGAAAGATTTCTAATTTTGCTTGGCTTGTAAGGGTCACTGCCTATGTAAAATAGATGTTCAGTTTCTAGCTGAGACTGTCACCTCCTGAAGCAATACCAGGAAAGGCCTGCACTGCCGCTTCTTGTTTCAGTATAACATCATATCCTAACTAGCGGGGATTTAAAAGAGTCACTGATCACACATTCGTTGTCCAAAGTGGAGGAAGGACAATCTTGTCATGAAAATTGGTCCAGAGTGTCACCTGGACTGGAGTTTTAGTTGTGAATCAAGAGTAGGTTGATAGTCACCTCCTCCAGCCCTCCTCCCAGGTTGAACCCTGTTGTTCTAGATACTATTTCCATCCCTGTCACTGATGTGTGACCTACCCGCTCCCGGAAGCCTGATCGTGACCTACAGGCACCAGTCAACTGAACACCGCTCTTCCTCCCGCCTGAAATGAGGTTATGCTTTAACTTCTCCACAGCTGATTAAGTTTAGCAATGCTGCTAATGGAAATGAAATCATCTGAGACCTCTACCAGAGCAGTTAACTTCTATTTTGCATGATTGCCTCCATTTTCGAAATGAATATGCAGCGGCTCAGTGGGTTTAAGAGCCTAACCAGAGCACTGCCCAAATCGATGGGTGGCACCTGGGCACATCCAGACTGTGGGTCCCAAAAAGAGCACGGCTGGGTAGACAAGGGAAGCTGCTTGTGTTCCCCAAGCCTTGCTTCCCAAAAGGCTGAAGCCACCTTCTGCCCATTGGAAAAATCAATGATTCAGTAAATTAATTTCAGTCTGTTACTGTAATTGGATTAAAAAAAAGAAGCATCTTGCAAGACTTTCCTTAAAGTCAGTAAGCTGGAGGATTGCACTGTGACTGAGCACAAATCAAATACTTCTAATGTTATTTGACATTTTAATTGCAAATAAGGAAAAAATCTCTCATTACAGAACTGAACCAAGTTGACTTGTTGTGAATCAGAGTCTCCAGAAGACACTTCCCTCCCCTACCCCCTGCTCAGCTGCACAGCAGCCAAAGCAGTAAACATCATGCAAACTAAGGCAGCCGCAGCCATTACCAGTCATCCTATCTCCCTTTAAAATTGCACTGAATCACATGGTGTATTTCTCTAACAGATGCTACTGTGCAGCAAAGAGCTTGTCAAGGAGGGAAAAAAAATCTCACCACAGAGTTGCATGAGAAAAGAAGTTTAGAAGTGCCATAGATCTGTTTGCAGGAGGCTGAATCAAAATAATTTCAGGCTCATTTCAGTGATTTACCTGAATACACCAGAGACGCATTTGGCTTGCAGGGCTTCTGGAAAGTCTTGGCTGTGGTATTTCAGGATGCAGAATAAAGCACCAGGTCTGGGGATCAGTACAGCTGACCACCTGCTCAGAGTACAGGTACAGTTTTAGAAGTCTGATTTAATATGTTGTTCTACTAGCAATGCTTGTGTCTAAATGGGAAATAAAACTAATCTATCCTTATTAGATTTGGGCTGTAATCTCATATCACCCTCAAATATTGGACTTTCCTGGCAGGCTTCCTGCACTGGCTCTGGTTCCCAGGAAGCTGAAGAGAACAAGGTGGATAATGAAAGAAATGTAAGTTCAAAGAAAATTCATATATAGTTCAGTGGTTTGAACAGTAGAAACACTTAACACCACATATATGAAACAAAAAGTGAAAGAAGCTGTCTATGGATGTGGTCTGTTCACCCAGAAGAAATGTTTTATTATACCAGTGTGGATGTTGCCTGTGTCTGAAAACACTGAGTGCAAAATTTCTTTGAATCCTAGAGTGGGTTGCTCACTTTTCCTGAAGAGAAAAAGTACATGCCCAGCTTTATGGGATCGGTGCTTACATCATACACTAGTTGCCCACAGGAAAGAACTAGGATTTTTTCCAGGGAACCAATCTGCTGTTTCAAAATACTGAACAGAGCAAGTATACTAGCTATCTTATGCTTAGAATTACTACCTACAAAAAATATTAACCAAAAAATAGATTAGCTGCAGTTACTCTGACTTTGGCACAAAATTAAGAATTAGATCTCCTGACAATCTCTCCAGCATGTTTTCCTGCAATTTTCCATTTTTCAGTTGCAGTGGCAGTTCCCAGAAGTCTTTCTCTAAGGGTGACCTTTCCTTCTCTCACCAGAAGCATGTTTTGCTACCCCCTGACCTGCTCCTCATGCAGTAGCTCAAGTAGTGGGGCAGTTCCTCTGGAGAGGAGATCCCCAGACATTCGAGAGAGTTACCTCTGTAAGACCTCACCTGTCACCCCTCAAAAGGCAGGGATGACCTCCCGTTTTATTTTGTTATTTAAGCACCTCACACCAATTCTCAGAAAAAACTTCGCCACCCATCGTCTATGCAGACACAAGTTCCCTGATAACAACAGCTTTTTCATAGGACCTAAGGCATCGCTAAGAGCTCAATATTTACTAGTTCACATTTTCTATGAAGCAGGCTCTAGCAACCCACATTTAAACACCACGAAAAAGCCTATTTTTTTTTTTTTTTTTCCTCCTGGTTCCCCATGCCATGTACTTTCTCTTTGGGAAACTGCCAAAGTCTGTCTCAGGAGCTTGTTATTTTACTCCAAGAGACCAAAATCAATCAATCAATCCGTGGCTTGGCAACACTGGAACAGAAGATTAGGACTCTCAAGGCAGATTATAAACACAATCCCCTCAATTAACTTCTCTGGGATGGGCTAGAGGCGGTTAGATCCTCGTTAAGTCAATTATTAACACAGATGGTCAATGTGCATATTTTTTATGACAAATCTTATTAATTTCATGGGCAAAGCAGTAAACCCAGAGAAAGGTTAAGAAGCAGGGCTGCTGCTCTGCCTGCCAGGCTGCTGTGAACAAGCTGCATGGAGCATGTTTGGCTGCTGCCACATGCAAACAACTTTTTCCTCTGGCCAGCAATACCAGGGCTTTTCCCGGCCCCCTTGTTTTTCAGGCATTTGAGACCCCACATCCTGCCAGTCCTTCCTGAGATACATTATAGAGATGCCAGTAATAGAAAGGGCTCTGAATTATGCAGCTGATGTTATGGTTTTTTAAAAGCTACTAGTTTGCATGCCAAGGCTAGCGCTCTTGCTTTGGAGCAGAGAGGAAGGCTGGGTAGGGCACCTCTAGCATCACCTTTCACCGTCAAAGTCTCCTGAGACTCTCAAGCAAGAAAGCTCAACAGGCACCCACAGGCCCTACTCTTTGCATAAAAAAATCAGTTGAAGAAAACTTTTTGTGCCTGTATAGTTTAATCCATAACTATGTAATTCTCAGACAATTTTAAGTGCCCAGTTTTCTGAAAAAGCTTGCTAGCACGTGTGCATTTTTTTCAGCTGGAAAGCGGGCACCAAAAACTTGCACTGAAATTGTTCTGACAACTTAGCCTTGATGCAGTTTTGCTGCCAAGACAATCATCATCCTCAGAAAGCCCTTCCATAATATCCCACTGCATTTTTTACAACTGAACTTCATCTGTCTTCTTCCAGACTTTTTCAGGATTTAGCCTTAAAATGGTGTTGGCTGTAGTTAATCTTACTACACAAACCAGTTACTTGTCAAGAGGACAGAAGCTAAGTATGCAAGTGACACTTTTTGGGTCTCAGACTCTGAACATAAAGGCCAGTTTCCCCTGTTGATCTGTGTCATGCCTATGAGGCAGCTTCCTCATCTGAGTTATGGGATCAGCCTCTCTATTTGAAAAATGAAAGCATTCAAGGCTCTGCCAAAGGGGAAAAAAACTCACTCTTAACACTGAGTGTAGATTGAATTCCCTTTCAGGAATTTAAAGGAAAGAAGCTGAACTGTGACCCAGAAAGACTGAAATTAGTTTAAAAGTGTCCTGTTCCATGACACAGCACTATATCCATGCTCCTTGCTTGGCAATAATTTATTAAAACTCCTTCCTGCCTGAACAACATTTAAGGGCAGCTAAATGAGAAGCAGAACTGTCAGGCAGTATCCTGCACTGTCCTACTGAGTAATTAAAGTGGTGCCAGGCAACTGTCTGATTTAACCTTTTGTCAGGCTCCTGTAGTGCATCACGTCATACAAGATCCTGGCAGTACTGCTGACCTCCAGAAAAGAAACCCCAAATTGTTGCCCTGTGAAAGGCTAACAGATGGACAGGCTCTGGTGGCCGATGTACTTGGCACAGCCTGACGAGTGACTGGGAGCAACCCAGTGAAGAGAAGGAAGGGCTGGCAAGCAGCTGGAGACACCCCGATGCTCTCAGCAAGGAAGACAGCATGTCAGCAAGACCCACCAGTGAAATATATGACTGGCTAGGAGTGGTGACAGCTTAAGGCCAAAACTGATTCTTGCATTCATCCCTCTGGATAAATATTTGTTGCTGTTATGTGTGCTCACCAGTGGGAATACATGATTAAAACATTTCTAATTTTCAGAGCCTTCAAATGCATTCAAGACAGGCTCCCTTCTCTAGGGGATGTCATTTATAAATTCTCAATCTTTTCCTAACTTCAGGTATTATTGCAGCTGAAAATTCAGAGTATTTGTACTTTAGCAGCCTGTTAGGTGCATGTTGCCATTTGGTGAAGATTCAGATGTATATCTGCAACCCCAAGTCAAGCTCATCTTCCCAGTGAACGTGTAATTGGTACGGGTTGACAATGGAAAAAGGTAATAAGAAGTTTTTGTGAAAAGGTAATCTAATTTATCTTACCTTATTCATCTTTTTGGTCTTTGGCCTTGTGTTAGCACCTTTTTGGTTTGCTCAATGGCCCAGCTTTACAGGATTCAGCATCCGATGTGTATGACCAGGGTTCTTACCTTATACTGTTGACTGCAACCAGTGGTAACATTTTCCTTCCTACACCTCTTTCTTCTGCTCTCTTTATATAGGCTCAGATAGAACCAGCCAGACCAGAAAAGCAGGAAGCCTAATTACTGGAGCTGTGCAACTGAAATGATGTAGTTTCTTAAGACTACAACTGAGATAAGAAGCTGCCTAATAAACAGACAAGCAGGATGCCTGTAGTCCGTCAGAGGAGTAATCGAAGCCTGGATGAGACATTTGGGGTACTTTAAGACAAGGCTGTGCAGACTTGGAGAAGTCCAATTACAGCATCTCAATTTATATGGAATAAATTGAAGACAGGGCTGATGGTGAACAGACACAGAATGAAAGCTGAGCACTTGGCAGAAGATGGTGATTGACAAGGAAACACACAGTTCCCTCTGTGAAGAACTTAGAATTTATTTAATTTATGTAAAAGGAGAGCCCAAATCCAGCCTTTAGACAGGCATTTCTACATTGCTGGACCCCATGTGTGCTACTTTTCAGCCATTCTACTTGAATCAAGAAAGTTGGGGGTGACAAATACAATACCGAATCAGACCTGTGCTTAAAGACAGCTGAGTAAATTAGGATTCCTGGCTGGGGCATAGGAAGAGGCAGAAGGGGCAAGGACAGCCCGCTGAGCACTCGTTATGACTAGGTGGTGATTTCAAGCAGCCAGACTTGGCAGAGCTCGTCAAACTGCCGCTGTGCTGGTAGTGACTGGTGGGAGAGGCGGCTCCTGGGGAGAATGCAGCAGCTGTGGCTGCATATCAGTGCTTGGAAAGTCCAGCACAGCTTTCTGACAAACAAGTTTTGAAGCATTCATAATTAGAGAGGCGACACAGTCATGAAGATTTTATCCATGTTAACTTCTGTTGTGGCTTTTCAAAAAACATAGACAGGGCCACCCAATTTTTTCCTAAGGTAAAAAGTAATTTGGGAAAAAGGAATTTTTATAAAAAGTTTTTTTCCAGGTATACATTTTTTATCACAAGATCTCTGGTGGTACAGAAAAACAGAGTACAGATCTTGAGTTGCTCTGGCTGAAACCAAAATATCTCTTCCCCACTCCCCATGCACTCTGTTGCACTTACAAGGCTGCTCCTGAGGCACCAGCATCAGATGCATCAAACTCCTGGATGTCTAAGATGAAGATGGGGGAAGCAACATGACCCCAATTCAGGTCGTTGATTCCAAATTCCATGTCATGGGATCCAAATCCCTCCCAGCTCAAGGGAGGTGATTCTCCCCCTCTACTCCACTCTTGTGAGACCCCACCTGGAGTACTGAGTCCAGCTCTGGGGCCCCCAACGTAAAAGGAACATGGACTTGCTCAAGTGGGTTCAGAGAAGGGCTACGAAGATGATCAGGGGCTGGAGCACCTCCCCTGTAAGGACAGGCTGAGAGAGTTGGGATTGTTCAGCTGGAGAAGAGAAGGCTCCAGGGAGACCTTAGAGCGGCCTTCCAGTACTTAAAGGGGGCTACAGGAAAGGTGGGGAGGGACTCTTGATCAGGGAGTGTGGAGATAGGATGAGGGGTAACAGTTTTAAACTGAAAGAGGGTAGATTTAGGTTAGATCTAAGGAAGAAATTCTTCCCTGTGAGGGTGGTGAGACACTGGCACAGGTTACCCAGAGAAGCTGTGGCTGCCCCCTCCCTGGCAGTGTTCAAGGCCAGGTTGGACGGGGCTTTGAGCAACCTGGTCTAGTGGAAGGTGTCCCTGCCCATGGCAGGGGGGCTGGAACTGGATGGTCTTTAAGGTCCCTTCCAACCCAAACCATTCTATGAATCATTGTGCCCTATGAAGGGACACCACCAGGCTCCATCCCAGCCCTCAATGCCCCCACAGTTGCTCCCTAGCTTTATCAGGTTTGTGACTACCCTTGAACTTTTCCCCTCTCATCTAGGGTACAGATAGTTGCTGCCTCTAACATTATGTTACCACACTGCAGACCTTTAGCTACTCAAAGAAATAAACTATTTGGAGGTCCCAGAGACCTCCTGAGGCCAGGCTCAGCTGAACCCACATGGCTCTGCTTGCTCCCCTGCCAAGGCAGCCATGCTACACATACCCCTCCAACCCTCAGCTTTGTAATCAGTTCCTCAACAAGATGCTAATGAGTAAGATGAGCATTTCTGAGTGTTAAACATTTTTGCAGCTGGTGATGCCATTCCTCCACAATTAAAGGCAAATGTCTCAAAGGTATTTAAATCCTTGTTTGCTGCCAGGACAACTACACTTCTTGGAATGACAGGCTTAAATCTTTCAACAGAACTCACATTGCTGTGCCACTATTATTTATGGGTTTTCCAGAGATATAGCAATTGTTATGCTTCAGGTGAAACTGTGTAAAACAAAAAAAAAATCCCATAAATCAGAAATATTTTACTTCAGGAAAGGTAGAGTCATTAATAACAGCAACACTGTAATACATGCTAATTAGATTTTTAGGAAATGTTTTCAGGGAAAGAGACACAAGGCTGTGCCACAGCCCAAGTCATTAACATTCAAGGCTTTATCTTTAAAACAGAGGCTTGGGTTAGAGATATTTTGCCTGACAGTACGGCCATCAGCTGGCTGCTCTCACATTTTTGTTCACGCTTAGTGACATTGTCCGAGCTCTGCTCTCCGTGGGGCCAGGCTGAGAAGCTGCTGCAACTTACTTTCATTTCTCCAGTTAATTTCTTTGGGCTGTCCTTGTCCCATACTGTTTTGAAAGCCAGTGGGTATCTCATGGCTGGATGGATACCTTATGGCAACTCTACCATTTTCAAAACTCTCCATCTTCCATCTTTGGTGTTTGTTATTGAGGTCTGGGGAGTAATTCTTAGAAATTAGATTTGTAATTATTAATGTTGTTCTTTACAAAGATGGTTTTGACCTTCTGTTCCTCCAAGCTAGGACCAAGTATGGGAGGCTTGTTTACAGGTTCAGTCTCTGCAGAGGACTTACAGAAAAATCAGTTTAGCTGAACTTAGGCTCAGCTCTGCCTATGCCCATCTCAGGGAGAGCAGATACCCCTGAATGACATGTACTGACCTGATTTATTTTATTCCCATTTGTTCTGTTTCCAAGCACTATTCTCCACCCCAACTCTACAGACGATAAATCTAGCAAACCCTCCATCCCCTCAGTGCTTTGCAGAGAATTATCTCCAGAACTCAGCAAGGGGTAGCATTGCAGTCATGTAACATCATCAATGCCCGCTGCCCTATCCACAGAGACACCCAAACACATGGTGCCTGCTGTTGGGTCACTGGTGAAAGACCATCCACCTGAAAGGCAAAGGCAGTGGGAGCGGACGCAGGCTGGCAGCCCGCCCACAACCTTGTGCCACCGTGAGCCACACGCCTGGCTTGGCAGGGAGAGACAGCAGCAGAGTGCTGCTCCTCACCACCTGCACATCGTTGGTAAGGGGTGTCAAAGGGGGAAAAGAGGGTTGACCCAGGTGCCTGCTCCCATCCTGCTAAATCCCATCAGCATCCTCTCGCTGGCTGTGCTTGGCAGTGGCAGGGACTACACATCAAAAAACAAAACAATTAAAAAACCCCAGGTTGCCTTTAAAGCTGGGTCATTTCCCTGGCCTAGCCAGCAGTACTGCAGTGGGGTTGGTTAGACGGGGACAGGGCAGGAACAGGGACACCCGAGCCCCCGTGGTCACCAGGGGAGGCATGACTGCTGAAGCAGGCTGCTGGCAATGCGAGGTGAGGACATGGAGTAAAAGAAAAACCAAACCCACACATAAATATCCACTTTGAAAACGTGCTAGCCATTTCTTGCACAGAAAAATCAAAACATGCCTTACAGGAAAGCCTTCCCCATCTCTCCCTCAACACTGGCCTGCCCGCCAAGCGCAAGCTGTCTCGAAGCTTAAGTTTCCTGGTGCCTGTGGTTTTTCAACCACAGAGTTTTAGCACTGTCAGGCTTTTCTGGGGCTTTGTCCAGAAGAGATAGCTGTGACCTGCGGCAGAAGTTGTTTTTCCCCTTTCCAGTTTATCTGGTTATTGGGAGGTTTCATCTCTGAGCCCATCAGTTAATTATTTTCTTCCTGCCTGTCATTTAGCAGTCACGTCTGCTGGTTCAATAGACCTAGTGACAGCACATTTTCAAATAGGATCAAAATTCAAATTGACTTAAATTGTCCTGAGGTAATTTACCCATAAACTGCTAAGGTAAGAGCATCAGACTGTCCAGGTATCACTGAAGCTAAGAAACAAAGCTACCTTGAGTACATAGGAGCAAGCTCCTCATTGCTCATATCCTGAATTGCTTTTAGGCCAGCAACTCACCTTAAAGCAGACACAGAGCAGAATATCACCCAGTCACTGCCTCCTAATGCATTTTGTAATGTATTTGATTTTAATATCAGAATATTACAGTTTCCAGTACCAAGAGATAATAGGCGAAACACATGGGTTTCCATGGGACATTGGTGTCTTTTGTCTTTTATATTTGCTCTGTGCTTTGCTTTGGTGGTACAATACGCTTATATGCCATTACCATGAATTCAATTGTTTGCAAATTCACTCTCAATTTTCCATCCTCTGGCAATAAAGCTACACTTAGAAAGGGCTGTCTTTAGCAATTGCTTGCCATCCTTTTATTGATGGATTCTCTGAACATCTCATTGCACTTTTATTCTATTATCCGTTTAATGGTTTTTCATTTCCTCCAACACAGACAGCCCAAGGAATGTTTTACCACAATAGCTGCCACTTCCACTCTCCACTTGGGGGTAGGCCAGGGGGTGGAGGGGGAACAGTGGGGATTTTTTCCAGTTTTTTCTATGAATTCATTTTTTAAAATGAACTCTACTTTTATATACTAGATCTTTGGTGCCTTGAAGATTCATCTTCCCTATTTCTCCTCCCTAAAATACAGGGACTATGCATTGAAACTGACATTTAAAATTCTGCTAACATAAGTGTTGGCTGTTTAAAACATCTGATTTGTATCACAAAGAACTCAAACTTCATAATTTATTTTGACAATTATTTCAACAAGATTTAGTTTAGTAAATTTACCCAAAGACATTGCAATTACTGGTAAAATCAGGTGACAGGTACCTAGTAAATTAGCATTATTTACTGTTTATTTCAATGTCTCTCATTTCATCAGGTTGCCAAATTAGGATGTGCCTCAATTAAGAAGGTGCAACTGTTTCTTAGAAACATGGTGGTCTGTAGATATAAGTGAGCTCTGCAAGGAAAGGGAATGTTTTTCACAAAACCAGTTGATACAATTGTAAAAAAACCAAGAGCCAGGTGCACTGTTGGGCACACGAGACTTCTGGTGTGGAGTATAAGAAGCTATGAACAGTTTTAATTATGATACACAAAACTTCTGAAACCAAAATTACAGTGGACAAACTTCAATTTCATTGTTCTTAGCTTATATGGTTTATTAAGCCAAATTCTTCTGTTTAATAGACACAGCCTAGTCTAACAATTTCTAGAGAAGTGGTATCTACTCCCTCTATGGTTTCAACAAAATCCCACATTCTGAAAGAATCATTTCCCTTCATTAAGCCATTTAACGTCCATCTCCTCAAATAGCAACTGGGTCAGCTCTTTGATGACAGCAAAGACATCTTACCACTGTTTTGACGGTCTAGCATGGAGATGGCATTTCAACTTGTAGAGAAAATGCATCTGTTTTCCATTATGTATACAGCAGGATGTGTATTTCTTCAGGAGGCTCCATTCACCCATAGTACTCCATGAACCACTGCATAATGAACAGAATAAATCTGTCCTAATAAATGCTGTTTGAAGAAGCTATTTTCCATCCTAATTAAGTGCTGTGAACAGAGATTAGCTCCCAAGCTCCCAAACAACTGAGATTTCCATTCAGGTCCATGGGAAACTCAGGCATGTGAGAGCAGTGCATCAGCCTCTGAGGGACTTATGCAATGCAGCCTGCCATGAGGAGGCTTCTACCATGCAGGATATAGAGAGAAGTGAGTCCTGGCACATTGGCAAAAATGTTTAGCACAGCACACAAAATACCGTCTACTTAAAAACTGAGTAAAAACAGGTCGAAATTGAATGTGGTATATTGAAGAAGTACAGCAAAATACCTAACATCAAAAATAAGCAATTAAATAAAAAATAAGCAACTACATCTCATCTTAAGGTTAAATGATCACTAGTTCAATTCGATAATGTTTGAATTTTGGATTAAAATATATCTACATGGCTGAAACTAGAAGTAGCCATCAAAATAAATCTCCTTCTACAGCAGATATTTGCCTGTCTTTGAAGGGTTTTTTGTCATTGAAACAGGCACACGCTAGATGTCATCTTCATAAAAAATAGCTGAAGGCTGAATAATTCTCCATAGCATTGTGACTGAAGAAAAAAAAAAGTAAAAACTGACCAACCTCAAGAAACACTTACATGACAAGGAGGACTAAAATGACAGAATTAGAAAATGAACAAACAAAAATACCACCCTTCTCCTACTGTTTTTTCTAACACACAACAAACTGGTCTTCCATTTCACGAGTTTCAGTGAGGCTGGGTACGGGGGACAGCATCCTTGGGGCCCCAAGGGCTGCTGCGTGTGTCAATGGCCCTGATGCCACTTGCTCAGAGTAGTTACAGGGGAACTGAAACTACTGCTAAAAAAGGCAAATATAATCTTACTAGCAAATGGCAGGTTAATAGTGCAATTGGACTGGGCTGGTTTGAAGTCAACTGCTTATCGTCTGTGGACCTAGCTGGGTTTCATTATCAGGCACAAGCATTTTGTAGTTATTTAGAAGATTAGTTCATTTACAGGACAATCCTGCAGGACACAGACCGCCTCACCCCACCTTAGCCTCAAACTGCACAAACTGACTGACTGAACCCCAAGAAACTGAATAATTCTTCAAAGAGTGAACCTGGACTCCAGTGGGATCAGAAGTCGCTGACCACAGAGAAATAATTTTATTTTCTTTTCACTGTTCTGCAACTGAGAAAATCATCATCTCGTCATGAATTTATAGATCATTTCATTCATACAACAAAATTAAAAAAACCCGGGAAGCATGATCTCTTTGTTTGAACTCAATCATTTATTCTGCTCAATACCATTCCAGGCTGAAATTAAATATTTTCCTCTTCTCCACCTAAATAAAATGTGATCCAACATATTATGCAGTTCTAATCTATTTTGGCCAGCTACATTTTTATGCTGATAAGGGAAAATTAATTTAACCATATATGCACAGGAATATCATCACATTGTGCATGGAAGATAAAATCTCACAAGGCATTTGGCTCGTGAATGTAGCTTCCAGAAGGATGTTCATTTCCAATTGCATTTTCCCCCCAATAGATTCTTAATTTGCCTTGTTCTGTATAGTTTCCAGTTATCATTTTGTACGGCAATAAAAATCAGTGAAGCAGCAAAAGCTTACAGGCCTATGCCTAGGTTTGATTTATATAATGGATGGCACAATATTATTGGTCTGCATAATTGAAATTCATTCAGCTCCCACTGTTTATAATGCAGTTGTAATGTGCATTATGTATTTATTGATAAACAATCATTTTATTTGCAATAGTGCTGGAAAAAGAAATGGGTTGCCTTCATTTTCTTGTTCCAGATGTGCTTTATATGTATGAAAAAACCTGTTTATTCCTATCACCTTCCGCTTCAAAGCCTTAAAGTAGACTGATATCTCCTTATAAAGCACAACTGGTTAAAAAATCAGGATGTGGCAAAAAGTCAGAATTTTAAGACTTGAAGTAACACTCATCTATATGCAAAAAATCTGAGTAATGAGTAAATTCAACAGCTGACCCAAACGTGTCTCAAATACTCTGCACTCTCCCACTACTTTCCTGAAGTTCAATTTTCCCCTAATCAGGGGAAATACAATCAAAATGTAATTTTCTGAGACATCTTCTGTAAGGATTTTTTTTTAAAATAACATTTGTTTAAAGAAAACACTGAAGCTTCCTTCAAAAAATTCATAACTGTCTCTTGCGTGAATTTAATCAGGTGTCTTAATCCTACTGTCAGGAAAAATTACAGGCACCTTCTTTTTTTTATTTTCTCCTCATTTTTAGAAATGCTATGTGCTATATTTATATTTCTGAAGGCATAATTTTACAATCCTGTTTTCACTTTTATTTTCCCCCTTTCCTCATGGTGCAATTAAACAAAATCATGTTTTCTATAAAAGCTGTATTAATTCTGGTGAGGGTCATTAGACTGACAGCTTTGACGTAAAGAAATTTTCATTTACCCTACAAGAAAGCAGAAGAAAAGCAATAACATGCCTTTATCCTAACCCTGAATGAACCACTTCTGTGACTGGTCAGAGTAAATACAGTCTCAAGGGCCTGCTCCAGTTCATGACACCCCGCTGGGAGTGCTTGCAAGAATCAATAGAATTTCCTGTGCAACGACAATCCAGAAACATGTCCCTTTCTGTAAGGGATGTACTTGTCTCCAAAAAACTTATTTCACACTGGCCAAATCTAAGTCATTGAAAGGTTATTGCTTTAATTTACTTCTGGATTGTACTGAGTACGTTTCCAGTCCTATTTTCAAAAATGTGGCATTTTACTGCACCAGAACTTGGATTTACCACATGAACGTTTCAGTAGGTTTTCCTCTGTGGTGGAAAAGCCAACCAATTTATTGCGCTTTGTTTCATAGCTTCAGCTGGTGCTCTTCTGAAGATGTCTTAGGCCAGCATGTAGACTTGGCAATCTCCTGCGCTGTGTCCTCACCTTGAGATCTGAAACCACAGCTTGCAACATATTCTGCTTCTTGGTAAATGACAAAAATGGAAATGAATACCTTTAGTGCATAGAAACAGTGTTGAAACATGCTGTGAGGGTCGGGTGAAGAAAGTCATATTGTTCACTGCTTATCCATGTTTCTTGGGGGAAGAAGAGGCGGTGGTGAGGGGAGACTTCCCTCTCCATAGCAACTAAACTCACTTTTCCAAAAGCATTGAACACAAACCTTGAACACAAGTCTGCCCTTGCAGCAGACTGCAGTGCTGGAGGCAGGATCTCTCTTTACTGCTTCTTGGGGACAGGAAAAAAAAAAAAAAAAAAGGAAATCAGTTCTTTAAGATTTCCTCTTTAACAAGAAAGCCTAGGTAATGACTCTGTTATCCTGATATTTTCCTGTGGAAATGTTCCACCTGCGAATGTGTGGCAGGTGCCTTTATGAGTTATTGCAGCCTGGTATCTCTGGACATCTTCTGACCAAACCTCCTCTCCTTCTAGCAATCTAGAGGATTGATTTATGGTGTTCAAAAGCCATTCCTGACATCTATAGAGTCATTGGTATTGGCACACAGTGCTATTTCAAAAGGACCTTACTATTTTTGCTCTTTCCCATGTAGCTGGCTATTGGATTTATGGTCCCCTATGAGGCAGCTTCAGCTGCAAAGCTCACAAGTGTACATGGACTATGATACTTTCTTATTTACCTTTGATTTCTTGCCATTGAACAAAAGACTTAGGAGGTACACAGGGGACTGATTGATACAGTAGGGTACCACACCACTGCTTTCAGGTACCAGGTCCCTCTGGTGGGGTTTCCTGTTGGGATTTTTTTGTGGTATTTGACTTCAGGAAACTGGCCCCAGGGCCTCCCCTCCATGCCAGCAGCAATGCTCTGAGGACAGGGAAAGCCCCCAGACATCTGGCAACTGGATGCTAAGAGCAGAAAGTCCTGAGACAAGAAAACCTCAATAATAAGCTGCTCTGAAAGCAGCCCTGGTGAGGAGCCACCCCACACCCCTTGGTCAGGGTGTTTATGGCAGAGGGAGCTGCAGGGACGGAGAGATGAGAAAACCAAAAATATGTTAGGGAGCAGGTTTTCAGGGGCATAGCTGCACCCTGGTGGTTCATCTCACAGTGGCAAGGTGTCACCAGCACAAGTGAGGAGCTATAGGTTTGCTTCACCGTGACTGGAGCCATGCTCCAGTTGGATTTGGTCTATGAGGTGTCAGAACTGAGGCTGGGCCAGCCCATTTTTTTACTAGCTCATGCAGTTGAAAACAGTGATTCTCCTGTTCACTCATCTCACCCACAAATGGGAAAAGAAAAGGAACTAATTTAGCTTCACGTAAAGAAAACTCTACGTTTAGGATGGTTTTAAAAATTAGAAGCTGAAGCTTGAAGGGGTATATGGTAATTTCCTTTTTCACATACTGAAAAGTAACATTCTGTTACTTTTATTTTTCTGTTTATTCTATTTTTATTTCTGTTACAAATATTTTCCTTTGTCAGATCAAACTAAAAGATGAATTCCTCAATTACTTTGGCCATCTTTAAAATACTTGGACTATTCAAACATCCATTTGAAATGTCTCATGAATCTTTTGCTAGCCTTTAATGACATTTTAAAAAGTTTTTCTTCTTATACTTCCCAAGTGCTGAAGTCTTTTTCCCTTTCCTATCCTTTATTTGTTTTTCTCTTTTGAATCCTTATACCTTGTACGTGCCAGCTTCACTGACAAATGGGTACATGAGCAGCTATCTGGGATTTTTGGCTCAATGAAAATAATATGATATAACTTACTTGGTGCACTGTTAAACCGAGCACAGAAAATTATAGGTTGATCAGCAGAAAAGAGATACCTGGGACTGGGGATTTTTTTCCTAGCATTTGCTTTTCTCCACCCCTAGAGAATACAAATACCTTTTTACAGTTGTCATTCAAATTTATAGCATGTAGATATATTAGTGGTTACCTTTTCTTCCCCTTCTTAACTACCAAACTTTATTGCTTATGATACATAACAATCCTCAAAAGGCTTACCAAATTCTAAAGAAGTATTGGGAGAAATGGAGAATTCTCCCTCCCCACCTCCAAGGAATTAAAAAAACCCCACAACGTTCATTGACTCTGAATGAGAAGAAAATAAAACTCTTCTGGAAATTCAGGTACATTTCAGATTGATGTAATTTAGCATGCAGTTCTCAAGACACTCTAACATGTACTACAAAAAAATAAATCCCACTTTCAATAATGTGCCAAAGTAAATAAGCATTTTTGATTTAAAAAAGGCATGCTGCAGCGAGAGATTGGTGAAGTTTAATGGTAGAAGTTTTTATACCCTTTTAGAAATGTTTTTTATGGAAAAAAGGGTAGCTACACACAAGAATTGTTAAAAACCAGTGAGTAGGCTTCTCTATCTCAAGTCACTGGTTTCCTTATGATTTACAAGAGTACCCAAAGCAAGAATTTTGTAGCCCATCTATGTACAAATTAAAATGGAAGAGATGAACATACCTAAGCACTTTACTGGCATCATAACCAAAAGTATGAGACTTTGTCCCCTTCCCTGCAGCAATGCTGACTGGCTGAATGTGCTATCCACATATGAGATGGTCACAATCTAGTTATACTTCATCAAAGATGACGACAATCACAGGGAACTAAGTTTTTGGATGATTCATTGTTTGGAGACTAACTGTGCAGTAGTTGAATGGGACAGCATGCTTGATGCCCAGCAAAACACTGCCAATACTTTTTAAAGAAGTTTCTACAACTTTTTCCTTGCCACAGCTTTGTTCTCCAAAGCTGGTGACCTGAGCAAAACTGTTTGTGTCCTCCTAAAACAAAACTCTCAATGATTAGTTTGAACAGGCACGGCAGTGACTGGTTACTTGAAACCAAGTTTCATGTACACTTGCCAGAAATATTTGTCTGTCTTTCAGGTTATCAAAGAAATCTTTGAACTGGTTAGGAGGCTAGCTGGGAAAACACTATGATGGTGAAGCTTCACAGCTTGCATTCAGTCCTTTTTGTCCACTTGCATCGCTAAATGTGTGTTAAGATCCATGAACAGAGTTGCGTGTCCAGAAACGGTGTGAGACTAGGGAGTAACAAGTTCATGTAGCAAACTGAGCAGCATATAGGAGGAAAAGAAAGTTGTATGGTACCTAATTGCATGATAAACTGCTGACTAAATACAATTAAGGAGAAAACTGAATTTTTAAAAGCTACAATTGTGATTCTACAAAGGGACATTTTGTTTCTCTCATCCCATGACGACACAGCAAGTATCATATCACAGCCTCTTCTAACTGAACCACAGCATCTCTTGACTTCTGAATGCAAAAATAAGGCACATCCACAATAAGAGCTGTTCCCAATGAATAATTCAGCAAACTCCAGCCATGAAACCCACAACAAACACTGCAAGGAAGATGAAGTATGTTTGTTGCCCATCATTATGTATGTTCATGCCACAGGGATTTTTCAATTATTGAACAGTGTAGAGTTGCCTTTGTTTGTAGAAAATGTCAATTTGAATTGTGTGGCTTCTACACATTCATTTATGTTTGCCGAAGGCTGCTTAACATTAGCTTGGCTTCTTACTCGTCTGCCACATGAAGTTGCAGATCAAAAATACTGAATGATTACTAACATTTTATGAAACATCTTTAGTTGGATGCTTTAGCTGTCAAGACATTTCCAATAATTTCTTCCCATATTTTCTTATCAGAAGAAGCTTTATTAATTTTGTTTTTATTCACCAACCTAACCATTGTAAACAGCTGCTAATGTTACAGAAGTATAAGTGTCACAAGTAACAAGAAAGGAAAGGTGAAGTAGATAGTACTAAGTTTATGAGTTAATATCCTGGAAAATGTTGCTGCTTTTATTTAATTCATATTGCAATTCAACCCACAGCTTAAGAAGGAGCCATCTTTTCAATTTGCAGAGTGTATGAGAGCAGTGCTTTGGGCAGGCAACAATATTTTGCATGTAGATATACTGAGCTTCATTTTGGTGGTGTAGATGACTTATTTTAGCTAGTGATGACAGAAGTGAAGGAGTTCCTTATGTGTGAGCTTGGAGGCAAGAATCTACCTTTTCCTGGGGCACCAGAAAGAATGGAAAAACACCTTATAAATTACTGTTCTGTGTATTGTGTGACAAGAGCTATTGCATTTAATTTATTTGTGAGATATGAGGAAACTCAAGTTCATTCTAGAATTATAATTGTGGTGTAATCAAGTCTGTGCCTGCTTGAACATCCAGTGCACGTTTATGTCCTTAATTCCCTGGGTTCCAGGATTTTAGCAGATCCCTGGTTAGTCTCTGCACAGAAGGATTAGTGGACTTATAAGACAAAAGATGGATGTGAGACATGGTGTTGACCAGCTCCTAGTCACTGTCACAGCAAAACTGTCACAAACTTTCTCAGCTATTCAGGAGGGAATTTTGGAAAATGCTAGATTCTCCCAGGTAGATCCCTGCTATGGGTAGAGCAATCTGTATGCTTCAGTGTGCTGATGAGCATCCTAGGTGGGGATCTAGCTGTCCCAGGGACTCCCCAGGCAGTTTCTACTGCAGAATTGACCACCCTCTGCATAAGTGGGACACTTGGAAATAGTAGAAATAATTCCTGCAGATGCAGAAATGGTCACCATGTCCTGAACAATTAGGTGCTTTGTATGTAGTTTAAGATAATCAGTAACAATGGATACAATGCTGATACAAAGGCCCTTGCAATGGAGAGCCCTGCTGCCATCCAGACTGCAAACAACCATCTTGCTCAAGATTTGCGTCCCCACACAACCATTACCCTTACACAAAGATTCCAATACAGAGGAGGTGTTCAATTTTGTTTTTGTTTTGATTTGTTTTTTTAAGCAATCTGTCCATGTGTCCAGCAAGTGAATATAATAGGATTGCACATACTACACTCGACTGGATGTTTTCTCCCTTGGTTCAGAAGAGATTGTGCATATGCTACAAATTTTATGCTAAATAGAGTATTCTATTAGTCAGACAAGTAGGACTGATCGTGAAAGTGACATCACAGTTTTATAACAAAACAGAACTCAGAAATGTGAAGCAACTGGTTTGTTGAACCAGAACTTCACAGGTTTGATATTCTCCATATCATCAACATCTACGTATGATAAATCATGATAGCAAGCCACCATCAACAAGGTAATGACAAAAATCACAAATAGAAACTTTCCTGGAATGTCACCCTTTTCTATTATTTTAAACTTATAAATAAGATCTCCATAGCCTAAAATCAATCACTCTGACATTGAATCAGCTGCTAGATGTTAGGCACCAGATCTTCATAGTAAGATTCTTGTCTAGAAGGCCACAGAATAACTTCTTTCAAAGACAGTCCACACTTTCCTAATTGTTTAATAACTGAACACAGAACAAGATGATCCCTGTAGAGCTGAATACTGTTATCTTTCTTAACCCTAAAATAAAGTTCAAGGTTCCTGAAGTGATTTTGTTCCCATGGAGACAAATAATCACCGATGTTATACCCCTCAGTGAGTCCTGAGAGACAACTTATTGATTATGATGAAGCTTAACTGAGCAAGATAAACTGTAAAACATAAATGCAACAAAGTTATTCAGCAATTACAACTAATTAGTTCAATAATTTTGTCTGAAAAAATGATTTCTCAAATACAGAACTATTTGTATGTGTGCCCATCCACATGATGTTTTAACTTTTTTGATTTACTTCATGCTCTCTGAGTACTCCCCACTGTTAAATAATTGGGAAAAGCCAATGAAGGAAAATTCAGAAGAAATGAACAGATATTTTTGTATCTAAGGATTTCCACAGGATTACAAAGATTCTACTAATTAGCACGTCGCAGCAAAAGACATAACAAAATTGCCCGTTAATCACCATATAGCTTTTCTATTTCTAAATGTGTGTAATCATTGTATTTTTTCCTCAGTCCTGCACCCTACGTCTGCGGCATAAACATTAGAAATGCATACTTATCCAAAGATACTTGTCTGATGACCATCCAGCACTGGATATTTGTGCTAGGCATTACAGGCATCCAAATCTAACGCACTTACACGCCAGATGCATTCCCGAGACACAAATGTGTGTAAGTGTACACACCGATGCACTCTATGACCCAGCTTCCTTTTTGTGAACTGCAGCCAGCATCTCTGCCCTTTACCTCCCCCATCTGAACTCCTTTCTTACAGGGACACCTCAAGTGAGAGTTACTCCTTTAATAAATGGGCCCTTACAGCCATCACCTTTACCAAGTTCATGACAGCCAACCTGAGCACACAGCCCATAAGTGGATGGAACACAACCCTCACCACAGGCTTTCCTGAGAGGCAGAGTGTGATCTCAGATCAGCAGTCCAGGAAAGCTAACCCAAAAATCCAGTAAAGAAAGCTACAACATTAAGACAGCTTGGATTTATTGGTGGGCTACTCACACAGCCCACCCTCACCCTTGCTTTATTTATACCCTGCTCTGGGGTAAGATCTCAGCTTTGCATTGGCAGCTCTCATGCACACACTGATCCTTTCCCTGTATGAGTGCCTCCTGGCAATTCTTGCCATCAATAGTAATCTACAGCAGGCTGAAAAACAATTATTTGATTATATGACGCAACAATCACTCATTGGCCTCATTTCTGCTTGGAGAAATGCATCTGAATATACACCATACCTGACACTGTAACACCAGTACACAGGGAAGAATTACAACCGGAGTTATCCACCACTAGTAGAGTGAATTTAACTCATAGTACGATCCTCTCCAGACTCCTTTTCCAGCTATCTGCTTTCAAAGATACAAAAGGACCAAAGCAAAGGGACTAGAGAAGGGACTTATGATGAATATGAGGTCGTGAGCAATCCATGTGTCCTGCTCCTGACCTTTCTGATAACACACCATAATTCAGAGATATTTATGACATCCCCATTACCTAAGCCCATTTTCCCACTTCTAATTTGCATAAGTCAGATTGACTGTTACGCATCTGTCCTCTCCATAGACATTATGACAGTACCTCTAAAAAATCTTAAATAAGGTAGCTAACAAATAACAAGTTCAGTCATTAACAAGTTCAGCCGCAAATCATGATCTTATCTTCCATGCTTCAGAAAACAGTTTGTCCTATCACAAGCAACCAGGGCAGCTGATCTTCCTGAAAAAAATAAAAAAATCTGGCTTTTTATGTAGCTATGAAAAGATAATTTTCAGACTTCAAATACCCTAAATCTGGTTTCAGCTCCTGCAGACTTTGTAAGCCTGGGGAACCAGCTTCACCTTTTCATCCTGCAGCTCCCCACATACAAATCTGAGTTCCCCTTTCCCCTCTACTTTCCTTTGGGACAAGATCTCTCCAGCTTACCTATTGAGCCTGACAGAGCTGGTTATTCCAGAGAGTGATATCCCAGAAAATCAGCATGTTTAAATTATGCCAAACAAAAGTGCCAATTTCAAAGCCAGCCTGAAGCCAGGCTTCAAGCCAACATTGTGCCTGTGGGATCTGACACAGAGCCGCAGGATAATTCAGGCTGGAGGGGACACTGGAGGTCTCCAGTCCAGCCTCCTGCCTGAAGTGGGGTCAGTCACAAAGGGCTCAGAGCCTGAACCAAAGGGAGGAAGAGGCTGCAGTGCTGTTGCATCACCACGTCCCTGAGGATGTGTCAGGCCAGACTGGGAAGAGGCAAGAGGAACCATGAAGTGAGTCTGATGTCTACAGCTGGGGACACAGACCGGTCTGAAAACTATTGATTGGTTTTAGCGGAACAGGACATTTATAACAATGGGAGCATCATTTGGGGCTGGTACAAATAAAGTGATTTGTGAGACTAACAGGTGAGGGAGAAAAAATACCTGCCCCTACTGCACAGGCAATAAACTTTAAGAGAGAAGGATGTTTTGGTCAACCTCATCCTTCACCCAACCCCTTTTTCAGCTCTGAAACAGGCTTTCACCTGCACGTAGGTGCAGCCAGGAATGAAGAGGTACATTGTTAACAGAAAATACTGGGGGACTTCAGGCTGCTAACCTGGGGAGATTTTCAGGAGTGACCTGACATGGCTTTGGTTGGTTTTCACCAGTTATTCATTTGGGAATGTGTGCAACAGTTGTTTTCTGTCACTGTTTTTTCATGAGATTATTTGGTGGCTCTACCATCCAACCTCACTTACCTTTCTCTGCATGCTGCCTGAACCTTCACTGGTGCAGAGCCTTAAGGACATTATGGCTCGCCTAAGACAGTGTCTTTCCTACAGGAGCCCATTTAAAAGCTCATACATTTTACTGGGTGCTTATCATGTTCTCATGATATATTCCTCATTATTGTAACCTGAAATTTCATTTCCATGCCAATGACTTTCGGATCTGTCTTAGTGATGGAAAGCCCATAAACTGCTCTAAGTTTCCCAGTTGCCTGTAGGACAAATGAAGGCTGTATCAAATGCATCCTGGAGAGACTTAAAATGGGTGCTGTCTGCTCTCAACCTCAGTCCATGACCACTGTCTACATATTTCGATGCTTCGAAAACATCACTTGAAGCCTGAGCAAAGATTACGTCTCCAGGGAGAAAACTCATGCTGATCTGATTTTCAATTAGCTTTTTAATTAGGCAGACCATGAGAAAGATGAGGCTATCTTTCAGAATACTGTATTTTTTCAACCAGGTCTGCTGGCAGCTTCCATAAAATCAAGCCACCCACTTTTCCTTTGGACACAATCAGAGCAACACTCATCTGGTACACCAGCTCCATATAAAATGACCCCTCTTCTTTCATCAGCATCTTCACAGTATGGCTGCCAAAGAGCATTGGCATGAAAGATAGTTCAATGGGTATCATAGCAACTTTACTTGCAATAGATAAGAGAATGCTAAAGGAGGAAAAATTAATTTCAAGGTTATGGTGCTAATGCGCAAAACCTTTTTAAGGGCAGAGCTCTGTCTCTATTTGCAGTTTCCTATCTGAGTGTAATTTGCTTATGTTATTTATGGTCTAGCAAGTCACTCCTCCTGAGCCTTGACATCCATGTGTCTTAGCGACTACAACTAGCTAGATTTATGTTCTGTACATAAAAAGCTCCCTTGGGACTCTGTGCCTCTGAGTAAGCTCTGTTTTATTATTGATTCCTGAATTTTCTCTAACTTTCTATTTATCACATTTACCCTTTTGGAAAGGTTGTGCTTGAAATGATCTGTTGGGGTATGCAAGGGCAAATCATGCTTGTAATAAGAAGGTATCATGCACTGAGTTAAGCAGTCAGTTTGAAAAGACTGCATGATGAGGTTCATCAAATAAATTGATAGCACTGAAAGGAGGGGAAATTAAAAAAAAATAAAAACAAACCCACATAGCAATTACATATATGTCTCAGACTTTGAGCTTATTTCTTGCCTTTGCATTGATACAGAACTAAAGGCAAATGCCCACACCTTGGTCAGACATGGCCGTGGAGACAAAGAATTTAAGTTTGCATCAGGATAATGGTAAGGACAGGGTAAGCACAGGCTTCTGAATAGAGCTGAAGACACATGCTAAACTCTAGGGGAGTGGCACTTTCTACTAGGAAATATGGGTCCAGCGTTGAGGTGCCTGCACGCAGTGCAATGACTCCACTGGAAAAATAGATTTAGTCCTAACAAAATAAGTAATTACATTAAATGTTGTTGTGGTCAGGTCTCCACTTATTTCTAAGGCCACAGCTCAAGTGCCATGGAATGGGATTTACATTACAAACAACTCAGTGCCAATGCCAGACAATAGGACCAAGTAAGTTTGGAGCCATGAAAAAAAAGTTGGATTTTTCTAAGCCTCTATTTTTTTAGCTGATCTTATTATTAAGTATTATAATGGAGGTGTTTTCCTTCTTCACCAAACACATTAAGTGAGAATGGGAGAGCCCTTCCCATTGTGCTTGTTTTGCATTACACATCCATTTCAAGTCAGGTCAGGAGTGTAAAGAGCTCACATTGCTTCTAATGAAGCCATGAGCATTTTGCAGTGAGACAGCAAAAATCCTGATTATTAGCATTTCCAGCTTTAATCTACAGAGTAAAAATGGAATAATGTGTTTTTACAAAGATGAGGATAATTACAGCCAAAAAATAAGCAAGCAGATCAGCATCTTCTCATTAGTACCTGTGAAAGCTGCCAACAGTCTTAGGCCCACACAGGTTAGATTTTAGAGCATATTTCATTCCAATATTGTATTAAGACCAGTGATTTATTTAATCCAGGTCAACAAGCCTTGCTGCCTTTGCTTGAAGAGCAGGGATCACATGGAAGGCTTCTTTCTTTCAGGCAGAGAAAAGACAGTGCACAGATAGGGCTTTTTAAACACGTCAGAGATTGATTCCCAAAACCTCCATCTTTGCCTTCTTCACAATCAAAACTCATCACACACTGAGCTGATATTCTATTTAAAATCTTGAGATTACAAATAGCCAAAGCTCTTTTCCTACAAGTCTTCATATGAGATTGTCCCGTTTTCCAACATCATTACTTTTTAGTAAATTACCTCGCTTAAGCAAGTTGTTTTGACATGCTTTTAGGAGGGTTTGCATCAGCCACAAGGACAGGTTTATAAGAAGTGTGATATTAATTTTCCTCAGTCTCAGCATGCTTGAAGAAGAAAAAAACAGAAAGAAGTGTCACCACTCTTCATATGGGTTCTTGTAAGGAAAATGAACAGTAAAACAGTTTCAGAGTCACACTGCCCATATGATGTATCTTGGCATCGGGGTGGAGAGAGAAATGGAGAGCAACAGAATTGAAGAGACAGAAATTCTCAGCCACCAGAAACAAAGCTTTCAAAAAAACTAATGCATGCAGACCTGGTTACTAGGAAAAGTGTAAACCTTTAGTGACAGTTGAGGGACCTCCAACAAAAGCACAGAGCAAATGCATCCAGAGACTAGAAAAGACTCCTGCTCCGTTAGTACATTTTGGGCAAGTCTAGCCCTTATACCTCAGTGTTGAGCACAGTCAGAGACATTGTGCCCTGGCCCCTGCAGAGAACCAATACAAAGCTCTAATCTCTCTTCCTTTAAGGATCAGGAAGAATCATCAGGCCCTGAATAGATTTTTACAGACCAGCTCATAAATAAGTGTTTGTTTTTCCACTCAGCACAGTAGCTGAAGGAAGGAACAAATTGGGGCAGGGGAACAACAAAAAAAAAAGAGAAACAAAACTGAAAAAAAAAAGTCAAGCTCTAAAGCCAAGTTCACTGAGTCAGGCCAGAATTCATAGCTTGTGTGTAGACTCCCTGGATACATGCAAATGTCATGAACCTGTAGGGCTATTTTGTCACCCTTATTTTGGGCTAAGATGAGTCAGATACGTCACCTACTATCATCCATAACTGCGATACATCCTGAGAACACTGCTCCAGGCCCAGCTCATTTTGGGTCATTTTGTCTTTACACACCAATATGACTCCACTTACAAAAAACCCTCAAACCCATCACTTTTAAGGTAAAATTCGTATTTTCCTCTTTACCACGCATAGTGTTTATGTCACTAGGCAGCAGCTGCTGTAGGCAGGTAAAACGGTATTTAACCTTACATTGTCACATCTATCTGAGCTAAATTGTTGCATTGCTATGATCTTCACAGGGCAAAGAGGATTCACTAGCGGAAAGGTGGAGTTGTTTATGGGACTCTAATGATGATTAGTTTAGGCTAAGTCAAAAACCAAAGAGTATTGTACTGCCAATTCTTTGACACCATCTCCAAAGTTCCTTGGTAGTTTTGTAAAAAATATCTTCTGTGCATGCACTTTGGTTAGGAGCAAGAGAAGTAAAAGCCTTACATATTTCTGTGCTAGGGTTAAACAATTCTAGATTCAAGGGTTATGTTTGTTTTATTAAAAAAGGTTATTATACCCCTTCTTCAAATCAGCTTTCCCTGTGAAAGCAATGAAGCTTATCTGTATCACAAACAGACCCTTACAACTTAACTCAAACCCCAGCTGTTTAAACAGATTTTTTTTTTTTTTTTTTTTAAAGTGAGCACCATCTGATCTATTTAGAAGCCTTGTTTGCAGCATCTGTTGCAACTTGAGGTCAATTTGAGGACAACCAGAAAGAGCCAGAAAGGCAGTGAGTCCCAAAGGCAGTGAATACAAGTGGCGCATGTTAATCCTTTACCTTTCCTAAGGATTCAAATCCACCAAGGAGCACAAATTCCACCCACGGCTCTGCTGCAACTTCACATGGAGATGAACCAGCATCCCTGCCCTCATCCTTGCAGCAGAACAACAATGTGGAAAGTGAGACTACCCAAGACACTGGGATCAGTGTAGTTTCTCTTTCAAATAGCCTTGTTATGCCCAACAGGCCACAGTGACCTCATGAAAGTATCTGCACAATCAAAGCCAAGAAAACCTTACTTGCATTTTCTGTCATGAGAATACTTTTTTTTTTTTTTGTTTGTTTGGTTTGAGGTTTTTCTTTGTAATACAAGACATCTTTCCCATCTGGCATGATAAAGGTGGCTATAGGAGCATGAGTTTAATGAGAAGAAATCTATGGCATTTTAACCAAGTCTATTGACAGCAACAGCAGTATAACATGAAATGAGGATGATGCTAAATTTAAGCCCATGAGGCCTTCAATACACAACTTACACCTCATCAGTAGTCCACTGTTGGCAATCCATTAGTGCAGTTGCTTGTGCTGAGATTTGGTGACAGAAGTTAAAAACAGTGGCTTTAAAAACTGTTACTTTTATCTGGGGAGAGAGCTACTGTCAAAAGCTGTTTCTGACAAAAGATATTTCTGTCAAAACAGAGACTACACAGTTACATAGGCATTTGGACAAGGTTTTATTATTACTTCTTTTTGATGAAGCTTCATTTCACGGTCATGTTCTTGGAACTGAAATCTTTCCAGTTGTCTCAGAATAATAAAATTAATTGTACTTAAACAAATTAGAGATTTAAATTTGAAAAAGCAAACTGTAGTATTAGGAAGTCTCCAGTGGGCTTGCCCGGCTTCTGTTTTGCTGAGGCTCACAGTGCTCTGCCAGATAGATATGTGGCATGAATACACAAAGTGGGTCTTATCCACTACACGTAGAAAATAACACTGCGCACGGCCAGCACAACATGCTGTGCTGCTCCATTACTGCATTCCTAGCATGAAAAGAGAAAAGCAAGAGACTGAATAAAGGTATCATCAGCTGTGCCACTTCCACAGCATGGACCTCCTGGTGTGTCACCATTTCTATCTCTAGAATAGAAACAAAATCAGACTACAAAAACACAAAGTTCAACCCATTCATATTCCTGAAGCTTTTTTTACTTACCAGAGGAAAGGCCCTATATGAAAACAAATTTCTCTTTCATTAGATGCATTATTGGCAGGAAAGTCATTCTCCTGGGTGCCAGTCTTGCACCCAGGCTGGCATCCAGAATCACATCACCAGCTCCTCTCCCCATGCCCCACATTCATGCTCACGGCTTGCCACCAGCCTGCTCTCAAGTGTCAGAGCAAGGATCACTGCTGGGACTGCATAAAGGATCCATTGCTGACAGAGAAAGGAAAGCAGGGAATGTACTTAATCTCAAAGAAATTATGTCAGGAGGGAAAAAGGACTTTACTCAGCAACAGCTCACATCACAAGGCCCTGAAGGACTAAAGGAAATCACTCCAACCTGAATGCTACCATCTACTCAGTGGCTACACAGGACCATGAATTTCCCCTCAAACCAAGGCATTTTCACTCACTAAGGAAATGCAGGTTGAAAGGGTCACAAAAAATGGCAAGACATGAACAAAGACAACCCCTCACACACTCAGATTTTCCCAATTCACTTGCATGTTTAACCTGAGACATGAGTCAGCCTCTGCTGAGTACAGCCTGACAGCTGGGTGGGACATAAATGCTTTGGGTGAAGCAAACAAGGACAATAACTCAAGAACTGCCACTGCTGCAGAGATGGAGGTCCGTGTAAAGCACAATGCTCAGATTCAGTGTATTTCCTAATCACAGGTCATTGTTTCTCATCCTGTGTCCAAACACCCTTGGGCTGTCAATCTACTGACGGTAGTAGCCTGCACATGCGTTAGGCTGCATATGGCTGAAGGTTCCCCCATTCCACCAGAAGAAAGCATATTTGTCTTGCTGGTCCCAGTGCTGTGATCCCCCTACCCAGATCCAAGAGATTTACTGGTTATGCTGTATGTAATCCAGAGTTTCTTCACTGCTTTGTGCCATGGATGATATTTAAAAGAGCAAGCCGTCCTCTTCTTTTGTCAGTTTATGGTGTATTTCATCTCCCACTATCTCATAAAGTGACAGTTTGATTATAATGTAATTACCTTTTTTAGTGAACCTAGTGCATAATTTTATTTCCAGATGGGTTTATGTTCCTTATATTTAAGCTCATTATGAGCAAGACAGCTGCACAGTAAAAATACAAAGTAAGCTGCTTTTTAAAATTTTTTTTATTTTAAAGGTGAACATTTTGAAAGGCCTGCACAGTGAGGGAAAAGATACCAGTGTCACACAGTAGAAAGGATGAATCTCAAACATGAGAGCACAAATGAGCTTGAGAGCCATTTAAGGCATTTACACGGAAACTGAAAAAAAAAAAAAAAAAGTTTAAGTTTCCTTGCTTGGAATTTGGTAAAAGCTAATAGGCTGAATAGCTTCAAGATCCAAGAATCAAGAGCAAGGATCGGAGAGTGGCTGCAGACCACCACGGCAGGGATAACGCCAGTTCACAAATTGGTGAAATGAAAGTCTTTTTTATTCAGTCAAGTCTCCAAGCCTCCTGTGGCTGGGTACTTGCCAAGGAGCTCGTTTGCAAGTCAAGTATTATTTGTTGATGCTAAAAAGCAAAAGCTGATACATTTTGCCAAAACATGTGACAAGAAAATCCATGTAAATCAACAGTGCTTTGCAGCAGAAACTGTGGTTCCTCTCTGAAAACTGTCTCAGTAAAATGGCACCCTGGGGTTTCCTGTTTATTGCATCCCAGTGACTTCCAAATCAAACATGATCAGCTCAGACGCAAGTGATAATGATTTTTTTAACTGCTGCTTCTATGAAAATAGAAATGAAATTGTACAGTCAAGATGTGCTTTCTGGCTCACACGTCAGCAGTGTAGATCCTACAACTGGTATTTAGTCAATAATCCTATTTATGACTCACAATCACAATCTTGTCTATCATCCAGTTTGCAGTTTATTGGCATTAAAGGAAGAAATAAATGCAGAAGAAAAAAAAGTAATCCCAAAGTAAACATGTTAACTTATGCCAGAATGGAAATCAGATCCTCATTGGGGTCAATTCTTTAGCAGTGCTTTTACATCTGCTCTAGCATTTGCTGATACAAATTTTGTGTCCAACCTAGAGGTGCAGGGCAGTGTACTACGTAGTGTACTACGCTGACTACATGCGTTTGCTTTTTCTGAAGTGGGAAATTACTTAAATAAGAACTAATACAAGCAAACATTTTACAGTATTGCTGTAAAACAGAATCGAGACATACCGTGAGTCTACCCACTTCTCATTGCCATTTTGCCACTCATGACACTAATAATGGTGACATTTGAAATCTGTGACTTGCACAACTTGTACAATTTATCGGTACCACTGGCCAGGCTGCAACCTGGGGTCAAAGGACCTCCTGCTGAAAACTCCCACACTTTGCTCCTTACAACGTGTCAGGCCTCTTTCTCTTTGATCAGAGATTGCTTCAAAATAAACTTTCTGAAAATAAACAGAATTTTGCTTTAGAAATATATATATATACACACACATATGTTCCTGTTTTCAAACAGTTCTGGGCTCATTTTCCCGTATTTCCAAGTTTTAGGCCACTGCTAAGCAACCTAATCTGCTGTAATGAGAGTATCGCTCGCTTTCCACCTTGTATCTGTTCAGCAGCTCTCCTGGGACACTTTAAACTAGCATGTAAGAGTTTGATATTCCAGGCACGTATTCTACCTTATTCTATTGCTTTGCCACAGACCTCAGTACACCAACTTAATTGTTCATTTGTTTGGGCCTGTCAGTTCCTCCATTTCCACACTCCCACCTCGGTATGAGCCTTCAGTTAGGTGGTGGGAAAACTCAGAGATTATCACATACCACAACATCATTTATTTACTCTATCAAACAGGAACTATTGATTGATGAAGCTTGTTCAGTAGCAAACCTGCAACATAATTTTAACAAGAAATAGCTTAGTTCTATGTAAGAATTAGACCTTAGAAATTCAGATAAAAGATTTGAAACACAGTTGCTTTGCTGTTACCTTTCCGAGTGAAAAAATTAACGTATAGCAACAATAACTAGACATCTAGAGAAAAGAAAAGGGGAAATCATGTGAGAGAAAAATCAGAGATAAAGAGAAAAACAGTTTATGTTAAAGCTTAGCAGTCCCTGGGGGTATCGTGAAAGCTTCTGAATGGATGGACCATTTCTAGTAATTACAATGAATTGAGCAAATACTGTCAACTTCAGGTTTGCCACAAAGTGTCTTAAAAAAAAGGATAACTGAATTTTTAATTTATTCTTACTGAAACCAAGTTATTGATTGATTGAGTGACTAGGATCTGCCTACCAGAAAAGCTTTTTGTATGGGATTTTCAACACCTAAAAAAATAAACCTAAATCGATTTTTTTTTTTAACTTTTTTTTTTTTTTTACACAGAGGAACCTATTCCCTTCCTTCTCAATCAACTCAGATGAGCAGTTTTTGTAGATGAGCCATAGAGTATCAGAAAAAACAGCATCACTATTGAAACTACCTTCTTGTAAAGCAAAACGACTGGAGGAGGTCAGACAGAGTTCAAAGACTCATAATTCTTGGGTACATTCAAATTTCTCTTTAAGGTCCACAGTAAGACTTAAAACACTGTCCCTGCAGAGGCCTCCAGACTCCACTTCCCCTTTTTTCTATTTTGCCACATATTTTGGCAATTAATCAATGCTGAGGCATCGGAATTCTTCCTGCTCTTCCAGCAGAGGTCACTGAACAACCCAGGGACACAAAGGCCCACAGGAGGCTATGGCTGTAGAGGTCCCAAATCCACAAAACAAAGATCTTGCAGATTAAAGCCATAGATGGGATGAGATAAGGCAGTGATAAAGTTGGGACTTATCCAATACCATGGAACAGCTCTTGACTTCAACATGCTTGAGCCCATGCCCACCTTCCAGAAAACATGAGTCATGACTGAAGGTGAGTCCTCAATGTACTTAACTCCTCCTTTGTTTGGTTTTGTTCTAGTCTGAAAAAGAACTGAATTAAAAATTATAAATCATGGCAAAAAGGACATTTGAAAGCATCACTTACCAAAATTTCTATTTTGAAAGCTCAAAGAATGTGTCTTGAATTAAGGCCACAGGCCACATCACCAGTCCTTCAGAAAATAATTCAAAGCAATTTTCAGCTTCTTCATATCGATGTAATCTGAAAAATTTATGAATAAGTGGCACAGGATTAGTTAATTTTGCAGTTGTGATTTCCTCAAATGAGGAAGTGGCCCAGAGGTCAAAGCTTTATCTGACTGAGAGGCCATCAAGATGGTGACAGCTTTACAAAACAAAATGCTGAAGTTTCTGTTAAAAAATGACTCTATCAAAGGAGAAAAAAAAAAAATCATGTCAAGAGTCTTATTATATGACTCCATTAAGAAATTTTTTTTAATCAATACATGGTATGCAGTCCACATAATTCAATTTGAGAAAATTTTAACTAGATTATATCTTGGCGAGAAGACCTTACAGGTCACTTTAAACTCAATTTTTATCTGTCGAAATAATGAACTCTAGAAGGTTAAGAGATTAGCACTTCAGAGTATGTTTTAGTGCAATCAAAGGTTTCCTGAGAGGAGGCTATTGTACTCAAATTGTCAAAATCTTGTCTGGATTATCATATAGACAAGAAAAACCCCAAGAATTAATTTCTGCCGGTTTCCTCTGGCAAGATAAAATAAGGCACAGACAAGGTGCTAAAAGAAATGCAGTCATTTCCATTAATGAAAAAACTTACCCCAAAACAGCTGAAGGAATGCTAAAAAAAAAAAAAGGTAACCAATTACCCAACACATAGCTATAAAGTAAAGATTATATAAATCTGTAAGATGTTATTTTAAATATGATTGAATATCTTCTTTTCCACAAGTAATTCTTGACTTCATTCTTTTCAGTCATAAATGATTGCTACCTTCCTTTGGATTTTATTGTTTTCTGTGTATGTCAAAACCACAACCCAACTTTTACTCTGCATTTTCATTTTCAGCTTTTGAGATGACTAGTGTGTGCAAATCCCAGCATTTCTGTTCCCTCTGGCTTGTACTTCCATGCACAGAAAGCAGGAGGGAGGAGAGAATTAAGAGGCAGCCTGACCCACTGCCTTGCCAGAAGGGAGTCTCCCATCATATCTGTGTCTCACACACTCCCTGGTAACCACCCGCAGCTGAAATGCCACCAGGTCCCCAGTCTGTTCCAAGCTTCACCATCTTTCAGCACATAAGACAAAACATCTTGAGAAGTTTTTTGTCTTATGTCTTGCCCAGGGATACCCAGTACATTTTGTCCTCTCCCCTGGGGATGGGGACAACTGAGCATCTCCTCACCATCGCAGTCATTTACCTACTGACAGGTCACCGTGTCCCCAGTTTCAGTAATCTGTGTGGAACTATTCACTTCTCCCAGCCCTTCCCAATGCTCCCCAGTCCCTGATCACTTCACAGACACAGGAAAAGCTGCCTTGTAAAGTGCTTCCCCACCTCTGAGACCCCCTGCTAATGGCGGGGGCCAGGGGCACACACAGAAGCCAGGCTGCTGGCTCTAGCGGGCACCTTGGGCAAGGACCAGCCGTTGCAGCAGGACCACCAGCACTTTGTCCCGGTGGGAGACCTGTTGTCCTGGCTGCGCGCTCCACGCGAGCTGGGCAGTGCTGCAGCTCATGGCTCTGACCCCAGAGTAGATCGCTGTCCGTCACTGCGGCAAAATGCCATCACTCAGCAATACTGCCCATCAGTGACGGCCGAAGGCTGGTGGTCACACCAGTTGCTGGGGAACAGCCTCGCAGGAGTCCTCAGGGAGCCTCAGCCCTGTGACTTACGCTCAAGTCAGTGAGAATTGAGATCCAAGAGCCTTTTACAAAGATAAAATACCGCCCATGAACTGTGTGACTTTATCTGGCATTTGAGAAAGGCAAGCTGCTCCAGAGCCAGCATGCTGCATAGGAAATGCCAACAGGATCTCGGGGAGAAGGATGGCTGAATTTCTGCAGGGACCCTGAAAGGAAACCCCAAAAAGCATTAAAAAGAAGAAACGGTGGTATAATCCCTCTGTGTTATGGAAACCACTACAGCCTGCACTTGCTATGAATGCTGGATCAGGCTGCAAATAAGGCTCTTTTGCCAGTGCCAACAGAAGGCTTGCCTATGTGTCATCTTTGGCCATCAGCCTCATTACAATTTCTATTTTCCTACTGCCTGATACAGTTGCATGTGACCTGCTTACATTTTCTATATGATGAATGGGTAACTTTGCTTATCCAGAAGAAGGGTAATTAAAAAATAACATGAGGCCAAACAGACAGAGATAAGTGAATATTAAAGCATCTGACTGGCCCAGGTGCTTGAAGATATTGCTGAAAAGGTCTCCAAGTGAAAAAAAAAAAAAAAAACCCAAACAAATTACCACCTTGACAGGTTATTAAATGTTTAAAGCTTCTGGCAATAAGAGCTGCTAATAAAGAAACAGTGTAAACCAGAAGACAACAGCAGCAACAGTAATTACGCAGCAGAATGATTAAAAAGCACGCAGCTATAATGACTATTTTATGAGAGGAAGTCAAAGATTCAGCATTCAAAAAAAATCAATTAGGGACCAAAGGAGATGGAAAAAAAAATTCATTTAAACTGAATTCTTACAATCAAGTGATAAATCAGTCATGAGTAATTGTAGGGATCGCTGCAGCTTACCATGTTTTGGTAACACTGGCTACTCCACCAGAGACTGAAGAACTGCTCAGTTTCTCAGCAACCAAAGGGACTCCACGGCGTAATCTGTAAGAAATTGTTGTGCCCGACAAATTGTTCTGCTTGGCTGGAAGAATATCCAGCACAATCAAAATTAAGAAGCTTGCTTCGGAGAACTTTTCTTATTTTCATAGCAACAGAGCTAATTTCAGTTCAGTGGCACCTAACAGGCTCCTTAACTCTTAACCAGTTATAGATCTTCTGTGTCCTCTTCCTGCTCCTCCTTTACGTTTTTCCTCTCCCAGATTTTTCAGCTATCAGCTTCTCACAGTGATGCTAGCCAAGGAAAGGTCATTCTTGGACATCTGCCATGTTCCCCTCCAATCTAGAAGCCAGGGAGTTCAAGGGAAGAACAGGAGGAAGATGCATGGGAAAATCCGAGGTGATTCCCAACCCCTCCTCTCACAAAGACCCGTTTCCTTACAACAGACCCCACGTATTTGAACGTGATGTTTCACGCACTCCCTCATGTTCATGGCCAGGCAGGATCCCACCCCTCATCACCTCCTTGCTTCTTAGCTGCTGAACTGGGCAGCTCCTGGTGGTGGTGGGGTTTCCTCCAGGGAGGCACTCCTGGCGCTGAGAGGTCCTAGAGGTGAAAAGCCAGCTCTTCCCCAGGCACTTGCTCCCACTCTTAAGAAGCAATGTTCATTGTTATATATGAGAAGAGCTTCAGACCATACACCCCTGGACCCAGTGCGGGGTGGTCACAGGGTGGCACAAGCCCAGGCTCTCCCTGCCTCCGTCTTCACCAGCCCACTCATTCCAGCTTCCCTGCATGTCAGCCCCACACCCCTGTAACTGCACCAACATTCACAGTCACGTACCGCTCTGAAAAACATGCCCTCAGAAAGGGGACTGTTTCATTGCACTCTCACCCCATCCTAGACCTGCTGGAAGGGAAGCTGAGGGAAAGGGAGACAAGGACTGGTGTTGGCAACAGCCTGGATTTCGGTCAGATTGTATGTACAAAGAAAAAAAACCCTTGTGTTGAAAACTTTCTACACCAGATTAAACAGGCCTGTGTTATTGTAAAGGTAAAAATACATTAGTCGGTTCCCCTACTTGTCTCTTCCTTGCTCATTTTAGTGAGATTATTTTACATATCAAAGATAAAGGCCTTTCTAAAGCTTTTGTTTTTATTCCTGTAGCTGTTTTCTCCACCTCCCATTTGCAAAAATTTTTTTGAAACACAGAAAACAAAACACTCTCAGATATCCGCCTTACAAATATCAGAGAAAAAAAAAGCAACAGCTCCCACCCCACAAATATTGATATGTCTATATGAAAGAGATATTTCACATGGGCTCCTTTCAGCATGGTGGTGTTGGAGACTTGGTCTGACGTGCCTTGTTTGCTATAATCCCCTTCAATCTCTGTGTGTGCCAAGATGAGGTCCCTGCCCCTCCGCCTTGTTCAGAAGATGCTGAAATGCTCCTGAGTGCAGAGGATTGGACTGGACTAAGCACATCAGATGCAAGGACTAAGTATGAACAATAAATAACAAGAATGTGGATTAGGTCACATGAAAAACCTGTCTGTGTGTTGAGATAAAATATAATTTCTCATTTGCTGCTTTTCTATGTAATTCCTCTTTTTATATTTAAAATAAATACGTTAAAAGAATTTTTAATATCATGATTGCATACCTCTACTTTCTGTAGAGTAAGTATTTTATCCTCAATTATCAAATAATTTAAAAGTCAATTTTCAGAAGAAAGTGGGAGATTAAAAAAAAAACAGTGAGGATTTACCTGTGCCAAAGCTGCTCTGCTTCTCAACATTTCCCTGGAAAAAATAAGCATTGATCATTATCACTATACCATCCTTCCTAATTTGCTTACTGTTCAAATTTCAGAGTGGGATGCAATTAATTAATATGGGTTTACATGTGTTATGTTTTTAGATCTGGAAGTTATTGACAGCCACTTGACATTAATTATTTGTATTATTGACATCTCTGCAACTGTTGAAAGCTCTCTGGAGAAGAGATTGGGAACACGCCAGAAGTGGAGAGGCACAGTTGCCAAAGGCAGGTAGGGAGATGCTGCTGTTACACTTGTGCAGACTGGGAAAGCAGGTATTGCAACACGCCAAAGCTCAGGGTGCTCTTGTTATTGCTTCTGTTTTCATCAGTGAGGCTCAAAATGGAAGAAAGCAGCCTCAGTTGTTTTAAATCCTTGCTTCAAAATATTTAGGCACACTGTGATTCTACCTAGCTTTGGGATGTGGCTGGGGCACAAAAGACACAGAGAGACTTGCCCCTGCCACGTACACACGTGTGAAAAAGCAGCCTCCCCAGCTAGGTGCTCACGGGCAGGTGAGTTGAAAGTTAAGTGAGTCTCTGAGGTTTCCAATAGAGAGGCATACACACAAAATTAGCAAATAAACAAGTGAAGTAATAAGCAGAACATTAAACTTCAGAAACAGCACCAGAGAGGCAAAGCTCAAGTTGTAGGGGCACTGAATAAAGACCCAGAAATCAGATAAATCTGAATGCCACAGCCTCAGGCGGAGCAGCGCGTCCTTGGAGACAAAAATGGGGCAGGCACCAATCTGAGGGCAGGTGTGGGGGATCCACACAGCCCCCAGTGACGCTGCCTGGACAACAGCGACCAGGAGGAGACCAACCTTGGTGTAACCTGAGGGTCAGTGTAAGACCTGCAGCTGTCTGAGAGGGCATCCAGCCAAAGACTGATAATGCTGGGAGGAAATTACCAATGATGACCCTTCCTTAGTTACACCACAAGCAAGGGACTACCAAGAAACTTTGAGAGCAGGAGTCAGCCTGAGAAGAAATAAAAAGATACAAAAATTTGTGACTGTGGAGAAAGACATTGGAGTAGGAGAGTGGCAGCAGAGTGCTAGTCAAAATCCAGTTAGAAACTCAAAAAGCCATAAGCGTTTGTTAATGTTTTGTTAATGTCTAGTATTGTGGTTTACCTTGTTGATGTTGATCCTGAACATGTATTTCCATGATCTCTAATTGCTTTTCATTTTAAAAGAATGTAACTCAAACTGCTTTGATACTGATTTGATTTAACCACGTAAACTGTAGAGCTTTTTTCCTGAGAGATAGGCAAAATAAATGACACACATTACGTAGTGAGGAATGAAGGTATCAGAGAAACAAATTGCCCAAATGAAATATTTTCTGCTCACCTGTAGGTGTTGAAGTTGGGGTAAGCACCTACCCAATGCTCACATGCTGCTGAGAGCTAGTGAGCCAAAGGGAGGTAGGATGGCCACGTGTTTTTCCCTTTGCCTAGCCCAGGCAATAGGCCAAAGAGAGGAATCAAATAAGAAAGCATTAAAACATTTCCACTCAGAGAAAAGTTCTCCCCTTAATTACACAAGCAATAGTAAAGAATTCAACTTTTTCCTCTCCACACACATTATACTGTGCAGTAGTTTTTAGGGAGGCACAAAGAGAGGAAACATAATATTAATATGGGATGCTGCTTCACAGCCAAGAAACTTGTCCCCAGAGGTCACCAGACATCACTGCAGGTACCAGCACTCCCCAGATCAGAGGAAGAAACACCCATGGTTTTGGTACTGATAGCTGCTTCTGTGAGTCTACAGCAGCAAACAGGAAGCAAATGCAGCACAGAGATGTTTAATGAAGAAGTACCTTCTTAATGATCACCAGAACAGATTTAAAAACTTCAAGTTTTAACAGGTGTCCTTAATCATTTATCAATTACACCCCAAGATAGGCAGCAGCAGAGCTTTTGTCTCCTTCCTACCAGACGACTCTCACTTTGTCGGGTTTTTCTTTATTGTGGTTGGATCACAGCTCCCTCCTCCTCCTTTTGTTTTGCTTTGAGCACATGATTTGGGTCCCAGAGGTCCGCTGTTATCCTCTGTACCCCAAACGCAGCCCAGAAGCTCCCTCTAAGATTTAAACTCACGTTTGTCTCTGGTGGCCTCGCTTCATTTTGTAGCGTGCTTCGATTGCCAGAGCAGCCAGCTGGGGCAGTAAGTTAGAGAAAGATGTTGTTCCCATAGTAACTAATTTTCTTTACCCACTCATTAGATTAACACATTTCAGATCAAAGGTAGACGTGAAAATATCTCAGAAACAATAGTCCAAGGCATTCCTTAAATATAAGCTAAATCCACCACACTATCTCAAAAAGCACTGCTTAATATCAGAGCATACATCTATAGCGGCAATGCTCATTATGCTGTCCTGCCTGAAAGTTATCAAAAGCATCTTGGATAGTTCATTTTGTTGCAGACAATTGCTTAAGTACCAAAACAAATAGGAACTTCCCACTATCAGATCAGAGCTGCAACAAAGCAGGGAAGTTCACTGTCCCTGTGATCAGTGCTTTCAGTGCGCTCAACATTCGGGTAACATTTGCATCTTTGCTGCAGAAAAGGTCTGATTCACTCTTATCAGCTTCGCCTTCCCCAAATTCAATTTTGTTACATTTTTAGCACTCCAGCGTGAGTTGACTTAATGGAAGTTCAAGCCCAAGGAACAAATTCATGAGCCAACACCATGTGTCCAGACAATACAAAAAGCCTTCAGGCTGCTCCTGCTCCATCACCATACAGAAACTCTGCCATGCAGAGGAAAGTGCAAGAGAAGCCCTGAAAATTCCATGGACCTTTTGTCACTGAAGGTTTCCAATAACACCTTCTTGTAAAATACACAGGACACGGGGGCAAGGGACAAGCAACCTTTCCCAGCTTTTGTCATGCTTTCCCTGGAGCTTTAGATAAGGGTTTAATTTTTCTCACGTGCAAATCCCCAGGTGGAAAATGAGCCATCCATTTTGATTCCCTTTCTCATCATTCATCTCTCCAAACTGATTTTATGGTTCTCATAGGGCCTTACCATGTATAGATATGTAACATACATAATAGCTTCCTATACTGCTTGTGAAAACTGCAGTTGGTATAATGGGTTCTGAACATGCCTCTAAATGCTACTGTAATGCAAGCACCAACAGCGATCTTGCTAAAAACCCCAATCCCAGTCCTTTGCCAAGGCCCCAGAAAAGCCTATTTACACCTAACAACACAATTTAGAGACTGACTTTCACTGGCATTTTCATGTTGCTGTCCCCTGTCCATTTGTATCTGAGAAACAGGATTTTCCCAATGACCGCCTGCAATTTCACTGGTCTGTTAGAATTACCAGGAATTGAACCTTGTCCTTTTCACTTTTTTCTCTGCACCTCCCCTTGTCAGAAATCTCATTTGCCAGCTGTGCAGCCTTGGTGTGCTGGCTCACCCCACCAACATCTCGCCTATCTTTTCCTCAGTACAGCTCCTCACAAAAGTGCAATTTGCAGGTGGCAAAAAAATAATTCTCATCTCAGAAAGTTGCCCTAGAGTTCTGGCAAAAATTCATACCAAAGGTGTGATGTATATTAAGAACTTAGAAGAACTGATGCTGTTCATAATTTCTGATGACAAAGTCAGTGCAACCCTTTGTCTAGTGAGGTGGAGGAAAATGTTATGTGTCTCATCTAAGTCCTCTCACTTCAGATACTGTAACACCCTCTTCTAATAGCTTTGCAGTATTGGTTCATTTTAATTTTCCCTTCATTTTAATTTTCTTTTGTCTCATTGGCTCTTTGACTGTCCTGCCCTTATCTATTTTATTCCTACATAGAAAGGTATCACTGGATTCTTGCAAAATAACTCACATCGATTCTGCAATGCTGGATAGTGCATGACTGGGTCTTTGCTTTTGTACTGGAGACTCTCTGCTGGTTTTTGTCACTTGGGGAGACAGAAATTTGGTCCCAGTTTCGAAGTAAACTGCAGATGAAAGAGACTTTGTCTGCTTTGTTGTGCTATAACCTTAGGCTAGAGCTTTAAAATAGATATGATTTTGGTCATTAAAAAACCTGTGGCCTTTTTCCTGTCATTTATGTTCTCTATACTTTGTGCCACAGAAACATGAGAGGAATACAGGCACTCCAACATGATGGAAATGACAGACAGCAGCCGGTGCATTTTGAGTGCTAAAATGCATGCATTAAAATGGTAACTGAATGTAAAGAACAAACAGTTTTTCTCTCAGCTTCTAATATTTACTGTGTTTAAAGTATAATAGTCAGAACGAAATCACAGACTTAAATTGATGAAAGCAAGCTGAATGGTAGAACTGGCCATGAATTTCATAAATTACTGCTACTTAATAGCTGTAGCCCACTATGGTTATTCACAAGAAAATACATGTCAGCCATGTCACTACCCAGGGAATAATCATTCGCTGAGACTCATCTCCTTGCTTCTTTTTATTGGCAGAGGATAACTGGATAAGCTGCCCTGTTTCTACTGGGAAAAGCCAAGTTGCCTGCTCCCCAAAGGCAGGCAGGCAACTCCATTCTGTGTGGCCACACAGGGAGTGAAGGGGTGTTTCCAGCCCTGAACTAAGTGGTGTTCACTTGGGAATCAGTTGCTGCCCTTCTCAGAGCACAGCAGAGGCGGGGTATACCTTTGATCATCAGATACCAAGGTAACCGGCTGGTTTTCCTGTCTCTCAACTCCTATATGTTGCTTTCCTCATTTTAAGCATCCAAAAGCAAGAGAAGAAAGACGACCGTTTTCCCCAGAAGAGAAGTCTTCAAGCACTTGCTTGTGTGAACTGCTTCTCGTACCTCTGTTCAAAAAAGGAGATGGCCAGCAATTAGAAGGCAGGCAGTGCTTTCGGAATAATTTTGCGATTTTCTCTGTTTTGGCATTTCAGAAGCTTCTGCTCAGTTAAATTCCCACAAACAGCAAATGAATGTCCTTTCAAGTCTACCTCTGCACCAGACTCAGTGTCATACGTGCCTGTGAATAAGTGGTGCTTTCTACTTTGCAGGTAGAAAGTAACCTACCACACAGACTTTCAAGGTTAACTGAGCTCTTCTGGGACCCTGAGATTTTACCACAGGGTGGATAAACTCCTCTGCTACATGGCATGTTACAGGCTGAGAAGGAGGATCACCTTCCCCGGTACTTCTGGGGTGGTCATTTTTCAACCCTTGCTTGAGACGTTGGTGGGGTGAGCTGGCACACCAACCCTGTAAGAGCTCCATCCTTCTCATGACTCCATATTGTTGCAAACACAGACAAAACTCCAGCCACCTTCTCCTTTTAAATCTCTCTCGATCCTTGCCAGCCCCATCTCCTGCAGCATGAACACCTTTCTGTCCTGGGAGCCAAGTGATTTTACAGCTGGCAGGTGGGAACAGTGCTGCACTGAGCAGGCTCCACTCTTTGTCCATGGTGTGTGCACATGCATGTGCAAAAAGCTTATTTCAGTGTCTATCTTGTATCACCGATTTGCACTTGCTAGTGCACTTACTTTGCTTCAATCCTGTCACAAGCTACTCATTTGTATCCTACATGTAACTACATGTAGTTCCTAAGCAATAAACAGCATAGGGGGGTTTTTGGGTGTAATTTTCTTTTTTTTAAGTAGACATTACCCCAGCTGCTCCTAATAGTTAAACCTGTCTCTAATTAAAATGTCATGCTCTGGTACGTGATGTTCGTGTTCACCCCCTGGAATCCATCAACAAAGCCAATCAATACACTGTGCAGAACACAGATTACAAGAGGTGCCACCCAGCCACCTTTGTGCATGCAGTTGCTCGCTCTCGCTGGCAGCTTTCCCAGCATTGCTGCAGACGGCCGACACAGCACAACTGAGAGCAAAAGTAGTTTATTGGCAGAGATGCACACTGTCACACAAATTGTGGACAGCTGCCCTAACACATCCTGACAAGGAAGCTCTGATTGGCCTTGACATCTACAGGATATACAACTCTCCAACTTTCATACAGGTCCCAGGGGAGTCCATCGGAGACCTGTTCCCCAGGAGAGAGGTGGGTTAACATGCCGGGAGTTAGCCAGCATTGCTGCTCCCTTGTTAATATAAACAGCAGCAACTTGCCTTAAAGAGGAAGGCACAAAGTGACCTTCACCGCCTGGCAGTCAGCGGTCTTAAATCCAGCAACATGCACAACACAATACTTTACAAGTCTCCTAATGGTTTTTTAAAAAGAGCTGGAACATAATAGCTGCCTCCCCCACAATATCTCAGTTCAGCCTGCGACTTTGAATGTTAACGTGTTTCCTCGCTAAACCTTCTGCAGCAATTGCTCCAGCTGCTTGATGCCTGAGGTCTGTGTCAAATGCACAGCGAGGGCCCCGGAGGCACACATGTGGTATGAAGTAACACCACCCGATAGGGCACACAGCAGCACCCCTTGAACTTACGTGTGTCCTTACTCAGCTGAACGCAGTCACTTCCCTGAGGTTGCCAAGTGCTACTTAGCCAAATGGCTCAGCAAACCGTTACTCTCGCAAGAGAGCCGCCAAGTTCAACATGAGGGAGCTACCCTGCAGATCAAGCAGAAAGATGCTGGTGACTTCAGCAAGGCAAGGATTGTAACCGAGCAGGTGGAACTTGTAGGAGTAAATGCCTGGTTGATGTAGCGTGCCAGCGTGCTGAGCTGCTCACCAAGCATCTTGTCGTGGTTTAACCCCAGCTGGCAGCTAAGCACCACCCAGCCGCTTGCACACTCACCCCCGCATTGGGATGGGGGAGAGGATCAGAAGAGTAAAAGTGAGAAAACTCGTGGGTTGAGATAAAGACAGTTTAATAGGTAAAGCAAAAGCTGCATGTGCAAGCAAAGCAAAATAAGGAATTCATTCACTCCTTCCCATGGCAGGCAGGTGTTCAGCCATCCCCAGGAAAGTAGAGCTCCAGCATGTGTAACGGTGACTTGGGAAGACAAACACCATCACTCTGAATGTGTTCCCCCCTTTCTCCTTCTTCCCCCAGGTTTATATGTTGAGCATGGCATCATATGGCATGGGATATCCCTTGGGTCAGTTGGGGTCAGCTGTCCTGGCTGTGTCCCCTCCCAGATTCTTGTGCACCCCCAGCCTACTCGCTGGCTGGGCAGTATGAGAAGCTGAGAAGTCCTTGACTAAGTGTAAGCACTGCTCAGCAAAACCTAAACCATCAGTGTGTTATCAACATTATTCTCATCCTAAATCCAAAACACAGTACTATACCAGCTACTAGAGAGAAAATTAACTCCAGCCAAAACCAGCACACATCTTTGCAAAGGAGTGAAGCAATCCTGGAAGAATATACTTCCAGCGAACTTTCAGACAGTGATTCACTTTTCTGAAATCAAAAGGCTTTATAAAGGAAGTGCCTCTATTTTAGTTACTTGCTTATTAAAATCAGTTTGAGCAGGGATGAGTGGTTTCAGGAGGCTTTGGCTGATTGCAGTGATTGCAGCACCCAAAGGTGTTCTGGACCTTGGCGTTGCTTCCCTCCCCTTTTGTGACAACCAGCATTTCCTCTGTAAAGGTTGCCTCTAACCTATCAGCTGGTTTTCATCTTTGTCTCCTAGCACTCATGATGTAAGAAAACATATTCACAGGCTGTGACATTTCTCCTCCAAACAGCCAACTGCTGACCCATTCCCTGCTCCTCCACAATGTTTTTTTGGGCGAGACTGGCCTTCTCAGAATGACACAGATCAGCTTTATCAGCTGATATCAGCCTCAAGCAACAGATTAAGATATTTTTTTTAAAGCTGTAAATCAACAATGCACATTGTGTGACAGTGCCAGGTATTGTAATAATTTTCCAAACTGCTCTCCCATCTTGGAGACTGTTTCTGATTTGGCTGTTGACAAGTGCCACATTAGGGACCTCAATCACTGCAGCAGGCTGCAAAGCTCTGCTCTGGCCACATGTCCTCAGAGGAGCCTGGCCTCTGTCCTCCACAGAAAAACACAGCATCCCCACCCTGTGACCCAGCTGACAGAACAGCTTCCTGCAGTGGGATACCTTAAGCGTGCTTCTCAAGTTCAGCCTGACAGCTGGTAACACATGCAGGCACATTTTGCATTCACCTTCCGCTTAGCACCATGGAAAACCTGAAGTCTGATACAGGCTACAGGTACCACCAGCACAAGCTATCACCTGGACAATATTTTTATTCCAAGTTACCCAACACACAGCAACCTAGAAAAAGTCTCTTGTTTAGGTCTAAATACTAACACAGAAAAGCATTTCAGCTAAGTACCTCACTGGAGTTTTGTTTAATTGTTTTTTTGATAAATGGAGGGAAAAGGGGATAGACTGGCACATGTGAAAAAAAATGTTAGGAAGCTGTCAGCTTCCTTCACTACCATGCATGTGGTTCTGAGACACAAGGTAAAATCTTACACTGAAGAGTAATATAGCAAACCAAGATCTGCTGTACAAAGTCATTTATTTTTGCTCTTCTGCTGTTTCTCAGGTGACAGTCACTTAATAAAGAAAGTCTCTGGGAGCTCTGTGAACAAGTGCACTAAATGTACACTTATATTTCATTTTATTTCCAGTCTCATCTCATCCATGCCACTGTTCTCAAGGCTCCTCATCACAATTGGACCAAGCATCTTCAGGTATGTGCTAATACGCTATCATTGGCTCCCTGCTAAATAAGTCATGCATAGGAAGGCAGCTTTTGAGTCAGATTCCATGTTAACTGTCAGTCAACTTCAGAAGAGGAAATTCCATTACCTAAAACATATTTCAAGGTAAAGCTTAAGTCAAAAAAATAGAAATTATTTTAATGGTTATTTGGCCAGGTCTGCAGTACATTTTTAAATAAGAGGCAGCGAACCTCTCAATCTTCACAATCTGGTTGTTTATCAATCACCAGAAAGAATAAATATGTGATTCAAAAAGCACTTATTCAGTCTTAACCCTGTAGTTTGCCACAATTAATCTTTCATAAAGAATCCTGAAGAAACCACCCAGGGAATCTGATATACACCCTCTGAAAGAAGGAAGTCCCTGTAACTCTATTAAATGTTTTAAACCCCCATTTTCAATTGAATACATTTAAATGGGATTTTGCCCAGCTGAAACAGTAAATTTAAATTGGCTACTGAAGACTTACTTCCTTAGACCTGTTTCATGACTCCTCTATACCATGTACAGTATACATTTGTAAGTTGTGGTAACAGAGGTTTCAGAAGACCATCTAGAATGCTGCATGAGGTTGAATTTTTTGTCAGGCAGGTTAGACTTTTGAAGTTCTGCATTATACTATGAACCATTAAGATAAACCACGTTGGAGAACCAGATCGTTGTTGTTTTCTTTTTTCTTCCAAAACGTGCAAACGCAAACACCAAACATCCCCCCGTCCCCTAGCAAAAGACAAACAAGAACAAAACCCCTGACTGCCTTTGCCCCTGTGGAAATGGAGGAGAGCCCAGTTGTGTTCCGCATGGGGAGCTGCCTCTCAACTGTGTGGCTGGGAGGCTGTGCATCTCCATCTCACACCTTGCTCTGCCCCTGACCTTCTGGGTGGCCTGGGACACACACCTCTCAGTCAAGTTTTCAAAACAGTGCAGGAGTCTATGTCCCTTACTGGAGAAGAAACTTTTGATCAGTTCTCAAAGAGTCTCTGTTTCAGCATGTGTAAAACAGAAGTTCACATCGCTGCTGGGCTGATAAGCCCTGCCAGGCTAAGCTCTTTAGAGAGCCTGAGGTGCTCACTGCAATAAAGTGCTATATAACATAAGACAGAAAAAGCCCCACTCCACCATGAACTGCCTCTTCAGGGCCAACGCGCTGCACTCAAGAAGCCCGGCTGCCACCTATCACTGCTCGAGTGCAGCACTAAGCCTGTACTTTCGCCTGTGCCTGGACTTGCCTTCTGCTAGGGAATACGGGGAAAGTTGCAATCTCAGGCTGACGCTGAAAGGTTACGGAGTTGTCTTTGCTCCAAATCAACTCTTGCCCCATCTGCTTCCCTAGCATCTGTTCCTGTAGCAGTTCCTGACTCCCCCCAGTGAAGGAAATTGATCTGCTGCATGCTCTCGGTACTGAAAGGATAGGAAAGGAGGAAGCAAAATTGGCACTGTACCAAGCTCATAAGTATTGTGCAGGCCCTGTTGAACAAATCTGTTCTGCACAGGGCACAAATCACTGCCAATGATGAAATTTTTGCCTACCTCAAAGATCCCTGTGGACGTGCCAAGCATGATTCTCACTTCTCTGGTTCCTGGGCAGGGTAGCATTGATACATGACTAAGTTGGGAGGAATAGTCACTACTGTCATTTGAGAACAGAGTTATATGTGCCTTACTAAAGAGCTTGAGACATTTTGGTAAGGTCTAATATCCTAACTACCTTAACAGATGACATAAGTGTGTCTGTAGGGAAAAAGAGCAGAAATGTGGGGATGTACGTGAACAGCAATAAAGGAAATGTAGGAAGAAGCAACTAATTTTAATAGGAATGGAAATGAAGGAAATATGGAAGAATTTGAAATATAAAATTAAACAACCCAATTGTAGTTTTTCAAAGGTAGGTGAACTTATAAATGCAGACATGGATTAATGGTGTCAAGACTGCACTATGAGAACGACAAGAAAGCAAAGAAAAAAACCAAGGTCCCACACTTCCATTTTGCAAACTAGAGCAAATATAATATCCTGACATTCTCTAGGAAACTCTGGTGAGTGGGATTCTAGTGATGCCCTTGTAAAGCCAGGGGATCAGCTGAGATATTCGGAGAAGTAGGCAGCAGCAGGAGACATAGTTCAAACATCTGAACAAACCCCTCTTTCTTCCAGATCTTCTGCTGAAGATCTGCACCTGTATTTGCCCAAATTGTCATTAAATAATTTAGTTTTTCCTTTCAATCCTGAACCAGGAGTCCAGGCACAGCATTTAATTAGTTTCTCAATTATCATTTAAATGTTTGCTCATCAAGTTCAATAAAGATCAAGAGGCTGAATTTTGAGACAAGTGGCTGTGTCATTAATGATCTCCCAAGGGGTGACTTATTTGAAGGTTAACAATTCAAGCAGAGGTTTCTAAAAAAGCAGATAATCAGTATAAATACTTTTGGCTGCAGACACTGCCCCTGTGACCAAGTGCCTAATTCATTTGATCTTAATGGACTAGGATATATTTCACGCGTCACAGCAACAGACTGGTCCTAAGCTGCAGTCACCAGCTTCAGAGAGGTCATATCCCTCTAAAAAATATTTTCTATTGAGCAATTGTACTGCAGAAAATTATCAAGTGATTCACTAAAATAACATAACTACACCAACTGCTGAAATAAAGAGGTAGGAAGACGTGCAGTAGCAATTTCAAATAAGTGTTCTAGTGGCTAGAAATCTGCTTCTCAAAAGAAACATCCTTAGATTTTCCTGATCTCCTTTCAGCCATCAGTCATCAGCTTATTTCATGAAACATTTGTTTCTATCACTGGAAAGGAAGGAGACAGCAATGAAAAATGCCCAAATTTATCACACCTCTTTAAACAAAGCTGCATCCTCTTTGCTTCTATCTCTAGGCTGCCTACAAAGTCTGCTACTTGCAGAAACGTAAGGATTTTCCTTCAGCTTAGGCATTTGCAGGGGCTTTAGAGATGAAGAGAGCAAAGCTCAGATCTTGGATGTCACAAGCAAGATACATAAGGAATCCTTCCCACAAAGAAGACACATTATTTGTAAACCAAGTGAGTGCTGGAAGAACAATGCCAAGATATACCAAAAGGTTGCCTAGAACTGAAATCTGTAACCCTTATCTGCTCTCCACATCTCCCAACAGACATCCGTACAATAGTGACACTTTGATGAGCAAACATAGGCAAGCTTTCCAGAACATTTTTCCATATGAAGAGGGGAAGAGAGAACCAAAATATTCAGTCAGTCCCTAAGACTGGATTGCTGAAGGTCAGAGGCAAAGGCAGGACATGGCACAGGGCCAACAGTGACAGAAAGCTGAGTAGACCAAATACACCCACCTGATCCCAGTGCAGGATCCATACCATGATGCGGAAGAAATCAATAACCCCAAAGCTCACTATCAGGGCATCCTATCAGGAAATCTCTTCATAGCCCGAGTCTCTTGGTCTGATGCAGAGTCTCTGAGCAGACATAAAACTTCAGAACTGAAGGGAAGGGATGCTCTGACATTTGAAGCCCCTGTTTTTCTCTACAGCATCCCTTCTCCAGTCACAGCCAATGCATAGTGTTTCAGAGGAAGATCTGCACTGGGGAATTAGCTCCTGAAAGTAAGCATTTGAAACCATAAGCCTGGGAGGCCTGACCCTTACTTTAACAAGGTGATTCTATAGGTAAAAGCATACCAAAGGGCAATACCAAAAAGCCTACTTCACTTGGAGCCATGAAGTAAAGGGATCTTCAGCCACCAGATTTTGTTGCACTCTGACATCAGACCTCTCACCTTTTTCTAGTGATGGCATTGATTGACTTGTCAAGTCTCATTGGAAAGATTTTCATGCCACCCTAAATTATCTAGAGCACTATTGAGTTGTCCAGTACAACTCTAACACTGAAACCCCAGCTGGGTAGATAGCTGTGCAAAAAGTCTTCATGTGTTTTACAAGGTAGAACCATCTCGGTGTTTCTCTTTTTCTCTTTTTATAAATCCTGTTGGCCTCCAGTTGCCACGGGCATTCCCCGAGAGCTTCAGCCAGGACAGGGCTCTCCAAGCTCCCTCTACCTTCTTCTAGACTAGTGCTCTGAATAGCAAAGTATCGGCTGTTAAGCAGACCCTTGCTGTCAGTTCCCACATGCACATATTACCTTGCGATTGGCTAAATCAAGATGCACATCACCACACACAGTCATACAAGTAGACAATCTTGATTAGTGCCTCAGTAACCTCTTCTTTAATGTTTGCTACTCAGTCTGTCATTTGCAAGTTATATATTGCCTCAGATTTCAAACCACTGGCGAAACGTCAGAAATATTCAGCAACACTAAATCAGGAATATATCCATCACTACGAACTCACAAACATCCTCCCATTGACGAGTATGTTGAGGTACACCAGTAAGCAGACCAGTTCAGATTTTATCCATTTTCTAGTAATATCTTATATGACCCAAGTAGGTTTTTTTTGTTTTGGAGTTTTTGTTCAAGGACAAAAATCAGATGTTGTATAGCATTTATGGCCAAATATCTTGGAGAAACCCAAGCAAACTGTATCAGTTCGATTTCTTTGTTCATCAGATATGCAATCCTACAAAGTAACAAAGTGAATTTCACCAAGGCCATCAATGCATGCAGATTTGCTATGACAGTTTTAGTCCAAGCTTTTGTGACTACAGTTCTAAATTAACCATTTCATTAAATTGTTTAGCTGCTGAACTAGCCAATCCACAGTTCCCACTCACCATTTAAAAGTCATTTACTATCACAAGCTTTACCTGTTACAGGTAGAAATTTGTTTAGCTGTCTGCAAACAATTAAATTTATTGCAAGCTTCCATCACAGGCTTTTTCCTCCGAATTTTTCCAGTTACAAAAGAGGCTTAAAAATCAGCAAACTCAAGACTAACATGGTTAAGAGTACACTCTGTGCTAATTAAATTGAACTAAAACTGCTTTGCACCAACTGTAATGACGATATGAAATAGGGCTACACAAATAACTGATTTCTCAACTTGGTTGCTAAGTTCAAAAAAAAAGGGTTTTTTTCCCTAATTAGAATGATTATTTTTTTGTCTTTAAAACCAAATAAATTAAGACAAATAAGTTAGTTTTGTTTGCACTGAAGCAAACTGCTCTGATTCCATGTTGATAATTTTAACCCATACAATGCATCTAAAATGCCATGAGCATTATTCACAAAGAAAGGAAAGGGAAGAGATTGATGTCTGGTGCTCTTTCTCCCTTCTGCAGTCAGGTTTTAGAGGACTCAGTGGAAAACATGGGAGCCCTTTTGCTGCATGAAGAGGATATAAATTGAAGTCTCCCCTTGACAAGGGAGCTGTAGCTAGAGCTGTCACTCAATGCCCACAGATGATTACAGCACCCTGATTCATCACAGCACTGCCACCCCCTTCCCCAAGGCTCTGAGCTGGGAAAGGACAGTTTTGCTAACCTGGTGCTTTGTTGCATTGCCTGCTCTAATTTCTAGGACACTCGGTTAGGGATCAATAACCTCTGAACTGGATGAAGGACAGTGAGGTGACTGACTGTGGCACATCTCCAGCTCAGGCAATTATTACCAGCTGGCATAGGTGTGTATGGGGGAGGAGAGGAAGTTTTTCCAAGGTGAAAAGCAGCACACCAAGGCTTTCAACAACTTCTAACAGAACAGCCTGGATCTCTAACTCTTTTTTTGTGTTTGTTTGTCCAGTGATTTAAGAGTCATGGATCCATGAGTCAGTTCCCAAGCATTCCAGCTCGAGGTTATCATTGAATCATAGCCATTGTGAAATGCCTCGTCTCACTTTTCATGCAACATTTTTCTTTCCTACTGTTGTTTGTATTGTTGCCCGAGTGTTGCAAGCCAGCCTTACAATACAGGAACAGTTTAACTTTCCCACCTCCTAAGTGCATAGAAATAACTTGGCCTCCCCTCCTCCCCATGCTTAGTGCATTACCATACAGCTCATTCAGGACTGACAGCTTCCCATTTTTAGGCAGGGAGTACTGCAGGGGTGGTGGAAATGTACAGTGTTGTAGATAGGAGGGAAGGAATACAGGCAGTACAAGCTAACCCCTCCTAGACAGATATTCTGACATCACAATCCTTAACATTGTCTTAGAGGCATTTGAAAATGAAATAAAATAATTGTGGGAAGAAAACAGGGTGAAACATTCTTCCCATCTTCCTCATGCTACTCTTACCCCTCAGTCTTCCCCTTGAAAAATGCCCTTACCTAAGCAGAAACGCCACAAAGAAACTTTCAGATGCCAATATCAATCGTCAGCCTGCTGGCAGGGCAGACTCACAGGGCCCTGTTTGCATGCAGCCTGGCTTTTGTGCCTTATCAAACAGTCTATGCACAGGGTCCTCTCACCGCTATTGTTTTGCATCTGGGAAATTAAGCCTGTTACCCCCTCATAATAATGCAGGAGTAGTTATGTAAACTATCCAACACCTCTTTAGCAAGAGAACAGGCTTACCTCTGCTGTATTTGTTCCAAGGGCAGGCAACAGAGTTTCAGTGTTAGCCATGAGATATTCCCATCTCATCCCGGCATCAACTGTGAGGCATTTTTATCATCACAGTTCAGTGTTCAAGCCTTTAAAGTATATTTAAGAAGGAAGATAAGAAATAGTGCAACATCCACATCTGCAACTCTGGAATTCAACTGCTGTATGAATATGTGTCTTTAGGAGTTGAACCCAGCATCAGCAAGACTTAAGTCCTGTGAAGACCTTTAAAACAGGGTACTGACATTTTGTGATAACAGACACTAAGCTCCCAAAGGAAAAGGTAAAATGCAGACACATCAACCCAACTTTTCATTCCAAACTGCTTTTGAGCAGAAGACCGACTGCTACGAAAATCTCACCCTAAATCAGGAGAAAAATAATTATCCTGATTAGACACACATATTAAGGGTGAATACTAGTCTCTGGTTTAATGCATCCTCCCTGTCATTATTGTTCTGTACCACTGAAATTACTTTGGTTCTCTATCTTTTATATGTGCGTGTATTACCAATGAATGGCTCTGCTTTCAGTAGAGCTCAAAATATTTGATTAGTTTAGATTGGTTTCAGTATTTTCATTTTAGATGTAAGGAACCAGAGGCAAAAGGAAAGGATTACCTTGAGATGTCTCAGCAAATCAGCAACAAACTCAAAAGAGGGTTCTGGGTCACTCAGCTCTACCCCAGCACTAACCACGAGGCCAACCCAGCACTCCTCAACCCCGGGGCTGGATGGAGACACCTCTGCCTGTCCACCCACCCTGGGGCATCTGCCGGGCAGGGGCCACCCCATGGGTGACAGTGGAGTCCTTTCCCAGGCTCCCACCAACCTCATCTAACAGCAACAGCCCATAGATGAAAAAGCCAAATATTAGTCTTTGGAAGCAATGTCTTTTAAAGGGTAGAGGGAACAGATGTTCATGTGTTACAGTTCTAATATAAATATCAAGCCCATTACTTCTGTTGCCAGGAGTTTGGACTGCGACTGGAGTTTTCCCACAAAGGGAGCACGTAAGCGAAGCACAATATTAGTTAAACAACAACAACAAAAAGTTATTGATTTTTTTCTGCAAAAAGAAACAGCATTTCTAGAAAACCAAATATAGATCCAAGCTATCATCTGATTAGTATTTTTTTTTTAAATTCAAATGGAGTGGTGGATCAAATATGTAATTAGGATTTTAAAGGATGTAAAGTCAAGACAGCAATTGTTATGGCTTCTGCAAGGATAATTACTGTTGTGGGTTTTTTTTTTTTTAAATCAAGATATACTTTTACATTCATTAAATGTGAGGTAATTCTTAGAATAAGGGCTGTTCCCACTTTTCTAGAACTATCTGGCACATTGCAGAACCACTCTGATGAAATCTAAAAATCTAAATAAGAATTTTTTTTACCCCATTCCAAGAGATTTTCCAAAAGCGGTCAAGAGAAAAAGTAGCATTTTCCGGAAAGTTTTTTAAACTGTGGTTTTTTTGTTTGGTTTTGGTTTTGTTTTTTTTACATGAAAGTAAGCTCCCCAGAATGCTCAGTCTTCAAGGTGAACTATGCACTGTTAAAGAGTTCTCAAAATGTATGTGGTCATGTATAGAAGACTTAAAGGTCTGCTCCATAATGCTAGTGAGAATAAAAATCTCTTCTAGTCTGAAGAAAAAAATTGGATGGTCATACACAAAGATCAAACCATACTGGGGACAGAGGGACAAATACTGAAGAAAAAACAAAGTAAAAACATGGGCCAAGCAGCAACACATTGGCAAAGAAGGAGCTTGGATGAGTTTAACTAAGACTGTTATCTCCTACATGCTACCATTCCTTCGCAGCCCCCAGGCCTTCAAGTTCTGTTGCTCGTACATGGAAAACATTTGTTTTATAGTTTCTGATACCTTATGGCCTTCATCTTACAGGCCAAGAAATTCCCAGCAAAACAAAGCAAATTTAAAGTTACAAGACTGCAGCCTCAAAGAACAAGTAGAATCAGCAAAGCCAGCAATCAAATAAAAGGTTAGGAGTGTAAGTATAAAAAAAAAATAATTTAAAAATTAGGATCTAAAAAAAATTGCTCACAGCAGATGCATCAGAAGATATAAGTTTGTCAAGATTTGTCAACAAGAGGCAATGAGTGCAAATTGAAAAAAAGGAGAGATTACACTTGAACAGAAAAAACAAAATTGCTTTACCGTGAGGGTGATCAAACACTGGAATATGTTGACCAGAGAAGTTGTGGAGCCTCCATCCTTGGAGTAACAGTCCTCGACAACCTGGTCTAGCTGACCCTGCTTGAGCATGGGAGCGGACTAAACGGTCTCCAGAGGACCCTTCCAACCTCAGCCTTTCTCTGTGTGATGTTGTGTAATGGGCAAAATCGTATCCACGTGGCAGCACTGTTGCAGGCTGCCTGCTTAGTCCAGTGACTCTGGTCAAAACAACAGACATCTACAGCTTCCAAAGCTCATTTGAACAGCAGTGACTCCCTCCTCATCCCTTGAAAAAACAGCAAAAGAAAGCAACCTTTTTCCCTCAGAATGTTTAGTCCTAGACTGACAGCCAAAAACCTCAATTTCTTCTCAGAGAATGAATCAAACAGATTTGTAACACCACCCCTTCCCAAGTCTGGGGCAATAAGCTGTCAAGTCACCAATGTGATGGTTTATTTGACTCGTCACTAAGAAGTCTGTGTCTGCTCTGTGAGATTACTCAGGAGCAGATTTACTATCACAAAACATGACAGTGTTAAAGACTTTTCACATCACTCCTTAAAAACTTAGCTGGGGCTAAAACAGATCACAGGAGTCAAGCAGTAATTACTCTCTTTTTCTGCTGACTTGAGCTAGTTTTGGATCACTGACAAACATGCCATGTTTTCCTTTCACAAGAACTAAAAAAAATATAACAAATGGAATGAACCACTCCAAAGGTGAAGATAGATCCTGTAAACTATGTTTATTTGAATGTCATAGATCAGCCACTAACAGCACATTTTATATCTAGATTTCCTTCCAAAACTTCCCTCTACCTAAACATGACCCTGATAATCTAGAGAATTCAACTAAGATTGACTGTCTCAGTGGGGAAAAAAATTATGGAAAAAAAACAAAATGTACCTCTTCTAGTGATTAAATATCGAGGCCTGCAAAGACACACAAGGTGTCTCTTGTCAGATGTCCAGGAGAGAAGATTTTGTTCCTTTAAAACCTTGCTGTGTTATCTGAATAATGGTCTGATGGGTGTGATTTCAAAATACATATTAACACTCTTATTGCAAGGTTCTTTCTAAATATATGAATCACCAGCAGAAAGGCACCTCAAGAGGTTTTAAGGATAGGAGCTGAAACAGCTGAGGCAATGACAGCCTGTTGTGTACTTGTGAATGGGAGCAGTAGAAATCAAAGTCTTTGCTTTCTGCTTCACGGCTTGATTGACTTGGCAATTACACAGGCCATTGATTTGATCTGCCGCAAACTTTCTCCCATAACATAAAGTCTTATTCTTTAAGAAGGTACATTCCTGATCAGATTTTTGTTTCAATAAGCACCCCTTTTCATCAAGGGATGCTTGACATGTAGTAGAGTGGGGTAGAAGCAAAGAAAGAGAAATAATGTAGAAGCAACTTACACATGTCCAAAGAGCAAATTGGTGGTAGTTGTTCAGGTGGAATAAAATTATACTAAACACTTACTGTGTTCCAGAACATCAAGGTGTGATGCATTACCATGTTTTATCAAGGTATTGCACCCTTTTTGAATCAAAACCATTGACTTTCCATTGTTCACAAACTCAACAGCCAGATGAAGGCATTAGCGGCCGTCAGTTTGGATTGAAAATCCAGTGAATCAATTCCTCTAACTTTCTCTGTGCGTAATCCAGCCTTGCCATTCCCTTGGATCACTATAGCTCCTTTCAAGCTACAACTTCTGTATAGATCTTGGAGGTCACATATTCAAATGACTGTGCTGCAAGTAAAAAAAGAAGATACACAGAGGCTTTAGCAGCCCAGGTATTGAGAAGGAGTGTAAAAATATGTTTTTATTCCACTCATATCAGTAAAGAAAAAAAAGGTTCCTGAGATTCTCCAATAAGAATTTGCTGCAAAAATATTCCAACATTCTGTAACTGTCTACAAAGGAACACACATTTATTAATCAATCCTACTCCTTCACGGCCAAAAAGAGTGCCAAAAGCTGATTTTGTTATCAACAGATGAAACAATGGAAGCACCAGGAATAGATAATTTTCATCTTCCATTGTGATCCAAGTTGAAGCAATTAGACACCAACGCTTTCTAATGGTACCTACAATCTCTATATACTTCTCTTACATGCTTTGACAGCTTGGGATAGGCAGAGTTGAATTTTTTCCTCACTGAGTGAATAAAGAAGGTTTTAATTTCTATGAATGAGATGCAAACTCTTGTTTTAAAGAATAGAACAGCATTTAAATTCTGCTCTCAGGAAGAAGAACAATTAGATACAATACTTTTCCGATTCCTCTCAAAAGTGAGGAAAGATGCTTCTCCATTCTAATTAAGAGACAGAAATGACTTCGAGCAGTTCACAGGCTAGACCAGGCATGGCCAGGTCCGGACTAACCACGGGCCTTGCCAGGCTGGGCTCGGGCCCCGGCGGCCGGCGCTGTCCGAGGTGCTGCCCGGCCCTTCCCCGCCGCAGGCAGCGCTGCCAGGTGTGGCAAGCAAAGGCTTAAACGGCAGGTAAGGCTTAGCTTGCAGCACCAGTCTGCCAAGGCTGTCCTCTATTCACCTCTCACTCGGCACACGTACTAGTTGTGCTGTAAGAATCAGACAAAATGAGTGTATGTGATGGACCCTTGTGCCCCTCCTATCTGTATTCAGGCTGCTTTGTTAACCACCACACAAGGAGGGCAAGAAGGGCAGGAGGGGAAAGCAATCTTGATCCTTGTTTAAAACAAAACCACAAGACACAAGTGTCCCAAGCCAGAAACAGTATCTGCTGACTCAAAGGCCATGACAGTCAATCCATGCCTAAGAAGGCTGAAGATTAGCAGAGGCACAAGTATGAATAAGAAACTCCTGAGAGCTCATTAGGCCCAGCGACTCGCTGACCTACCGCCCCAGTCTCTATTGCTCGGTCATGTTGACGTCCAGCTGCAGAGTAGGCAGCCATGCTGCAGCAGCGGTTGTCTGGCACAGCAGCGTCTATCTTTGGCACACATGTTCTCCCTGTACCTTTTTATTCATAACCACATCCTGGAGCTGGCTTCTCAAAATCATTTGCAATTTAGGCAGCATCAGGGGAAAAGCAGAGGAAGAGCTAGCCTCAGAAAGAAAAGGAAGACAACATAGTAGGTAGCTGTGGGTCACATTTACTGCTAAAGGTCTCACCATCTTTTAACTCTTCCTAACATAAGATAGTCAATCCTGTTAGGTCCCAGAGGCACTGACAAGCATTAATTTCTGTAACCTGCCTTTTCTCCCTACCTTGGCTCCCCTTCTCCCTCCAGCCCCCTGCTCTTTTCAGGCCCAGGGACACAATTTTGGCTTGGCCAGGCCCCCAGGCCTGCCCTGAGCAGTGTCATGTGGATGCCAGTGCTTGGCCCTGGGCCCTGGTACCCTGTGCAGGCTCCCTGGGAATCACCTTGGGACCACTGAAGGACCCCATCACTGCACCCAGCTCAGGGTCCCTCTCACATTTGGGCAGCCCTGCTCCTGGTGCGCCCTCAGAGCAAGATCACTGCTGCTTTCTCTGCCTTCCACCAGGTCACTGCATCAGGAACAGACCATCACTGGAAAAGGAGACAGTTATTGTTAGACTTACTGCTTCAGGAAGCCCATTTCACTGTCTGGAGCGTCACACCTTAATGGAGACACCTTATTCATCTAGCTGAAATGGGCAGTCTACCTATGGAAAAATACTTTTTGCTCTGCTGTCACATGAGCCACAATTGATGTCACTCAGCGCATGGCCTTGTGCTGCTTCCAAAATATTCCCAACCGCCTGTCATCTCACGCTCTTCTGCCTTCATCTTCCTCATCTTCCCTATTATTTCTTTCGCACCTGACATCTTGTCTTCTTTCTCTATAAAGATGTACAGCCAAATTGCATAAGTCTATTGCATAAATCCCAACTGCAAATACCCCAAGATGCCTCTCACAGTGTATTGTTTCTGCTATTCCTCTTCCTCACCACCGACCCATGTGCCCCCAACCCCCTGATGTTCTCTAGATTTCTAAATCTTCAGACAAGAACTCTCTTATTATCTTTTTTGCCCTGATGTAATGCCAATGGACAACTACCTTGCCGGGTTATTAATGGCAATTATTACAATAACATATTCAAGAATTATTATTTTGCAACTAAATTAAACCTCTAAAGTAAGAGCAAGTACAAGTGGTGAATGTCTAAGAGCTGTCAAATCTCCTCAATTAGTACCCTATTCAGAACTAAAGGAAAAGCCTTTGAAGCATCACTGAATTCTAGATTATTTTTTTTATTACTATTTTTCACTGAGGAATTGGAGAGAGGAAATATCACACAAGAATGACTGACTCCAAGGCTTCTGTGTGCATTCATTACCCAAAATCTGAAACTTCAAAAATCCTTCAGATTTACTGACTACATTAGAAAACAACAGTCAGTTTTAATTTCCATTTTGGTCAATTTGTGGAAAAAAATCAAAGCAATAAAACCACACAACTCTGATGCAATCAAACCTACTTTATGTTTCCCATCTTCTGTTCCCTTCACATGTTTAAAGCAAGAACAAAAGGCTTGCAGCCAAGGCTTCAGCATGCATGTCCAACCATGACAGACAAATATTTCTTTCATCAGCAATGTATTGATGAGTAGACAAAACGATTATCATATTTCCCTGGCTAAGATGGACTTAAAGCAGCATATACATCAGAACTGCATACAACCTCTAAACTGGCCAGGAAGTAGGATCAAAAGAAGAAGTAGACATGACTCTCCATCTTACAACAAGACATTTGTTCAAAGCCACATTTTTTTTTCCTCTGTAGAGGACTTTGTAAAAACATGTTTCAGAGGTTAGTCTTTGTTGAAGGTGCAGCAAGACAAGTAAACTGAGTAACAAGAAAGCTCCGCGGGCAAAGTTGCTCCTACTCAGCAACCTTTACTTCCCTGTTTCACAGTTAAGGCTGTGGAACTGCACCAGATGGGATGGAAATTTCCCCCCTGGGATTAGAGACATTTGTTCTTCAGATGTTTGTGCCAGCACAGAGGAAGCTGTGCCAAGGGAAGACACCATGAGCATTTGATTCTAGCTGCAGTGTTTTTCTCAAGTACAGACTGCATTTCTTTACCCTTCTTTAAATGCTGTTTCGGCAGAACTGTAAAGGCTTGCAAATTACACAAATACTTCCTGTTAAAGGTTATCTTAATTTTTACTCCTGTCCTTCTGAGCTGGAATCTGAAGCAGTGAAAGAGCGTTTAAGAGAAGGAGCTGGGAGACCAGCTTTTAAGTGTCATCATTGTTATTGACCTTTCTATATAGGCGATAGAGTCATAGAATATCTCAAGTTGGAAGTGGCCCATAAGGATCACCAAGTCCAACTACATTTGATATTTCCATTTGATAGATTCAAATAAATCAGCTGATACATTGGTATACAAAGAGTTAAGCACATAATGAAATAAACTAAATAAATGATTTTCAGTCTGCAGGGAACTCCTCTGGCTAGCCAGTGTTGGCTGGAGTTGGGAAGTCCACATGCCAGGAAGAAACTAAACAAGTGTATTTAATTAAGATCAATCCTAAAAGCATAGCTTTTATAATTAAGATATTATAAAGGAAACCCAAATCCTTCAGAGGTATCAGAAATACTTAAAACTGCAATGCTGTTTGTCTGCTAGCCAACTCTCAATAGAGAATTTTCCTGTCGGTCAGGTTTAAAAGCTTAGGCTCCAGACAAGTTGATTGCTCATAAATAATATCAGTTACATCAGAACTTTTTGTGGTATGCTGAGCTTTGACAGGCTGCAGAATGATGTCCCCCCACAGAGCCAAACCACGTGTAAGCACAAAGCCCATATGGCTGAGTTGCATTGTTCTCTTTCTCTCATGATACAAGCAAAACCTCCCTTCTCTCATCTCTCTCAACAGATCATTTCCGAGCTCAAATTTGCTAAGATATTTAAGCTATAATCCATCACTAAACAGAAAGAAACCCTGCAAAACTTGCCATCTCCAGCCTTACTAGAAGTTCCTTCTGCTCATAGAGAGGAAATGATACCTGGACTCAAAGGATATCTTTCAGGTCACATCTTTTTGAGGAAAATGTGGCCTTCTGCAAAAATTATTATACCCTGTCTCACACTTTTCACCTGGTTATTAATTCAGGCTGTAGGCTTGTTAGCATGAGAACTTCCTACAGGCTTTTATAGCCTCCTAAAACTCCCAGTATGCATTATGGCCTTGTCATATTAGAGCTGCATAATACTATTACTAACAGAACATGGAAGGGTAATTTACTGACAAATGACTGTAATTGAACACACACAATCTACTAACAATGTTCCAACAGAAAAATGCATTATATATAACACAGAAAGATCATATCAAATTTTAAGAAGGAACTGAAGGCATCAAGGCAGAGTTAACAACAGCTATTAATTATAGTTATTACAGACAGACTTCTTCCTGGTTTGTTTTTTATCTTTCATTAACACGGACTTCACAGCTGTGCCACTGCATGCCTCTTTTGCTGAGGCTTTGCTGTCTTTATCATTAGCAAGCTTTACTGAAGTCCACCCTGAATCTCCTTGTTGTAGTATATGGTCTCACTTATCCACCAAGGACATGAAGAAAAAAATTTGTCTATTCCTTTATATGACAATATCCTTTTATGTATTTGAAAACTACTATTACATTCCCTGTCAGGCTATTCTTTGAGGTGCTTGTGGCTGAGCACAAGTTTTTCAGACCTTGTCCTCTCATTTTCCCCCTCAAGACTCCCTCCAATTGATCGTTCTCTTTCTGAAAGCGTGATGTTCAAATCTGGGTAGAGTACTCTTGTTGCAGAGTAAGAGAAGCGATGAGCTAACATCAAACATCTTTATAGCTAATACTTCTGGTTACACTATTGAGTTGCAATTAGTGCACGTGAAGACACAACAGATCTGCATAACCTGAAATCAGAACTTGCACTATAAAGAGGTAGGTTAAAAAGACCTTATCCTCACACTTTTAAAGGACTCTCAGTATTTCCACAAGATGATTCATTAATGCTATTTCTTTGTGTTGAAGACAGATGACTTTCAACAGTGAAGACTTCCCAAATTTTGTTCCTGCTGGTTGTCACACTATTGGAATGGAATGATAAGATGTATGTCCGATTTTTTAATACTGTGTTCAGCAACTGTTTTGAAAGGAAATCCATGTTTTCCAGCATATATCTGATTTAACACATCCCCAGAGGTCTCCAAGAATCACGACTATTGCTTATTTGGCATCTTTATCTTCAGAAAATGAGGCAGGAAAGAGAAGCAGCAACAGAGCTGCTAAGCAAAGCAGTTTCTCCTACAACAATACAACAGTATTAGCAGCAGACACAGCAGTTGAACTGCAGATAACCAAACCACCCATGTAACGCAGACCAGAAGAATGAGTCACAAAAAATGGGCAAAGAGCAGAACAGATACCTCACGTGAGGTTCCATACCTCACATGATCCAGCTTCTCCTCAGAAGACCAGGAGGTTTAAAAATATCAAAGCCACTTCTATAAAGAACGATGAAGACATTTCTGTTATATTCCCACCCACCCCTTAGTTACAGCTTCCTCTGGCTTCTTGCAGAATCTGCTACTGAACTCGAACAGATGATACAGCTTCACAGTGATTACACTGGCACAGCATGCCAGTTTCCCTCTGTCCCCTCACTGATGTGCCTAGTAACTGTCATCTGCTGGAATTTAAAGCCAAGGGTCATCCACGTAGTGGAATGCACTTCATTTCATGTCTTCCAAAACATCATTAGAACATAATCAGTCATCATTTTCAAATAAATCAATGATACCTCCAAGGCTGAAGAGTTAATGCTATACTTTAAAATACAGTCTCTCCAAGAAACTGTCTGCAGGAGGAATATATACCTATGTCAGACCAGCCTCTAAGTAGTAGCGAGTTCATTTATTCCTGTTAAATTTTTCTTTATATTTTTCATCAGTGTTTCTCCATCACATTAAACCCCTTCCCCTTACTAAAATTCACTAGACAGATTATCATGACCCAAAGCTTTAAGATATAAACCCCAAAATCATAATGAGAACATGTACTGACTTTTTACTTTGGAGCAGAGGCATGGTTTTTTGTTTCTTGGTTTTTATGTTTGTTTCAATCATTTATCTCATCAGGGTGCAGAAGAATCATTCAATGTCTACATATAAATTCTAACAAATCTGTGAATAATTCATGCAGTGGAGGAGACCAAATTACAACCTACCTGAACCTGTGCATGCCAAGGGATTGATAATCATTTATAAGCTCCCTTTTCTCTTAAACTGCATTCCTGTAGCACCAAATAACACACTCGATCAGCATGGCTGTCAACTTTGGAAAGCGAAATATATGCATCACTGGAAGGCAAAAGTTCTTTTCTAGATTAAAGAAAATTCATGAGGAGGCCACTCTGTAGATCACCTTGCCCCAGACTTTGAGGTCAGTACCTCATTTCATAGGAGAAGAGTAGCACACGCTTGACTCACAGCTTCAATCTGTAGTCCATCTCTGCATTAGGGAGAAAACAAACAACAAAATAAAAAATACAACCCCTCCATGTCATGCAGCTCAGTATAAGGGAAAGGAAATCAGTATTTTCCTTTTTTGTTACCAGTCAGTGAAGCAGGTCTGCCTGACCCTGTTCCACACTGAACAAAGATTTTTTTCTGTGCAGCAGAAGAAAGTACCAGCTCCTGCTGCTAGATCAGATCAATTCCTTCATGCCTCAGGTAATTGCCTGTTTGGTAGGCAAAGAGGAAAATTTTATACCCTAGCCCCCCTCCTGCTCCAAGAACGGAGCCTGAAGTGTTGTCTCCATTGTGCCTGTGGAGCTCAGGTCACTGCGGCATGCAGGGTGCTGGATGCTGCATGATGCAGAACTCTAACACAGCAGAAGGGTCCTCACCAGAACCCTTAATTGCCATTATTGCCATATGCCCCAGCAATGCAAATACTGTATTTGATCCAGAGTTGCTCCCTTTTGCAGGCTCATCATTCAGAAGCACATTGGGATGCCCCCAACCCTCGGGAAGGAACACTGGCATCCCCCATCTTGGGGGAAGTGATGCTCCTGGGGTCTCCCTGCCCTCCCACTGCAGCCAGGAGGGGCTCTTAGCCTTGATCCCACCAGCTCCCCAAAGAGACAGGCCCAGTTCAGCACTTGGAGCTGCTGCACCACCTCCTCCCACATCTCGTCCTTCCCCTGTGCTAAGGGCTCCTGGCTCAAGAGGATACCCTGGGGAAAGGCCCAGGGACACTGCCTGCTGCACCTTCCACCTCAGCCTGCCACACATCCCAAAAACATCCCACTGCAGGACAGCCGAGCGCTGCCCGCCGGGTCACTCCCAGCTGCAGATGTTGCTTGTCTGAAGGTAGCAGCTCAGCACTGCAATGCCCTGCCCCATGCACTGCTCAAGAAGTGGAAGGTAAGGTCTGAAGGCAATGCTCACAAAGAACAGCATCCAGACTGGTTCCCTCCACACTGGCACGCTGTGTAAGAGCCATGGCAGTTTTCTGTATTATTTCCAACCTCATTTCTCTTCTTGTTTGGCAGCTAGGTCACAGCTTGCTGTTATGCTTCTAGTGTTGCTAACCTTTACTGAAAGCTTGAAGCTGTGAACACGACTGCACTGCTGTGTGGTTCCTACCGCTGGTAACGTGGACTATATTTTCCTGGAGGTGAACACAGGAAATGCAGATTTGAGCAAAGCAAATAATTTAACATTTTTTTCTCTCTAAAATTTGTTTCTAAAGGAACTGAAGTTATTACACACAAAAAAGTTGTCTTCCTCCGTACTACCACGAGGAAGAAAAAAAATCTTAATTTTAATGTAACATTGTTTAAAAATGCTAAGATTTTTAGAGAGTCAATATGAAATATATTTCATTTAACTACAAGCAGCAAGGAAGTGTCCAAGTGTTTATGTGAGTTACAGTCCCAAATTTACCTTTCTCACTTACCAGCAAACACATTCTCATTAGTTTTCAGTCGTTTACTTTTGCCCTGTTTGGTTCAGATTTTTTGTGCCTTTTTTTTTTTTTTTAAAAAAAGTTTATACCCTATGGATAAAACACTCCCCAAATTCAAGATCAGTTATTGAGAATATAAGAAATAGTTTCCAAACATTTGCAAGGTAAACAAGCAACCTTTCACTCCTTATGGACTTAAGTAACAATCTTTAGTTTCCATTCAGTGTCTCTGTGAAAGCCAGTAAAGCTTTAAAGCATAAAAGTAGCTTCTCTGAGAAGCCTAAGGCATTATATTACATCCAAGTAACACAACAGGCTTTGATTGCTGCTTAGGAATCATCACAATATGTAGCTATAAATTGTTTGACATAGTTGTTTATTCAGTAATTTCAGGTGCCAGCACCAGGTAAAGACAGATGTGTATGACCTAAATCATCCTAAAATATCACAGCTACTGGAAGTTGATTACAATAGTGCTTTCATGAGAAAGATGCATGGTCTGGAGTTGGAGTACTTCTCAATGAGGTTGGAAACAACATGGATTGTGCTGGATTGAGTCTCCTTCGTATCTCCTTACTGTCTTATTACAGTGTTGTATCTAATCTGTCAGTTGGCTTTGATTAAATTTGTGGCTGGCTCTAGTTGATGGCAACTTCATGGAAATTTCCCAATTCCATCACATTGCTGAAATAACCCAGCTGGAAAAAACTTACCAAGAATATACTGGGAACATTAAAGAATCAGAACTTTAGTGCTTCCCTTCCCTGCAAATGGTATGAAGCAAATCAACTGTGAACTAAACTAAGAGCAGAAATTGGCATGAATTATGCAAGCTATCTCAACTGAAGAATTTTTTCCCCTCATCATAGCCCTGCTTTACCTAGCGCAGGAAAATTCTTTCAGACAGCTGTTATTTTTTTTGGCTTCTTCCATACATCACCAGGAACACCTCCCACTGGTTTCTCAGGAGACTGCTAAAATAACATAAGTAATACAATGCAAGTATTCTATCATTAGTCATTGGGATGAAGATCATTCTGGCTTCGTCTACTTCTCTCCGTGATTTCTTTTGGTGCATCAGCACACTCCTTTGTTAGTTGTCTGTAAACACACTTGTCATTCTTCAGTCTTTGTAGTACCTATGTGACAAGTTATTGCACTCAAAGCCTCATTATGGGCAAAAGGGGAAACGCTTCATTTAGGAAGCCAAGAATTTATTGTTAGACTAATTAAAATCTTAACAGCCTAACTAAAATACAATAAACTGTTATTACAGTGCAGTTACAATGATACTAACCTTCGGAGTCTCAATTATCTAAACAATACAATGCACAGCTCAGTAATACAGTCAAAGATTGCTATAAAAAAGCATTCTCTGGTGTTATGCTCTCCCTTACCCTGCACCTCTGGCTCTCAAGTGTGACAGTAAGTCAATCTAAAGAGTCAGCTGCTGGTGAAGGACCAGGGACCATGCTTGCAACGAGTTCTTAGCATCCCCAGTCCTTTGCTAGAAGGAGCATTATGTTCATGAAGGGGTTTCTTCTTCTCCTTTGCTGAGGAGTATGCTGTCAATGGTTTCTTCCTTCTTCCTCCAGGGCCCACCTTTGAGTACTTTTATACATTTTCTAGCTGAATTTTACACATAAATCTTTCTTCACTGACGTGCAACAATATTACATCCAGATTTGCTATAGGTAAGAAACTCTCTCCCTAAGTTGGACACCTGTTCCTTGTCTCTTTGTTACCGCTAAAACTGGTTTTGTCCAGCTCTGCAGTTCTTTCACTGAGCATGGTTGAGTTGTCAATAGCCCTTAAGGCCTCCAGTATTACCCTTTGCCCCTTCCATTATCACCCGGTGCCTCTACTCCTCTACACCACATCCTGTGACTTTTGGTGGCTTTGGTGGCCTCTACTGTCATACCACGCCTACATTACCCCATGTTACATTACGCCATGGCCATAAATGTTTCATTCTAATAACTACTTGTTATAATTGCCTGTATAAAATTATGGTAATTCCATATGCTTATACAAAATTAAGCAAGAGCAAAACAAATTAGGCAATAGACTCTTTGTCATTAAAAAAAAATAATTGTTGTTGCTCTAGTCTGGTTAAGACAAAATCAAGCAAAGCCTAATAAGCATCAGTCCTTAATCACAAAGTGATTAAGCTTTACAAAGTAAGCAGGTTACAGGGCTGTAATGTCCGAGAGACCCAACTCTTCCCAAAGCTTCAAAACTCACATCTCAATGCCCTCAAGCTTTTTGCACAGTTGCAGCCATTAAAAAGTAGCGTGCACTTCTCTGTGTTTTTTTCCAGTCCCATAAGGCAAATTACATCCCTTCACAGGCAAAGCAAATGCTTGGGAGGTAATTAAAAGATGATTTAGGAAAAAAACCACAACCACCCCAGATCCAGCTATAGATGGATGTGAATGCACTAGGTTCTTTCATTAACAACCTTTTCTCCAGAGAATCATTTGATTTGTTTTTGTTTCTACAAATGTAGATCAGATTGAAAGTGATGGAGATTGTGAGTTTAGCAGCTGGAAATGGGGAAATCGTGCAACTCCTCAAAAGTAGGTGTTCTAGAAACACCAAGTCAGTCAGATGTATGCTATTCCTGGCTGTGCACCTATTACACTTGTTAGTCAGCCAATTAACACAGGGGTTTTTTTCTGCTGATGTCTGGATTCAAGATCTTGAAAGTGTGTCAATGCATTTATCATTTGTGCTCATTATGACAAGGTTTCATCTACATAAGTTTTATCACCTTGTTGCAGCCTCACTTTACACACATTTGTAGACAAATTTCAGTCAAAATTGTAATTGGTTCTGCTGAAATAAGCCATGAAAAACTGAACTACAACTTTAGCAGAACACTAAACAAGCCTATGCCACTTTTCAAGCATCCCCTCAATGTCCATCTCCAAGTAGGAGTGGGAAGGGAAGCTGCTGGTCCACTTTCCTCTCCTGAATACAATGCTTCATGGACAATATCTGAAGTCTGAAAAGTACTTGTGGATTTTTCTCTTTTTTGCTTAGACTAACTGGCTTTCACAGAGACTAAATATAGTAGATCTTTATCTACTAGGCTGTGAAAAAGTCAGTCAAGTCCTGACAGCATAAAACAAATGAAACAGGCTTTTTTTCAAGTATAATGTAGTTTAGAGAAGCAGATGTTACCACCTTCTGGCAGAGAAAAAAGCCACATTTTCGGGCAGAACAGCCTCTTAATACATTTTGAAGAGCCTGCACAGTGGAATATTTGGTGCAATCCAGAAAAGTCCAATTTGTGAAAGCAAGTAATTGCCTATAGCTATCTTTTGAGACCTCCAAGGAAAGAAGAAAACCATTGAAGAACCTACCCTTCTACGCTCAGCAGGGTCTGCAGCGCTACATCCTCATTACATCAAGCACCACACAGAGTGCAGCTTGTAGAAGACTGAAGATTGTAAGGAGCTCTTCTACTGTTACATGTATTCACAAAACCAGAACAGTTGCTCTGTTTTGAGCTAAACCTATTCACCTTAATCCAAATTCTACTTGAATGAAGTTGTCCTCATTCAAACTTCCATGTCAGACAGAACCCAACTCTGTTTTCACAGAACTGTTGAGGTGGGAAGGAGACCAGAGATTATCTAGTCCAACCCCTGCTCAAGCAGGGTCAGCTAGAGCAGGTTGTGAAGGACTGTGTCCAGTCAGGCTTTGAATATATCCAAGAATGGTGACTCCACAACCTCTCTGGGCTACCTGTGCCAGTGTTCAGTCACTCACACAATAGAAAAGTGTTTTCTTATGGAATTGGATTGAATTTTCTGTGTTTCAGTTTGTGCCCACTGGGCACCACTGAGAAGAGTTTGGCTCTGTCTTCTTTACTCCCCCCATCAGATATTTATACACATTGATGAGATCCCCCCAAGCTTTCTCTTCTCTTTGAAGAGTCAAATCTCTCTCAGCCTTTCCTCGTATGAAAAATGCTCCCTTCTCTTAGTCATCTCTGTGGCCCTTTGCTGGACTCTCTCTAGTATGTCCATGTCTCTCTTCTGCTGGGAAGCCCCATCACTCCAGAGGCAGCCTGGCCAGCGCTGAGCAGAGGAGAAGGATCACCTCCCTCAGCCTGCCAGCAACACTCCTCCTAATGCAGCCCAGGATGCTGCTGGCTGCCTTTGCCATGAGGGTGCATTGCTGGCTCATTGTCATCTTGCTGTCCACCAGGATGCCCAGGTCCTTGTCTGCAAAACTGCTTTCCAGCATGATCTGTGATTTGAACCTATGAACGCACTGGAAAGCGAGTCCTCGTTTCTGTGAGCACTTGCAGTGATCCTCTGTGTCCAGAAGATGTGCAAATGTCACATCGTGCCAATGGCACAAGATAGCTGGATTAGCAAGTTTGTTGTACTACAACTGACGTTGATTGATTGTCCTTCAGATATTTTGTATAATTTACTTTCCTCCAAAGTATGGCAGGGAGCAGTTGGAAAGCTTTTAGACACAACTAACTGGCTAAGCCTCCCTTACATCTGACATACTATTCCCATAGTCTTCTGTATAAACTACTGTTTTCACTGAGTCTGAGAACACCTGCCTGACTGCATGCTTGGTTTATGTGCAATAATGCAACTTGTTGATCTAGAAGCAGAGAACATGTCTTGAAATTTCCAACAGCAATTGAAACCACCTTGACCTTTGACCTGGGAACCCTCAAGGGGCTGAATTTCAGCTAAAACCTTCCCTGGCTGGTATGGCCTTATGCCTACACTATGCTAATTTGCCATGCTTCAGCCTCAGATGCAACACCAGACTGACAACATCCATGCTGACAAAGGACAAAAAGCAGGACTACTCACATCTGAACATACCCTCCCATCGTTTCTTCAACGTTAAGAGCCTTTGAGTACTTGACAAGTTAATTCTCTTTTCATTTTTATACAAGTCTTTGCTGATTCACAGAGGTGGAAGAGGAAAGTAATGAGGGAAACACACATGTTGCAACACTAGAGAAGAGATCTTAGTGTAAACAGCCCAGCTGGAAAAAGCAAACAACAGAAACCTTATGAAATAGTTTCATCTTAAGTTTCCAGTCAAGCTATGTGGATCCTCCCACACACAGACAATATCCTCCAGGACTGCTTGCAGCCAAGCTGCAATCCACCACATGCCATGAGGTTATGACTCCACGCTTCATGACCCACGTGCACGAAACTCAACAGCAGTCCTTTTTTCAGTATATCTGAGAGAAAAAGCTGTGCTTTCTCTGCATACTGGTTGTGCTGAGCCAGAGACAAGCAAGGTGGAGCATTTTAGAGTGGCTTCCTGCTAATGAGCTAACATTTCCAAAGTGGGCGCAGGCAGATGCAGCTATAAAAGTACTGTAATTCCAATTCATTGGCCCCTAGTGGAAATGAAGCAATGAATAAGACAGCTGCTTAACAGTGATCCAAGAAAGAAAATTATGATTAACATTTGTCTTATTGCCTTAACATTTTCCTTTTTTCTTTATACAAGGCAACATGTATGCTGAATATAACATTCAAAGAAAATATTTTAGCACTAATTTTTCTTCCTTCTACCTACAAAGCTAAACATCATCTGCATTAAACAAATACGTTTGTGACCTACTGAGACATGTGGCTATCCGAAAAGCATGTTGCTCTCCCTTCAGTGGAGCTCTGCTGTTGAAATTATCACACTTTCCACCCACAAGTCCTTTGAACATTTCACTTCATATGACATCCAAAGTAATTCCTCCATGGTCTAAAACAATTTGGTAAAAGTTGTCATCGTTTCTCATCTCTCTCATATAACCCAGTAATTTGAACAACATGCCATGAAATAGCTACAATAAACCATCAACCCACTTGGCATGTAACCAGCGGGCTGAGAAAGGAAACCTCCCATTGCTTTAGAGCCTAGGGCCCTGCTTCATCTGCTGTTTACAGTAAAATGTAGCATTTTTTCAGTACATCAGTCATTATCATCTATGTGGGGCCACACGTTCTTCAGAGAATCTGCTCTGCCTTTCAGGAGCGGCACCCTCTGAGCACCAGTCAGCTAATTGTAGTCCACGATGCCCTCCAGAGCACCCACCTTCACGTAACTGAGTCAGGCTCCTATGCAGCATCAGTGCGCAGAGACACACTCTTTCCAGAGACAGGCTCACTTCAGAATTCCTATTCATCTGGGATCCTGCCCAAATACTTCAGCTGCTCTAGCTAAGGGAAGAAAAGCATGGAAATACCACTCTCAGCAGTAAAAATGGAGGCTCAAATTCAGGCAAGTCCCATTCTCTAAATTAAGCTTAGAAGGATGCAACCCTTTCTTTTAGAGCTAAAAGAATCATTGTTCTGTCAAACACTTATTTTGGTATATTTCTTAAAGCAGAGGGGTTTCTTTGAACCCTCACTGAGACAAGCTGCACAAACCCTGGGCCCATGCTAGATAACATGAGCTAACACATGCTCACAGCAAAGTCTTTCCACAGCCACGTATTTCTCTTGCAGCCATAAAAACAAAAGTGTGAAGCTACTGTTTGGCGATATTTTTGCTTGCCAAGACAGTTTCAGATATAGACTCTTAAAAGAAACATTATCGTGTTTTGCAAAGTTTTTAATATTTTCTCTGCTGCACTTCTCATGTGCTTCTTAAAGCTCTAAATTTATGTGGAAACTAACCTTCTGCATTACTTTATTGTCCTTTATAAAGCTGTTAGATACAGGCACCTCCTTCAAGAACTTGAAATGGAAGTATTTACATGGCTGTGTGCCTTGTGGAATTCACTACAGCTGCAGGGCGCTCAGGTATACCTGATTCTTCCCCCCTCCCATTATAAACACTTAAACAACTATCAGCAGAGTAGTTTGCACAAGAAATCAAGGAGGCAACTTGGGAGCTGAAGGCATGACTCCAGAACAGAGCTGTAAACCTCTAGACATCTTTTGTAGATAAGGATCTAAAGGAGACTCCTAATGCCTCAAAACAACAAGACAGAATAATCTGTAGAAGGTGCTCAGATGGATACAATAAAGAATACCTTATGATTTGAGCAGTTGTGATTTTTTAATTATTATTTTAAAAAGTGGTGTACAAAAAGCCCAGGAAAACACTCACACATTGAAGGTTGGTAAATCAGCAAACAAATCAGAAGCAGATCTTCTCTTGAAAAGAAATAAGGATTCCTGAAAATTAGATTTCTCTTCACTATTCATATACCACCTAGAATGTTGTCTCCATTGCGATGATGCTGAGGGTTGACAGACAGTAACAACATCCAAAGAAAATGTGCAATTAACTTTAAGACCCATTTATTCACTCTGAGTTTCAAGAAAAAAGGTTTCATATGAAGCCCTTAGCTTTTCTGTAAAACGTATAAAATAACAGGCACCAAAGGCATCATCTGGATCCACACAACCCCCTCACTTAAAGTATCAGTAGATAAAGCAAAGTGGATAGATACAGAACTTTTACATATATTGATTCCCCTAAGGGAAATAATGGCAAATAATGGTTTTGTAGGAGGAAGTTGTGCATTTCCATGTCCCAGCCTCTTGCACCCCAAGTTTGCCACTAACAACAGCTACAGTCCTTCCAGACCAGCCCCTCCTCCACTGTATTTACCAGATGGCCCAGCAGCTCAGCTGCTCCTCCTCTCTTAACCAACTTACATTTGTAGTTTGTTTCTTCGAGACTTCTTGCTTGAATTTTGCAGCTGGCACTTCTTTCTTCCTCTATAGCTAGAGGCTATCAGGTGGTGTGTGACAGATCCATCAGCACTCTCCATCACCTGACCGTGACCTACAACAGCCAAGACATCTGTATACCTGGGCTTTGTGAGAGCTGCTGTCCAGATGCCGTGCCCCTTCTGAACATCTAAACCATGCCAAAGCCAAGGAGTCCTACAAACTGCTCGTGGCTCTATACCAGATACCATGATATGTGGTCTGAGGTTGAAAAGTCTCAGGAAGAAGCCTTCATGCCCCCTTCTGCTAATGGAAAAATGAAACAGAAAAGGGGAAGATGACAACAGATTTTTAAGAATCCAATCTGACCTTCCACAGCAAAAATAAAACTTTGAGTGCAATAAGAACCCAGGAACTAGCATGCATAGCACAGGTAAAAGCACGCTTGAATAAGAAGTTTCCAAGTTATTTGTCAGATCAGTCACTGCAAGAGGCAACAACAGGGTTTTACTGACATTTTCATATTGCAAACAATTTTTATTATATTCCCCCATGTATTCCAACAGCTGTGCTAGCAATGCCCTTGGTAACAGACTTCAGATTCTCCCATTTCTTTGTATCTGCCTATTTAGATTTGTTGTTCAAACCTCTTGATCTGACTGTTGGCGTGACCCATCGATTGTCAGCAGCGTATTATTATAACTGATCAGCATCTTACAATTAGAGACAATGGCTTCTGAATAAAATTAGATGACTGGAATCCTTTTTGAGCCAGTCAGCAGTAGCCATTAGAGAAAAAGCTTTACCACTTCTAATTTTGTGCTATTGATCCAACAATGCTAGAGATAAAACACTGCTGGAAAACTTCCTGGAGATTATGTCAATACATGTTGAGTATTAATACAATAATTTTAAAGAAGACAGATACAATGATTCATCCCTTTTAACATGTGCCTGGACTTTGGAATTACTTGTTGTGATTTCTGTATCATTATTTACACTCACTGAAAAGCTTACCTTTCTCCCAGAAAAATGATTTTAAGTTTTAACAGGAAAAATCATCCCAGCCTGAGCAACAGTCCTCTGAATAGTTTCTTTTAGTGTGCAGATCTATTTGACTTTGCAACCATACAGGCAATACTAGTATGAGCTCTGAGATCTGCATTTTTGGCAACTCCCCCTACGCTGCAATTTGTTCTTGCTATAGCTTCACAACAGAGATCAGTCAAAGCAATCTCTGGACTTCGCTGGCTCCGGTACATCTGCTCAACATAGCCTGTGAGAAGACTGGAGTGAGACACTACACCAGTGGCAGGTGTGGCATTTGGGGAGAGGCAGCAGCCTCCAGCTTTGGGCATGCTCTGAATTCAGGTTAGCTAGGAGCTCTGCTTTCTTTTACAGGCAATGCACTGCTCGTCGGCTGCTGAGTGGCATTTTGCCTCCAACAGGCAACCTTCCAGCTTTCAGCGTTGTTCACAGGCTTGCTTCACCTATAATTTGGCAAGGCAAATTGTTATATCTGGCACACCAAAAAGGTTGCTAACTCCAGGTAGAAGCTATTTTAAGATGCTTTTATGCTAGTATAATTTTCCCTCATTTCCCTTTCTACCAGGGGATAACTTTTAGCTCAATAAAAAGAAAAATATATTGCTCTACTATCATTCCAGAATAAGATTATTAAAATGGGAATTAAATCAGTATCTTTACAAAGAAATCTTTGTTTGCAAGCCCAGCATACCAAGCAGTAAGTTCAGAGTGCCAGTGGAGTTTAATTGATGGCATCACCTTTCCCATCAAGGCAGGAAACCTTCAAAAAAGCTGTAGGAAGTCTGAAACATCTCATCTTTCAACGGTTCGCATTCGACAGTGTTGATTATTAATGCCCTCCTTTTAACTCCTACTCACGTAGCAGAATTTGCTGTTCACTAGCTCACATGGCATTAACTTCATCTACAAGCATCCCTGGCACCCTCCAGTACCACGACAGCCCAGGGCTATCTATGGTCTCCACATAAATGTGGGTTGCCAGTCTGCAGATCAGCTTCCCCAGGCCAGTGTCCTGAGCCCACATGAGTTTTAAATGCCTGCAATGATCAGTCATGCTCAAAGGACAGCACAGAAGCAACAAGAACACAGAGCCTGTTGTTTCTTTCTTTTTTTTTTTTTTTTTTTTTTTTCCCCTCCCCCCTTCAAACTACATCATTTAAGCTCCTTTTTTACTCTGGTTTTTGATGGTACTATGGAACTCAGCAGCAGGGTGATGAAATAAGGTACAGCTCAATCCCAGATGTACCTTGCTGCAAAACACAGGAGTACACCACGTTACTCATTAGATCATCAGGACATCTTCCCCAGGGTCTCACACTGCAGTGTCACTCCTGGGGGAGGCTGAACATCTTCCTGTTTTGCAAGACTCACTGTCCACTAGACACTATGGCAAATTTGTCCCTCCTTCCCACATGCTGATTTAGGGAAAGAAAACAGAATGGACATGGCTGACGTGCAGGGAAAATACATCACATCAGTCTTCACAAATGGCAGATTCAGGAACGGGCACTTCGTCTGTTAAGATAATGTTTAAATGAACAAAGAAAAATACAGACAGAATGGCAGTAAATGGACCTATATAAAGTCATAAATAAGCAGAAAACTAGAAAGTGGGTTCAGGCTTTAATCCAAAAGTTGTTGGGATGACCTCACAGTAATACAGCACTGGACAGCAGGATTCACAACAGCATCAATTTTATCCTGAAAGGCTTTCCTGTTACTCATTTTCCATTAGTGTCAGCGAAATCCCAAGCCATGATTTCAAGTGTGACATCAGGATGAGTTTCCATGTGTCAGGCTTGATCTTTCATAGATATTCCTTCTTTAGCATTTCTAGGTAACCATCATTACCACTTTCTGAGAATACTGACGCATTTGGATTTACCAGTGCCTCAGCCTTTTGCAGGATCCAACACTTGTACAGTTGTTACTTCCATTCTGAGCACAAGCTCATCACTTTTCCACACCATACTTTCCTCTTGCTTTATTCATCAATTCCAAATCTAACTAAGAAGCCAAAGGAAGTGGGAGGGAAGAAGACCACCTCTTCCAAAATATCCTCTTTCCAAGGAAGAGTAAGCTGCTTGGATATGGACAGTTTGAACAGTGGCTCAGACTAAACAAAGATGACTTCCTTGATGAATATATGACAGCACAGGATTTCAAATGAGCAAGTAAGTGCTGGAAGTGAATAAATAATTCAGTAGGAGAGATGGCAAGTGTGCCATTCAGCTAAGATTTATTTCATTATGAAAGAAAAAGGCTCCCTGGGGATTATGGGAGAACTTTTTGGAGGACAGGTTTTCTACCGGCCAATGATTTGTGCAAGGACTGCATTGGTTAACTTGTATTTCAGTGCTGTTGACAAGAAGCGGCTTTCCACATGCACAGCTGCATGTTCACATTTCTAAAATGCCGCACTGTTGCCATGAGCACCACCCAAGGGGTCCACTGTATCCTGTACAACAGCAATCACATACTGGGTTCCATTGAATTCGGACATCATTCTGCTAAGCTTCAGGGGAGATAATAACTGTTACAGCTTCAAGCCTAAACAAATCAAGTTAATAGATTTGCTTCCTTGGTAGGGAAGGAGATCTTAAATCTAACTTATACAGGTAGCAGGCTTATGTTCAAACCCAACTTCTGTGCAGCAGAATACATCACCTCGTGACACTATTGTCCTCTAAAGAGCTTTTCTGTAATATCCAGTAAGCTTTCAACATCTTCATGGGGAATAAATCTCAGCCACCGACACATGCTTAGCTTTCCTGACACTGACCCCCTGTGAGGAAATGAACCAAAACTTCTGAAAGGGTTCAGAATTGCCTATAGAAACTTTTGTTTTCTCCCCATTTCATAACCTTGTTTCCACCTGTCTGTGCATTGCACTGTCTCTTCTGATGGTACTTAGTACAAGGCATTGTGTTTCCTGGCCAGATTCTCATCTTGGGTGCAGCAACACAAATCCAAACAAACTATTATATCTATGAAGTTTGTTTATTTTGAGAAGCAGCTTCACTTTCAGTCCTCTAAAGAATTGCCAAATTATGGAGTATTTTCAACTTCTAGCAGAGATAGAGATTAATTCCTGAAACTTTACCTAGATTAACTAACTAGATTTACGCTGTAGACATTTATTGCTCAAGTCCATACTCTATCTCTTTCTTTCAGTGATTACTGGTGTCCCTAGAAGAAAGATTTTGAGGGCCAGTCATTCCAATGAGGTTAATTAGTTTGCGTCTGGTCTTTGTCAAGAAGCAGCAATAAAGTACCTTATTAAAATTATTTTACTAATAATATCTGTTAATTTTCAGGTGAATATATGGCATTAAGTTTCAGTGGTTAGAGCTTTCAGACTTGACCCTGCCTAATCCAGCCAAACAGGAGGCTACTGCCAAAAGGGTGGTCTGGCTCCCCCAATATGGCCATTCCTACCTAAATACTCCCACTGTTTCCCATTGACTGGATTGAGCAGTCAGTTGGCTGCAGTGCAAGTCTTTGATCCAGCCAAAAAATAACACCTCCCTAAACTAACCATGATTAGATTGGAGTTCACTCATCTGCCAGTTTCCTGACAGCGAGACAAGATGAACTGTTGGATTTGGAAGCAAGCAGCTGGGAGACTTGTACAGCCTCTTTCAAAATCAGCTGCTATACAGTTGAGTTAAAACTGTGGTTTCATATCGTGCTAAGTCACCGAATGGAGAGGAAAGGGAAGATGTTTCCATCTTGTTGTGGCAAGGCCTTGAGGCCTGGCAGTAGGATTAGTAAAACTATAACTTGATGAAGAAGTTTGCTTGGTTTTCTGTTGGAACAGGGAAAGTGGTAGGGAGGAGGTAGAGCAGGAGGATGAAAGAATCTGTAATGAGTGGGTTAGATACAGGAAGAGAGGAACCTGTTAGCTTTAATTTTGGTCTAAGCCTCTTACATGAAATAAAAACATTGGAGAAATCATCTAAGTCCTGAGTATTCCCATGGAGTTGATCACAATTGCACTTGACATGTGAGAAATTCTATATTAGAAAAAACAGCATTTTTTAAAATGAAAAAATAGCAACTTCTGTATCCCACAGTCAAATGAGATGAGGGTATCTTGTCATAAATATGCAGAATTTGGAAACAGGGTAGATGTATTAATGGGTGAACATCAGAACTCAGAAACCCCCACTTCATCACAGAGACAAAGGCCTCAGTGCTTCAGATTCAAGTTTATTCACACACCACCTGAGTATCTTTCTCCTCTCTATTGAAGAAGCTTTTCTTGCTTTTCATGAAAAGAGGTGAGAAGTCAATTATACTTGAATTAATGATGCTACCTGAGTATGAAAATTATGCCAAGAAACAAAATAATTCATCTGTTAACAGGGGAAAAAAAAAAATCTATACCATAACATGTCTCCACCTGTTCCTGTGAAGAATTTCTTTTTGCTAATACAAACTATCCCAGGACTCTCTTGAGGTTTTCCTGCCTGCTGGTACAAAACTACTCTGTGTAGAGAACAATCTTTGAAGAACATATATGATGCAAGGCCAGATCTAAAGCATACTGGAGGACTTTCAGTTCCTGTGGAAGATTTTTGTGACATTACTAGCTGCCGGGACTGCTATGGTGTGCGGTGAGACAGTGATGAGCTTGCTTTAGCCTCTGGAAGTCACAGCGGGCAAGACAACAGCAGCAACTGCTCCCTCCTTTTGTTACCATGTGGCACTGTGACTTTTGTGTTCAGCATTTCTATTGCTGTTTTCTATAAGGAGCTCACCTAGGGCAGCTAATTCCTAGCCTTGAATCCAACAGAGCCACGCTGGCAGCACAAAGGCTGTATTAGCCTCTAGGTACGTGCTTTCCAACACCACCTTAGCTAGAACTCTGATTTATTTATTTCACAGACAATAGAAACACTCAACCCTACCAATTCAGTTTACCACAGTTGCAACTTTAGTTTCCTCATTTCCTTGTAACTATTCATTTTCATTTCTATGCTAATTTGACTTTTCACTGTTCTTTAACCACAATCAGGAGCCTCTTGCAGATTTCTTGTTCTGTTATTTACTCATCTGCATTCAAATGTTGCCTGTGATCAAAATAGCCCCAAAGTGTTTCAATGACTCCATTATTCCCAAGTATCATTCTTCTCAGTGTTGTACCAGAAATGGATATTCTAATATCTGAGCTCACTGCTGCAGAAGATAAGGAACAGGAATCCTGTGTAAATGAACTCCCACTGGCACTGTTCCCTTCAGCACTGCTGCAACAACTGGGAAGAAAAAGCAGACAACTACGAGAAAGAAGCATCTGCTGGTTTTTTTTTCAATGTCAAAGCAATTTATCAGAAGTAAGATGACCTACAAATAGGAAGGTCTGCTGCTCTGCAAATGCCAGCTCTCCTCATGTGCCCTCTTCTCTACAAATCCACTAGGTTTTCGAGCACTGGTATGACAAACAGTCTTGAGAAAGCATCATTTGCCTCACCAGTTCAAACCACTGGTTAATCCAGCCCGGTAACTTCACTGCAATGACAGCCAGGTCTTCCCACTTCAGCTACATGCAGAAGCACAAGAGGTTTGCCACCTGAAGCCAGTCAGTCTGCGTGCACTCAATCCTGGGCTCACAGCTGCAGCCTAGCAGTGTCCACACATTGCAGACTTGCCCTCCCTGCTGAATATGGTTCCCCCAAATCAATAGTCTAATCAGAGCACCTGCTAGAGATGGTAGTCAGGAGGACAACCTCCTCCCTAAGATCCAAGTTCTGCCCACAGCACCTGTCTCTGTATGCTCACAGCAACCACCACCCACAGCACCCACAGCTTGCCTTCCTGCACCCTTGCTCGCCCAGCGGGCAGCCCCCCGGCTTGCGGGAATGGAGACGGGAAACACAGCCAAGGCCCCTCATTAGCACACTGTTTTCCTCCTCACAGCCATCAGAGAGCTGAGACAGGTCAGCACTGCTTGTAACAGCACACACAGCTGGGGACCAGACAGATCTCATTAGGCATTTACAAATCCGCCTTTAGAATTGAAAATGAAGCTCAAACACTGAAGCAGCTGCAGAAACGCATCTCTGGCCAGTCTGGGTAAATTCTGAGTTTACCCAGCGCTTGGAAGAGCCTTACAAACATCCTGCTCAACATGCCGTGGCACTGTGAATTATTTCTTTCAGGCCTTCTGATGAGTTGAAATTTTCTTTATTATTCGGTAATGGGTCTAGATGCTTGTTTTCCAGGTTCTACCATGCTCCCACTCCATGTCCACTGTAACTACAGATTGACATTTGTTACTGAGGTGAAGGGAACATAACCAGGCCTGGATAAGCACGACATGTGCCATTTTAGATTTATATCCAGAAAGGACACATCTCTGCATCCTTCTAAAAAAGCCCAGGTCTTCGCTTCAAAGGCATTTCTGACCATCAGGTAAAGAAATGCTCTCTGCCCTTTCCTGCACTGACTGATGAGCTCGCGTGTTCTGAGCTGCACAGAGTACACTGAACAGGCATCCCAGCTCCCTTTTTGACATACTAGCCCATACAGTTTGTGGCATCTCCCTTTTTCCTCTTCCCTCAGCCATCACAGAGTAAGGCTGGCTGCCTCCCATGCCTAACTGCTTTGCATAATTAAAATTCCTTTTCAAATTGCAGGCAACTTGATCTTTTACCTTTCTCCAGCCTTTTGAGATATTTGATGTGTCCTTGGTATGAGACTGATCAGTGTCTTCATGCTAGCAAGATTTAAAAACCTTAGAATTCACTCTTTATATCCAGTTTGCCAAACTAATTTTTTAATTTAACTTCTTTATACATTTTGTGAACTATCTATTTTTCAGCACTTCTAGTAAAGTAACACTTTTATTTAAGCATGTTACATGCTGATCCTTAATAATGCTCTTCAGCAAGCAGCTTAGGACAGGAAGACAGGACTAAGGATTTTCCTAGACAAAACTGAATAAGGTAAACAAACAAACAAACAAAAAATCTCATGGCAATCAGCAAGTTCCTTTCAGAAGAGAATCATGTTTAGACCAATTATAAAATGGCAAAAAACAACAACAAAAATGTTTTACATATCTTCAGTTGATGAGTTTGTGACCCAAGTACCTGCATGCTTTTGTGCATAAAAGGACCTTTTCTCCACTTTTCTATGCCCACATTTATACAAAAGAAGGCAGAAATTGGATGTGTCTGTTCACTCATAACTAGCTGAGCATCCACATCCTTGGTTACGCATCCATCACTGCCTAAACTTTCATGTGTCATAGTTGATCAGCCAGCAGTACATTATATTGAAGGAAATACCGCTTCCCTGAAAATGGCTATTTAAATTTAATGGTAACTGTTTTATATCCCAGGGGTATTATCACTATTGCAGTCAGATTTCTACAGTTAATTAGTTCATCTTCTGCCCTTGATGATGGCACTTCTCCATGGCAACACTGATTTGTAGAGTTTAGTTTCCGAAAGAGAAGAAGCCCACAAACCCTTAGATTTCAACATAGCTAGAAACACCAGCAACAAGAGCGCTCAGGCTGCAAATCCTACGGGACAGTAGCTGTTTGTCTCGCTTCTGCTGTGCTTCAGCGATTGGCAGGTTTAACGTTGCCCAGTGCTTAGCTGGCCCTCTGCTATGGGGCTTGCAGCTCATTAGTCATGTGTTGACTCATTTCAGACATACTAGAAAACCAGCCAAAAGGAATGGCATGGGCTTTTTAGCATTTCAGGTTCCATGCGCATCTAACCAGGGTTGGGCTTCTGGGGAGGTGCCATTTATTTCTTGCCACATTACAGGAGGACTTGTTTTAAATTTTGCCATTGCCTGGCTCGATCATGCCTCTCACACTTACTACTTTGTAGTAATAATAAGAAATACTCCCTAGGCTTCTATGTTGGAAGATCCTAAGACAGTCTGTACATTCGGTGAAGCACATTCAAGACATCTAATAATTTGCCCAGCAGTGAAATACTGACACCTCTGAGTTGCAGTGATACATGCTTAGCAGCAGACATCAAAGCCACCACAAAGCATTAAACTGACATAGCAAAACCAGACAATATTACCATGACTATACCTGGGCTGGAAAGGATTATCGATGCTGAAAAAGTTGTAAGTAGTTAGTATTTCCTCATTCTTCAATGAAACAGGGACCTACTGCTATTTTGTATGAAGACACAAAACCAAAGGAGAATTAATAAAATGAGAATATTTACTGTGGAGTCAAAAAAAGCGAACCCCAAATCTTCATGTTCAAGGAACTTTTTCTACTCTTGTATGAGGGTGCTTCAGCATGGGGATTAATAATGGCTACTCTGTTCTAGTCTGGCTCTCAACATCCCCTACTGAAGCTTTTCTGTTCTGAAAAATTAACCAGAGCAGGGACAGAAACCTTGCTTTCTGCCCACCATATAGTTTAAGAAGGGCGTTGGATTCTCTCCCCTGTCTATCAAACACCTTGTTATTTGCATAAGACAACACATCTCCGCCAGTAGAAACCGTCCCATTTCAGAGAGGTCCTTGGCTTTATGGCTTCTCTCCTGCCCCTGGCAGGGGGGCCACAGAACCCCTACAGACCCTCGAAGCGCAGGTGTTAACTGGCTCTTCACTGGATATACCTCTAATGTGCAAAATGCTGGGGCTGGGGCAGAGCTCATTTGGTCCCCCTGTGCACTGTTAACAGTAGAACTGTCTAAATGAGTTACAGTAAAACAACAGGGTATCAGATTTTGCCACATGCTGTTGAAGTAAAGTCTCATCCAAAGACATCATTGCTGTTACAATACCAGCTTCCCCTCCCTGTTGTTGGTGAACACCAGCTATCTGTTTCAGATGCAAAAGTCATCAGGCTTTAAAAGCTGCACAGATCATTAACTATCCCCCAGGCTGCAGGTCCCTTGAACAGGCCACAGAAGAATGTCAGGTGGGAGCAAACAGGCAATTACAGCTCCAGCAAAGCCTGACTTATTTAAGGTGCTCTGTTCAACTAGCAGCTTACCAGCCAGCGATGCTAGCAGTGCCCAGAGAGTTCACAGTACTAATTGGTAGGATTTCAAGTGCCCTAGAAGTCTGCTCCACAGGCCTTCCTGGCCACTCTGATGGAATTAATTTCATCCTAATGCCTCAGCATTCATCTTCTGTATTCTCCTCCTACAAAAATAGCATTTCAAATAATTAAAGCCAGGTTAATTACTCTGCCAGCCACTGGGAACACTTACAATGCCACCACATGTGGCAAAGGAACCACATGCAGCTAAGGAACCCCATGCTGTTTCCCATGTGTCTGGATGGGAAAAAACACCCCTCGTCTACATTTTAATAAGTAACACCTCTAACTAAAACATGGATGCGTGAGATTCAATGGTATATTTGGTCTGTTATTTGAAAGCCTAAATAACAAGTGTTCATGACAAAGCAGGACAGAGGAACGGTCAGGTCTGTCTCTGAGGCAGTTACATCCAATTGTCCGGCATTACTGACAGAGAGCTCAACTCCAACCCAGTCCAGTGGAGGGCAAGGGAGAAAATACAGCTGCCGTGTACTGATGCACTAAGAGGCGATAACCATGACACAAGAAAGGAAAAATTCAAACTGAAGACAATTCATTTTAAGAGTAAATAGTATGGATTTACCAAATATGTAAGCTGGAAATCAGGAGGTCCCTAGTCAGCAGAGCTGTCAGGTGTTTAAATAGTCTTTCACAAAGCAACAGCTTTTCAGATGAAGCAATGCCAGTCTGTGAAAGTGAATATAAGAGCAACTAAATGTGACAGTGGGGAAGCTTACTTTCACAGCCTGACATACCCTTCTAGTCTTACATTTAAGTTCTTAAGCGCTCCATATGTCCCAGCAGATTTCACCGAGACATTTTTCACATACCCACCTCCCCCAGCCACCAATGTCTTGGAGGTCAAGCATTTGTAAAAACAGGGAAATGTTTCGCCTTCTAGGCTTTTGATCTACCCCTCGTCTAAACTGGGAAGATGAAAGCATTTCAGCTCTCTGGGAAGCGTGGCCACTACTTAGGTTTGCTACAGATAAAATATCTGGGACTACACAAAAAAATTCAGAGTTGCAGTTGGCACTTTGTAAGACTTGAGAGAGATACATAGTGTGAGATCTGTTACACCTAAAGCAACAAGTAGCCTGTGTTCTCTCTGATCTCATTTATAGCTTGGGCAATTCAGCAGCCATGCTTTAATCTGCTGCTGTCAATTCAGACAGCATTTTTCCCCAGGTTCATAAATGTTATCTAAGTGAGTTTCCAACAGAAGTCTGCTTGGATATTAGGATGTTTAACTAGCAATATAAAACTAATCCTTGTCCCCCTTTCACTGATCATCACACCATTTACAAGCTTGTTTGCATTGTCAGGTTCAGGCAGTAAAGCCTGGGAACAGCAATCCTCCACTGCTAGCTTTACAGATGGGATGAATGTGTCTACTTCAGACTGAGCCACTAACCAAAAATAACAAACAGCACTTTTGAACTTTCTTTTTCCTTGCTGGTCAAGACAGAAGAAGATCGAATCTTGTGTTGTCAGAAACTGCAGAGTGGATCAACAGCTAAGAAAATGAAAAGCACTGTTTAGAACTATACAGGTCTGAAGTGGACCATGCCTCCCCCTTGACTTAATTACTCCTGAAGACAAATAATTTACTATTTGTTACCAAAACCCACCACGCTGCTTTCTGGGGTTGTTTTCAGGGAGTAGAGCATGAGGATGTGTGTGTACATAGCACATTGCTTTTTTTTTTTTTTTAATCTGGACTTGGCAAAGAGGTACATCAGTCTTTATTCTGACAAATAGCAAGCTATGTCCTTTTATACTCATAACCCTTGACCCTCAACATGACTTCCTTCTCCATAACCCCTGAATCTGGGTGCTCCAGTGACTCAGAGCAAAATCCACCTGTGTGTTAACCTAAACCAGACTGCATTCAAGTTCTGCCAACAGGGAAGGATGCCTGCAGGACAGACAGTTCACTGTGTCAGGTTGGTTTGCCTTTCAAGTATCTCCCCCTTCCAGATCTGAACATAACAGTAATCGAGCAGATTCCAAGACAGCAGTGTGAAAGATGATTTTATTGTACGAGGAGTTTACCATGCCTACCAAGTTAGAGACGGCTTCCTGAAAACTGGAAAAAGTTCTATAAAAAGTCTTAGTTACTTATTAGTTACCCAAATTCTGGATTAAGGTAAAAGACCAGTTAGATTCATAAATAGATATATTTACTAGAGGTTACTGTGTTATGAAGCTGCATGTTACAATAAGCCACACTATGTGATCACTTGCTAAAGTGATTCTGTCCTTAGAACTGCATTTATGAAGAAAAAGGCAATAAGCTGTGACTGCATCGTTGCTCCTTTTTCTATCCACAAATAAGTAGATCATTTATTTTTTTAAAAAATATTTTAGCTGGAGCAGGACTCTGGAGGTGATTAAGTAGTATTAAAGGCACTATTAAGAGACTGAGCTCGTCTCAAGCCGCACCTACTATAACTGTCTGGTTTTCAGATAACCTTTGATTCATTACCATGGCAGCAAAGAGTGAACCATGCCCCTGCAGTGCAACAAGTAAACCACAAACCCACAGTATGACCAATCGCACAAAGCAAGTTTTCACTTAATAAGAGTCAACATTTTTATCAAGGTCAACATTTAGTGATCACTAGTCCTCATAACCATATGCACAGTACACATATGTATTAAACCAAGTACATAGCAGGATCCAGTTCCTCGGCTACAGAAGCTTAACTTGATCTGTATGTTAAAAGACCCAGGAAGTGAGAAAGCAGAGACTAAGTGTTGGCCTCTGCAGAAAAGTATCTGGGAGCCCTGGTGAGTAACAGCTCAGGCATGGGTCAGCAGCTTGCCCTCGCAGCAACAAAGGCCAACTGCCTACTGGGATGTATTACCAAGAGCGTAGTCAGCAGGTCAAGCGAAATTATTACTTCCCTCTCTCTGGACTCGTGAAGCCCCATGTGGAGGACTCTGTGTAGTTTTGGCCCCCCAACCGGCCTTACAAGACAGCATTTGCCAAGTCTCTTGCTGTGACTAAGGGTGACAAAAAAATTCCAGACTTCCAAAATGAAGAAAGCATACGGTTGAAACTGAAGTAGGACACATTTTTCAGAAAATCTGCCCATCTGTAAAATCAGTCCATCAGTCCAGTCTCCAGAGGCAATTCTGGCACCATATGTAATTGAGAAGAGCATCCTATCAGATTTTCCTGTGTTCACTAAGATGATCTTCATTCTTTTTTAAGCAATTCCTTAAGCATTCAGGGCATTTTTAGTCACTGCAGGCAGCTGCAAAAGAAGTAGTCCTTTAATTACATTCACACCCCATATGGTTAGCTTCAAAAGCACAAGAGTAGATTCAGGACTGACAGTCCCTCTCAGTGTTTAGCAGGGACTTGTGGGATGCACAATATGCATTCAGTACAGCACACGCAGGTGACATACTAACCAAACACACCTGCTATCCTATCAACTGTGTACAGAGAGACTCATTGGGCTGACTCGCAGCTACTATACCTGTGACAGACTACACCACACGGATGAGCATGTTTCAATGCACAAAGATCTGTTGCAATACCATTTTAGGCTGCTGAAGGTGTTCCATCCTGATGCAAAAAGCTTGTTTTCTTCCCTTGGTTCACCCTTCCATCCTAAGATGCACTCACACAAAAATGGAGAGCAGCAGAATTATCAACAGATGTATAATTAAAGAGGGATCTATTCTGTGGTTAAACTACTACTTTATCAGCAAAAAATCCACAAATTCAGAAAAATTTCTGACTTATTAAGAAATGTCACAGCTAAATACGTTTCTAAGACACAGCTATTAAAGGCAAAAATATGAGTGAGGGAGGATACTGAGGAAGAACACAAACTTGAAGCAGTACAGAAATAAAACTGAAACTTATTACCCTTCCAGGACAATTTTTTCCCTGTAATCTGATATGTGGAATTTGCACAAGAGCCGAGATGCTACAATGCTTCACTTCACAATAAAACTGTGCATCTTCAGATTTCACGAAGGCTAAAAAGAAGCCTAGGTTCTCTTGAAAAAATTTTAACAGCTCAAATTAAAATTTCATCTGCATCTGTGGTTTTTCAAAGGTTTGCAATTTGGGAAACAAAAGGGTGTTTCAGTTTGGTCTAAGCAACTTCACAGTATATGCAGTGTTCTCTCAAATAGGAAAAAGCAGGGAAAATCTATGCTCAAAGAGGCAAAATTCACTTGAAAGGGTGCAGCAGCATTGCATCATGATGATTTTACATTCCTCTATATAACTGACCACACAAATGGAAAACTCCTCAATAGTTATGAGAGGCAGTCACAGACCTAATGATGGCAGGAATATTGACCACATACCTGGCAGTAACTGTCAGCTTCCTTTTGTAACTACCTGTATGGGCCTGCTGGGAAAGAGAACAACTTTGTCCTGATATTTATCATTTTAATTGAAGATAAATAAAACATATTATAGGTAGTTAGAACAATTAGCCCCATGTGTTCACTTAACATTTTCTGAACAAAAAGCATTTCAGTAACAGCAAAGCAATTCACAGTGGGAAACAAAAAGCTACTTTTAATATTTTTGTATGAATAAAAGACTTAAGTTTGGGGACTAGGTAGGGGAAATCCAAACAGGATGGCAAACAGCTCACCTGTATTAATGTAGCAACTACTCAGTGTTAAATACATTTTACAATTAGGTTGAATTCCATCTTTTATCCCTTCACCAGCTGACTTCAAATGGTGACAGTCTGGAATTCCAGGCCTACAAAAGAGCTGGCCTGTGAGTCTGTATAAATATCCAGAACTTTTCATTTATCTTAATTTACAAAACAAGTGTGTGCCTCGGCTGGTATTAAGAGTCCAACATGCATGAAGAAAATATGAGAGGCCATATTATCCTGTTACTTTATTTATGGGAACATTCAGTACCAAAGACAGTCATTTAACACCTGTCAAAGGATTCAAGAACATCCCTAATGAAGACAGCCAGATCATATTTTAATTATTTCCTGATACTAATCAGGGTGAGATACAACCTCTTTAATAGAACTGAAGCTATCCAGATGCACAGTAGCCCTCAGCAATCACTATTCACTTTGGCCTCCCTTGTTTAGTGCTCCAGTAAAGCGCAGTGGGACTTCAGTGAGAGCCTTTAAAACGGGCTTTTGACACTTGTGTGGAAGCACATATCAGCTTCCTACTTGGTCAGTTCTGTTTTTTTTTTTTTTTCCCTTTTCTTTCCAGTTTGCACCAAATATTGCAGTATCTTCAGAAAATATCACACGCACCAATAAGTCCAAGTTAACTGTCATTCTAAACAAATACACTTGTTAAATGCACAGACATACAGAAAATGCAAAGTTCAGTAAAAAGGTTTCAGACTCAAAGGCATAAAGGGAAGGGGAGGGGTTATTAAAAATCCCTAAATAGAGGGCTCTTGTTTAGGACTTGTTCGTTATGTCAGTCAAGCATGAACAACAACATCTGATCTTTCGAAATAAAATTTCCATCTTCAAGAAAACAATGCTCAGTTTTATTCAGAGGAATAGCAAGCTTATCTTTGTAAGAGGAAGTAGTAAATAAGTTTCAGTGAAAATATTAAAAATGTTTAGATTTCCTAAAGGATTTCAAAATACCAGGTATAAGAGTCATCAAATATTTTGTGTTGGAGTGTGCTATTTTTGATACAATTGAACTTGTAAGAAATGCAAAGATGGAGTTTGTGACAGGGAACAGATGGTTTCTTGACCTACATCAACCAACATACACAAAAGGGCAGAGAACCTTGTCATATGCAAATTGTGGGTAGGAAGCTTAGAATAACTTTCACTTATTTCCCTGCATCTTTTAAAAGAAGTTTTATTACTGTGTTGTATCAATGGGTGCTATGAAATATTTCTATTTGCATTAGCAGCAACCTAGGGCAACTTCAAGGTATATAATTTTAAAAAAGTGCCCTCCCACTTTTTGCCAGGTTTGACATATCTACACCTGGGCACATAATGGTAAGTGCCCAGCTTCCCAGAGTCCTGTCTAAAATATCCCGAGAGTGACACAGTGAGCCCCCATATAAACTGCATTAACTAACTATAGCACTTAACGCAGTCATTTCAGATTCAAGTTTACTTGCGTATCACCTACGTGTTTGTTTTTCCTCTTTACTGAAAGTATTTTCAGGAAAGGGAAGACATGAATTGACTGTATTCAAATAAAGATGCTATCTGACTATTAACATTATGCTGTGAACCGTAACAGAACATCAACAGCAGAAAAACCACTCATACCTTTATGACTCCACGTGGTTTTAAAAGGAAGCTCTTCCTTCTAAGGCAAGCAGGACTAATTCAGGTGGTATTTGTCTAATGGTGCCAGACTAGGTCCAAAGCAGCTCTGAACTCTTTCAGGGCTTCCATTAGCCTACTAGATCATACTTTGGTCTACCTAATTTCTTTAAATCAACATCTCAGAAGTGCACCAACATCGGTTACTTTAACTCTAGAACATTAGCATTTTAAAAAAAATTTCCCTAAAATACTGCTAAAGGTGTCAGCAAGGGGATGGGGTGAGGGAAGAGGCAAGGAGACAGGCAATGAAAAGTCCTGAATTAAGTTTGGTACCAACTACAATTGCTGATGTCAAGACAACCTGAATAACAGCAGCCGTCCTTCTGCTGAAGTGACTAGGCAGCCTAGCAGAGGAGGGACACAGTTCGGTGAGAGCTGAACGTCAAAGGCACGGTGAGCATCTACAGCATTCACTCGCCTCCATCTCTGCACCTCCCACTCCCACGGCTTTGTCTTTAGAAACAAAAGGCTGATAACTTTTTCAAAGAAAGGCTTGCAAAGTTCTGAATCGCCCTCAGAGAAGATCTCTGTATTCTTGCAAGACAAAGACTTACCTGAAACCTGAAGCTTCCAACGCAAGAGGAGCCAATGTCACTACCTGCTACGGATATTCAGCTGTAGTTGTTTTCTACTTTAAGTTACACTTTGTAGTCTTGGGATCTTGATGGCAGCTTCTTCCTCGTGCTACTCCCCCAGTCTTTTTAAGAGAACTCATTGTCTTAATGCAAAATTACTGGGTTATTTTCCAATACAATAACCCAACTACTTATTGTATAATCAACACTTTTAGATACAAGTATCCACCAGGCATTTTATTTCACATAGATATCCATGGGGTCAATTACACTTGCTGTGCAAATCATGCACTCAAGCCCGATCAGTGACACTAGAAATTCAATTATCTTTCTTTCTAGATTAATCTTTTGAGGGAGTAGGGGAGAGTTATGCAGCTATTTAATCTGTATACAGATCCAATCTTAAACAGATGGTTTCATAGTAACACGTTTGAAAGTGACAATTCTAAATCTCTCACTTTGTCTCAAAACTGTGGCTTTTGGATAACCTACTGTAGCCTACAACAGTCAGCTAAGTACCATCAACACCCAAACTACCCAGATTCCTCCTACTGTTGAAACTGAGGAGCTTTCTAGACAGTTGTCACTTTGGGTTTAAAATGGTTTCAGAAAACTGAAAAGTCAATCACTGCTTTGGCAGAGAATAGTATTTTGTTGTTGACTGGTAGCACTACTTTATTATGCTAGAGGCACAGAGCTCATTTCTACCATCAAGAGATCAAGATATTTTGTCATGAAATCCCACTACTGAACATGCTACCTCACTAGCTATCCTGCCTCAAGAAGGCAATAGGCAAGTAGTCTAAATGATAATGTCTTCTTGTACAAGCAGAGGACTGTTTTCTCCAAGCTATTACAGTCCATAACTGTAACTAGAGCCCTAACTAGATATATTAGTGGGAAATATTTAGCTAAGAATAAAAAGAGAAAGGAAAACCTAGGGGAAAGACTGTTGCCTCTCCCTGATGGAAAAAAATGAGATAGATGACTGGGTAAAGAACCAGCCTACAGATGCAGAAGGAGCAAAGGTGTAGGAAAGGAATAGGAGACAAACTGCAGAACTAACAAAACAGGGTTTTTGAAGGTGTCTGACACCTTTTCAGTCTGAACTGCTTTAATGAATAACCCTGAACGGAACTGAATGAAACACACTGTGAATCTGTAAGTCTCCATTTTAAAGAATAGAAATGAGGCAGATCCATGTTGCAGAGGGCAGGCAGCAGAACTTGCAGGTTCTGGTTTATGTAAAGGCTAGTCCACCCAGTGTACAAAGTCAGAGGACACCAGGAGCTTTGCTGGCTGATCAAATGAGTAATCCCATGATGAGAGATTCTGGAAGTCATCTTTCTGTCCAGATACAAGCCTTGATAATGGCCACGCCAACTCTGGAAAATTAGACTGCTCAACTTTGTTGTACGTAGATACATCTGTGCCATACAGCTTGAGGCATCGAGCCCAGCAGGAAAAATTACTGAATTCCAGGGCAGGGGGGAGTGTAAAGCAGATGGCTTAACTTTTTAGTTAAAGCTAGTGGGACTTTTAGGACACAATTTTTTAGCAGCCAAATTTAAAAGTGCTTGAAGAGCCAACACAAACCACATCCAAACATGTGAGACTTATTGCCTTACCCAATATTTGTTGTTTTTTACTAATCCAGGGCTTCGAGCAATATTCCTGGCCACAGGAAATGGATCCAGCTGACAGTAAGTGACACATTAAGTCAAGTCACAAACATTAGTAACAAAGCACTGTACCCAGAAATGGTGCAAGTCTTCCTTGGGAAACCTTAAGCCTTTTTTCCATTTTTTTAGCCTACCTGGATGAACCAACCTACAATGATGCTATCCAGTCAATCTGAATTTTAAAGCTACCTGGATCAATACAAATGCATTTGCACATAGCAATTTCTCTCCTTCCTTTCAATTCATGCCAAAGAACGAAAAAACTTTGTTAGTTGTGGGATTAAACTCTGGCAGCTTCAGTTTTTATATTTAATAGGAGCAGTCACATCACTAGCTGAAGTCTGGTCTTGAAAGTCAATTTAGTCAAACAGAAGACAGAAATTTAATTGCTCTATGTTTTTATCTACCATATTTGACAAGACATTCAGCTTTTGTCACAAAAAGTACCTAAAAGTAATTATTCCAAAATTACTCCAGCAGTTCGGGAAAGTTATGTAGATCTGTGGCCTCTTCTTTTCTTATGAGCACAATATACTCTGGTGACAGGAGAGCGCACGCTTCATCTTTTAATAGGTGTCTGTCTCTCCCCTGTCAGCAAGCAACCAGTAGGACTGAAGCACCTTTTGTTGGTACACTGCTGCATTGCACATGACTAATACTGCATACAGCCATACATTAGCAAGAAAAACTTCACTTTCTGAACTTTGTTATGAGCTGAATGGTGCAAACAAACAAATACTGGCCCAAAGTATTTTGCTGTCAACTAAGAAGCTGTTCAAGCACAGACTATCTCAAATCATACAGAAAACTGTAAGAAACTTCTTAAATGTCACAAAGATTGAAACTGCAGGCACACCATCCCTACAGACAGGATCTAATGCAGCAAGATCAGTAAGAACAAGATTTCAGAGATCCAAGATAGTAACAGAGAAATAAAATTGAACATCGGGAAAAGGACAAGTGGAAAAAAAAGACAGTTGAGTTTTTTATAGCATCTCTTTATCACTTAAAGATTGTAAGCAAAGTTTTTCAATCAGATTATTATTTTCATGTAGATGCAAAAGTGAAGTTACTTTCCAGCATATAGACCAAAGTCACATGGCACTGGATTGGAACCAGAGGCAAAAGTGGTAGACAAGGATTTAGTCAAAGACATCTAAATTATGAGGTTACATTAAGACCAGTAAGAGTATCTGATATACTGTCACAGGCATAAAAACTCAGAAACCACTAAAGGTTTTACTAGAACAGGAACAAATTCAGGTGCAGTACAACAGCAAATATTTAAACTTCTTCCTCTGGCAATCAGCATTAAAAAGAAGTTATTTCCTGTAAGTCTGTGTTAGACAACAGTTCTAATTTATCCCAGTGGAAGAGTACATTTCACATTGGAATATAGTAAGTCTGTGGCTAAACTCAAATTAAAGTGACTTTTTAATACATTTAACATACTCTATACATTCTGCGTGTGGCCCTGGACAGTAAATTCAAATTCATCTCAGCTGGTGAGCAAGCTGGAGTCTACTTTGTTCCCAACTTGGTCTCAAAACAGTGAGCTAAACTCCAGTTGTAGTCTTGATTACTAGTCACAAAGGGTAGAAGAATCACAGCTTGACTTGTAGGCTCCAAAGGAGAATTTATTTTCTGCTGGCAACTGAAGGATCTAGATTTAGATACAGCATGAAATCAATTCAAGTAAGATCACAAAAGATTAGGAAAAGCTGCACTGAAGTGTTGTCAGTGCAGAGTAAAATACCTCACACATCACTACTTGAGTTTCATGTTATTTGAATAATTATTACTAAGATTCACAATCTATTTTTCATGCATTTTCATTCAGTATCAATTCAGCTAAAGGTATTAACGACCAAGAACAATACTAGACTGTTCAATAAAAGCAGAAACAAATCTTTACTTTCTGTCAGAAAGGAACTCTGAGTTTGAATCAGTATTTTGACAGGTAGGCTCCTTCACAAGTCCAGTTTTTGGTTAAGGATCAAATCATAGGCCTCTACTTTTCAACACACCTGGTGATATTAAAAGCAGAGCTGAACAGCATAACCTAAAAATTGCCTAAACTACAAAAGCCAAAGTTCTTAGAGAAAGCACTCTCCAATTAGGTCCTTTCTTAGCAAAGTCATTCTTGTGTAGCAATTTTTCCACTGCTCATGAATATTTTCAGATCACCTCAGTTGCACAGCAAGAAAAAAAAAAACCAAACAAGGTTGGTAGGTTTTAATGCCACTGAATTTTCTAACCCATCTACCTCCTTAGGGGAATAAACCAAAAACTTTATTATGTGTTATCCTGTTGAGATTCAGCCACTGTCCAGCTTTTGCTTTTTACCAATTGTCACCACCTTACCATAACTTTTACATAACTTTTTAGCACTTCACTAGAACATCACTATCTACCTACCTTCACAACAACTGGCCAGGTCATTTATGTCCTTCTGTACAAAGCAGGTGGTTCTAAGCTTCCCCAGTATTCAAAGGATCTATACCACCAGTTGAATAAAACCAGGTAACAGCTTTGAAACCCCACTAAAAATGCAGGCTGCTTGATTAATCTCAATGTTTTGATGACATTGGTAAGACATGTTATAATGTGTAAGCAGAAACGAAACATTAGCTTTGCTATTGGAATGAAATGTGTTTCCAAAAGTCTGAGATTGGAAGTCTTCCAAAACTCTGGACACACACCACAAGTGGATAAAAAACCCCAGGCCATCTCCCACTAGGCAGCTGAGCAGTTAAGAACTACCAAGGCCATTTTGCTGCTTCTAGCTTTAGCTCTCCCAGTCAGTAATCTCTGAAGTGACCTAAATTGTCAAAACAAATTAATCTGCTCTGTTACTACAGCACTTGCATGCAGAGACTTCAAACACCACAGTGGTTCAGATATAAAGAAGAGTAACTTCAGGTTTGTAGCATCAAAGGAGTTACTATACTGTATTTTGAGCACTTACCTATAAAACAGTACAGCATTCTGCACCCAAATCTGTATCACCCCAAGAAGGAAAGGGCAGTTGCACTGCCAGAAAGCAGCTAAAGTCAAGAACTCTGAAGGTGAAAACTGTCGCTCCACTCTTCCATGAATTATCACACCTTTTTATTGGGCTTTCCTCAAGCTGGATACCCAATGCAGTAGGCCTTTAATAATCTCCTGTTAACTGTTTCCCTTTTAGTTAGTACATTTTCTTAGTTTTTCATTGTATTACATTCACAAACATTTTGGATGTACCAAAAAAATTACGTTTTCTATAATCAGACTAGCTTGTAGAATTTAAATATACTTGAGCAGAGTACAATTTATATTTATCAAAGCTAGAAATGTGAATTACTACTGTCCCCTCAATTCCTACCTTCCTCAACAGTGATTTTGGGTGTTCAGTTTACGAATATGCTGGATGTTCACAAAGTATTATATGCCCCCTCTTAAATAAAAGAAGTGTTGAAAGGACATCTCATTTAATTTCAGCATCCAACACCACAGATATTTGGAAGTGGTACTTAGGAAAAAACCACATGCTCTGCATATACAACCAGAGAGGAAGAAACATATCACCAAGGAAGTGGATGCATTTTCCGTACCTTAAGCAATCTTAAATCTAAAGAACATATGAAAAGTTTATTTTGAATGTTTTTATTTAAACCAATATACAAATACAAACATTTGAAGATGTACAAAAATAAAAAAAAAAAACATTTTCTACATCTTAAAAAAGCAGATCAAGCTTACTTCTATATGCATACTCCTTTCTGTAGGAAATCCTAATCAGCAGACATTTCTGTTCTCTTCAGAGCATTCTAAGCCAAATCCCCTCCCCCAAAATCCAGCCACGTGTAGGACTACAAGTAAAACTTCAAAAACCTAACACTAAACATCCCTGAACAGATTACAAAAACCCCATTTCTCACAGTTAATAACCACAATAACATATTTCCCTAATGACTTTAGGGCAAACTATGTGCTGATTAATAGTTTGCAATTCAAGCTTTCTATAGTTTATTGATATATAGCTTGAGGAACGTAGTTGGACTACATTTTTCTTCTTAAGCTATTTCCAGAAATTCAAAAAAGCAATTATAGCTTTGTTGATAGCATTCTTCCTTCCTCCCTCCTTCCCCCAAAGTTTAAACTCTTCAAACAAAAATATATCTGCAAATAAGAATAAAAAACAGTAGAAGAGGTCTGAACCCAAAATCATTGGTTTTTTACATCATCTGCCAACATAATAGGAACTGAAATGATCACCTGCTCAATATCACATTGTACTAATGAACGTAGTGGAAGCATTATCACAATAACACTATTTTGAACCAATCTATAATGTATACCCAAATAGTTTTTGCATGAAGTTTTGCTCCGTAATATTAGTCAAATTATCTCAAGCAGTGTAGTTCATCTTAATGTTCTGCCATTCTATTTGTTTTAACATTTGGCCAACACAGTTTTCTGTTCTGGTAAGAGATGTGTTTTGGAGGTGCAGTGATATAAGGATAGTTGAAGCAACACTTGTGGAAAGAGGTAGGTGCTTAAACTGACATTACTGGAAAATATATTTTTGGGGCACACAATGCCTTCTTTAGATCTCAAATACAGCAGGAGGTTTTAAAGTGGAAAACAGTTGCTCGATTGACATGAACATGCTCAGTCCCTAAGAGAAAAGCAAGTTGACAGTAGTTCAAAGAAAGCTCCATAGAAACAGGTTCTCTCCAACCTTTTTCTTTGCCATTGCTTCAGCTGTCAACTTCATCCACGCCATATAACAAAGCTGCTTAGCAAGAGAACAGTTAACGTCTACTTGTACAGTGTCCATAACATGGGCACCTAAGGCATAATCTTCTGTCTGCTACCTATAACAAATCAGAAATATTTACCTAACCCTATTGTGGAAAGCGATCTCATTAACTTTACCCACGGTGGAGATGAATGCAGGTTGAATTCAGGTTTTATAACAGCATCCTGCCTGTGGCACACTCTACTAGCTTTCAATTCTACTGCTTCTACAACTACAACGCTTTCCTCTGAAAAATCCAATCATCTGCAGAGAAAACACTAATATCGCAGAAGTAATGTTTAATTCTGTAAAAATAGCTAGTTCCGTATGACACAGACATTCTCCCCAACATTTTGTCTTCAGGTTATCTGACTGAAAATCACTATTCTGTACTTGGGTGTATGGAATAACTGAAGTTGTTTAAGTTCCTCCAGCAAATTTTAGTCTTATTTCCTGATGTTTTAAAATATGTTCAGATTGTCCTGTGAGCTCATTTCAGCACTAATACATTATAAACAAATTTTTTTAGTCGCTAAATATTTATTTTTTACTCCAGAGGAAAACTTATTTTACTAAAAAGATCTTGACCACATTTTTCAACCACTACCACACTCAAAATTTCATGAGCACTGTTGTTAGCACTGGTAATATCAGAACATTCTCCAGTTACTTCACACTACTGGTTAAGATTAAACGACAGTGCTGAAAACCACTTGAAGTCTACTGAAGCTTTCCTTTTCTTGCTAAGACATAAGAACACATCATAGGCAGTATTATTGCAAAATGAGAATAAACCAAAGAACGTGAAATGTATTTATTACCAAGCAACAACAAACTCTGCAACATTTAACACGGGAGTCATACTTGGAAAAATGGCTAAATAGCAACTTGTAGGTAAGATGCAGCTACACATAAGACACTTTCAGGAAGTTTTGACTGTCTAGTCATCTACTTCCTGCAACTAAGTTTCCCAGTTGTGAAACTACAACCACCAAGTACATCAACTGACATCCAGGATCAATATAAAACAAAAGTTTCTGGTGTAAGGAAATTGCTTCACTTTCAACAAGGTGGGAAGAGACACAACATAGGTTATGAAATAGCAAGTCAGTATTTGAGAGGTAGTCTTGTTGCTCATTTGACTGGGAGAGGTAGAGCTAGTTAAGAAATCAATAGCTAAAGCCAGTCAAAATGATATTTATCCCAAGTTTTCTAAGATGAAAAAAAATTACTGTCAGCCTGAGACTGCTTACGTCACCAGGGATTCAGTTGTTGTGCTCATATTTACTCACTTTTACATAGTGGAGGTTATTGTAAAATATCCATTCAGTGAGAGAATGCTTGCAGAAATAATCAGGGAAACAGCTGACATGACCTTTTGCAATGTGTCGACCGATTCATCTAATTTATACATCTTATGACTATGAAGGTTAATAAAGCTAAACTCTTTTGGCAGGTTGGTATTACTACAAGAACAAATACATACCAAAGGCTAGAAAGCAAGCAGAGTCTTAAATTCCATAGGGTTTACCTATATAAAAATCTCCATGCAATTTCTTCCAACAGGAAAAAAAGACAAAATATTTTAGAGATGAAAGCCAACAAGACATAGGGGTCATACAGTCAATAGGTATTAAAACCCTCACATCTTAAAGTTAAGACATGTGGGCATAGAATCATACATAATGCTCCCTTGGATTGATGTAGACTCTTCCAGGTCCTGAGTTTTGCGGGTATCTGCTGCTCCAATTTTTGTAGTATGTTTGCTGATAAACAGGATACATATCCTGAAGACCTTCTTGTTCCTGTGGCTCTTCAGCCTCACAAGCAAGTTGCCTTCCATTCACAGCTTTCTAAATACATACAAGTAGTAATCAGTTTCACAGTTCGTGTATAGACCTGCAATTCCTATTCTTGTTAAAGCTTTAAGCAAAATAAAAGGTGCATGATTTCCAAAACAGCCCTATGAATCAAGAAACATGAACTTAAGAATTCCAGTCACTGACAGACATACGACAGAAGTGGTAGTACCTACTCAGAGTTAAGCTCAAACTTTTGTTTCAAAGGAAGTTAAGATTTTAAGGCTGAAGAAATCTAGAAAGCAAAACACAAAGTCTGTCAGCACTCCTGTGCTTTGCTATTTTATTCAACTAGAACTTCAAAGCTCTAGTATTTATGTATATAAATTAATCCACAAAACTACCTAGGAAATACAGGATATTAAAATGAGATTGACTCTTTCCACTTCATGGATAGCAAGCTCACACATTCAACGGCTACTGACTAGGATGGACAAATGCTTTGCCCTTCATGAAGAACACCCTTATAAGCTTATTTTAAGGAACAAGATGAAACCGAGGAATCCAAGCCATACTATTTACCATGTGTTGCAAGTTTCCAGCATCTTTCTCTCTGTACTGATTTTGCAAAGCAAAATGTTCTTTCTGAAAGAAGAAAAGTTACAGTGGCAACAAGTCAAAATTCAACACTGCAGAATAGATTTGGTTTATACAAAAACGCTGGTGATCACAAAACACACTCTGCCTTGAGAACTGTCTTAACCGATTACCATTTAGAATACTACTTACAAGCTAATCTCTGGCAGAAAAAAAGATGCTCTTGTCAATTTAGGAAGTCTTATTTACACATATTTAATTTTGACTTTTTCATTTAATCATAAGCATGTGAAATCATGAGAAAGATTAAAGCCCTTTATTTTAACATGACATTGATTTTAGATAAGCCACAGGTTTAAAACAAAGTAAAACCCCAATTCACTTATACAGTATAAAGTTTGCACAAGCATATGGATAAATGCTGAGTCTGATATTGAACAAAAGTATTTAACTGAAAATGAATTTAATTGTACACTACCGAGAGCAGAAGGGAGTGTTTCTGTTTCCTAATTTGATAAAATCGAACAAAGTACTTCCTACTGAAAATTCAAAAACATCTAATGAGACTACCCAAAACAAAGGAAATGCTTTTCAGTAAAATTATGTTCGCCATTTACAACTTGTCTACAAAAGTTTATTTTTGCTGACTGATTTTCCAACTGACAGTCCACACTGCCTAGATATTTTACTACTAACTTTTACTAAACCTGTTTCTCAAATTATAACTCTCCAATATTGTTTCAGAAGTCTAGCAAGGCCCAATAGCTAGATGCACATAGGAACTAATTAGCATTCTATTCACAGGACAAGACAAGAGGTAACAGCAAGCAAAATCCCCCCCAACATGCATTGCATGAACACACTACATCTCAAAGTCAACTATAGGTCTGCTCCTACTGTTCAGCATGGCTTGCCAATAAAAACATAGCCATATACAGTAGTAAGTTCTGAAATTTGAATAGGAGACCATTGCTTGATTCCTTAAGCCCATTAGCCCTTTAGAACATTTAGTCTATGCTAGAACAGGAAAAAAACCCCAATTTACCATCCTGTGAGGTCCTGATGCCCGATTCCCTCTCCCGTTTAAAAAAGTAGCCTTAGAAAGTCACTTTCTTTTGCAGTTATTTGCCCTTTGCTGATTCCCAAAGAACAATCCCACCAGCAAGATCAACACAGTTTTTACACACTGATTAACACTGAGTTTCAAAACTTAGTAGCACCACATAGCTACTACGGTAACAAAAAGGCCTTAGAGCTGATGGTGATCTACTGATCAAAGCATCTGAGGTGTCTCTCACTTAAGTCATCATCAGGCCTCCCAGAAACTGTAATAAAAACAGAGGTTCTCGGGTAGCAGACAGTCATTGCTCTCTGCCCTACCTATACCTCTTACGTTTCCTAACAAAACTGTTCCTGTACATCCAGGGGTCTGTGACAGCTTTATGAGCTAATGCGTTGAGCCTGAACACACACCGTGAACACCAACATTCCCACCAGTGGGACTATGCTTTGGCCTGACAGAAGCACCCTCAATTTGAGAGAGCAAATGCATATCAATTACAAGTATAAAAGACGTACATAACACAGATGTTACTCCTGTCCATCAGAATATGTATGGGTTAAAGAGTGAAGACATACAACTTCTAGACAAAAAATATCGTAGAAAGCTTCTTTATCTTGTCAACTATATCACTTCTGAAACAGTTGGTTGATACTGGTACTCCTGGTGTTTTAAGGAGGCCATAGCTGTGGCTTATTTAGTATATGCTTTACTTAATGGCAACTAAACCAATATTCAAGTACACAAATGCTTCACAACCAGCTAGGCTGAAATCATCTAACTTTAAGAAATAATACCAGATGGAAGTCTTGCTCATTGTACATGCCTGAAGAAAAAAGAGCTACATGCAGCTTATCTATACTTAACAATGTATGGTTAACATGCACATATAGAGGAAGTAATATTTATTGGTACATTCTATTGTTAGAAAACCAGCACTACTGGCATATAAATCAGCACACTTACTGTGCGCTTGGAAGTGAGCTAGAAGAATACGGCAGAAAGGAACTTCTGCCGGAATTGATCCAGACATTTTGAAGTAGAATCACCTATACCTATGTTTTGCCTGAACAGTGTTTGGAGATACTATTCAAAAGCAGCTTGGACCACAAATAATTTTCCCAGGCAGCCTATTATCTTCTCTGTTCTTCTATTAGCGAGCTTTCCTAATACCCAACACAAAAATCTTGGTCTTAGCCAAAAGAGAGCAAGTATCTTCTGTTCTTCGTAACGGTCCTTCACTTGGTAGGAGGATCGTCATGTCCTTCAATATTTTTCAGAATGGCCAATTGTTTCCTTCAGTCATTACTCATGTACCAATCATGATAAACACTGTTAAAGTGCCCTGCATACCTTCTGATATTTTCAGTGCTTAAAGTGGAAATTTGGTCCAACCTCAAAAGGCAGACTACTGCTAAATTCAGCAGCTGCTGGAAGACAAGAATAGATGCTTGTCCGAGTAATTCACCACACTGATCCAATGGAAGACAGAAGGCATTTAGATTTTGCTCCCTACCAGTATCTTGTGACTTTTACTGCTTGACTCATGATCCACTAGCAGCATTTCTCAACTAACAAGCAGTTTCCCCCACCAACCTAAAGCTTACTCTGTAAAGCTCAAGACCTCCAATCCATTCTCCTCCATCAGTCATCTTCTTTCTAAACAAAGAATCAACCCTCTACCAACCTCTGGGATTGGTTTGGAAAAGATAGCTCAACTCCTGGAAAATGAGTAATTCCTGCTTATGCTGTGTAAAGAAGGTAAGTAAAAGTAGTTTTTTTCATAGTAACATAAACCAAAGTATACCTAGATCAAGTATAGGGAGCCTTCAATTACTAGGTATCAGATTTATTCAGAAAACAGACAACTCTGCACCTTAATACTGCTTGTTTTAGCTCCAGCCTGTCATCAGCCGATTTCACAGCTTCACCATTGCTTTGCCATCAGCAAAAAGCTGAAATAACATTACAGCAACTGAAGACAACAGGCTCAGGTATAGCCAAAGGGAACAAACATGTACCTTGAGGTTATGCAGTCACTGGTCTGAGATGTCAGAGCGATGACTTGAAAGGTGAAGCTTTACGGAGAAGCAGAACAGTCTTAACAGTTATAAGATTATATGACAAAATGGAAGACAAAGAGCAGATGAACATATGGTACCTGTAATTATCTCCAAAAAGAGAGGGCAGTTGTACTTCATTAAGAGCAACAGCATGAAGAAAAATCATCGAACAAGGCTAACCACCACATCAAGAAGACCTCATTTCTGTAATGGGCTTCATATCAGAACAGAATACAAACTGTGTACAGTTCATAATAAACCTACTCAGACTAAGAATAGTTGGGTGTAATCTTTTCTTCACTGAAGTCAAATAGGTCATAATTTGCAACACCTGCCCACATACATGAAGTTGCTGAACATTTCCATGCAATTATTAGTTACAGCACTGGTCAGCTTATATACACATCTTGAGCATGCAAAATAAGTTAGAATCTGGACTAAGCAAAAAAGCTCAGGCTTGGAGCCGTCTCATGGATCTTCCCCTAAACAAACAACCAAAGCACAAAACAAGAGCAGAACACTGTATCCTCAAGAGGACAGGCAATACAAAAACCTCCCAAACAGACCAAACAGCTAAACTAAAACTCAATTAACTTATTTCTAAAACCATTAATTAGAATGTAACTTGTCATTTTGTGTATGTTTATATACTTACCTCTAATATGATTATATCTAGGAGACAAAGTTCTACTCATTTCAGGCAGAAATGCTTCCTTGCCCTTTTTCTGGACTCCATCTAATAAATACACTCACATGCTACAGAGAGCACACTTGAATACGTGTTTTCAAATCCCAAGGAACTCAGTTCTTTGTTAGGTATTTACGGTTTTAAACTGTATCAAAAGTGGTAGAAGAGTATCTAAATGTTGCATTTTGTTTTTCTTCTTAACCTTAGTTTTAAAAAAGAAAATCTGTAGTGCAGCTATACATTTGCATCTCTGCGAATAAAGGTATTTTTTCCCAGGGAAGATTTAGCACAACTAAACACACTTCCTCATGAGTAGAAAACCTTCCTAAAATTGAGTCAGCTTACTGTCAGAGGTGTCAGTTTTGATCCAATCACTTTCTGTTTAAACCTTTTCAGGAAGTAACACTTCACTAAAAATAGTGTAAACTCAATATTTTTACAGTTATACTAGCGACTAATGGCACTATAGGGAGAAAATGGAAGAACAACTGTAACTAGCTGTCCATTCTAGACTTTCACAAAATGAGACATTACAAACTAGGAATTTTTTCCCCTTCCTGTTCAGTAGAAAAAAGGTTAAGTAATAATTTAAAGTCTCATTCAAGACAAATGTAGATAAATCTTTTCCTGAATATTAGATGCAACATCTGAAAACCCCTACTGCTTAAGTCTTCAATGTAAACAGAGGTCTGAATGTATTGCACTAATACTGTAGTAGATGATGTGGTATATTTATCAAATTATCAAGAGTTAATACAATAAAATCATTTCAGAAATAACACTTTGATCCCTGCTTCCTTTCAGTTTAATAAGGTGTTTCTTATCCTGTCCAGTTAAAAAGTTGACATTTAACATATGAATATGTTTTATCCCTATGGATTTCCCATGTAACAAAAAATTCCTAGTCACACTGAGTGGAAACAAGCCCTCAGAGTCCCACCACAGAATAAATGAACACATGTGTGGTGATCAATCATTTGCCCAGTTCCACCAGTGAGCTCACTTATCCCTTCATAACCTCAAGGAACTTTCAGACCTATGGAACCATACTAGTGACACATCAATATTCCATTTCAGACATACTAGTGTAAGTTTTGGGTAATAATTCTGTTTCTAAAAATCAGTTTAACTATAAACAATATTCTACATGAGCAGTAGCTTACTTACAAAAAGTTTTAACACCACAATTTTTAGATTAGACAGAGCTATATTGATTATAATGTCAGTTACTTCACACAGAAGCTTTGAAACACCTCTTTTCAAAAACTTTGTCACCATTATGGTGGAGTAACTTTGTTAGTGAAATGGGCTATTTCCAAACATGCAGTTAATCACCAAATGCCTGAGTTAAAGAATGGCCAATTTTAATCATACCAAGCAATAATACTACCTGAGAATTAAGATTTAGGACACAGCTTACACTATGGTATCATCACTCGATTCTAATTAAGTTCTTCTCTCTATGCCACACTTAGCTGACAGTATGGGGAACAACAGGCTAAAGCAATAGCTTTTACACAATTGCATATTTGTTTCTGGTTTGTGATTCCTGCTTTTCCCAACAGCCTCACAGCAGCAGCAGTAAAGTAGCTAATTTGCTGGTCTTACAGCAGAACCGACGCCCCCACGCCCAACAAGTGTTCATACAGGTAGGTAACATTTGCAGTGGTCATACACCCATGTTCTTACCTTCAAAAACATTTCCACAAAGAACTCAGTCTCACTAATCTTTCATTCCTTTATCCTCCTCCCCTTAACTTTTTACTTTCCCACATTTGTTTAGTTCAAGTTCTTAAGCAATTCTGAGTTTTAACTTTTAACATGACCTGCACATGCATTGCGAAATGAGTTAAAAAAAAAAATCTTGTTTTCTACTTTTTCCACTCCTCCAGCACTTATTTTCTATTGTCTTCACAGGCTTATTTTTTTTCAACTTTTCTCATGTTTTCTGTCTTGTAATTCCATTTTAAAGTTTTTCTCCCCTGCCCTTAAAGTCATACTGCTTTTGCTTCTCAAGTCCTAGAATGAAATCTGCAGACCAGTTCTGAGAATATGTGATTTACCACTTACCATAATGAGACACTGCTCTTTCGTACCTGAGTTAAGAGCGTGAATTCACCACACAAGAAGGCAAAACACACGCGGGGAACAAGAACCCCCACATCATCACCAACGGCTAATGGTCTGTGAGCAAAAAAAAATAAATCTGCCTGCTCAAGATTCTTTACCAACAGCAGATTTAGACGTGATTTAGATGAACACTGCACACCAGAACAGGAAATCCCAGTGGGCTCATTTACTCAGTTAAAACTAGAGACAAAGGAACTCATCTCACATGGCATGAAAACACAACACCTTTGCTAGAGAAAGAAGTTGTATCTTTTACTGCCACGGAACAAGTGACAGAACCAAAATCATTAGGTTCTGTCAAAGAAATTGGTGCTGAGCTACAGTGCTTCTATGCAGGAGGGCATGGTATATTATGGGGTTTTGTGCTTTGATACTTACAATAGTTTTCCCGTCTTACCTTTACATTTTGCAGTTTCATAAAAGCGTTGAGTTTTACTCTAAACATGCTCCTCCTCAAACAGGTCTTTGAAAGCCTAAACCAATTATCTCAGCAACATCTTCATCTTACATTTTCTCATCATTTCCAATTTCGAAATCCCATTACAAAAGCGTCCACTAATAAAAAGCTTGTGCCTCACTGCAGTCCCTTTCTGGTTAATGTTTTTTTTTCTACTGTAAGATCCTTTATCAAAATAGATGAGTTTATCTGTGCACATTGTGTGCTTCCTTGCATTCAATCTCGTTTGCCTAACCAACTCTTCAGTCTAACGCAAATTATAACAATAATGCTTCCCTTTTCATCAAGGAAGAGACATTCCCACCTGTATTAAGACCATTAGGAAAAAACTAGAAGAGTGCAAGAGCACCATAATCTATAAATGAATCAATATTATGCTAGGTTTAAAAGGAACGTGGATTATCTTTTCAAATTTGATCCAAAAATATCATCATTCAGTAAATGGTTTTACATGCTTTTAACTGTGCTAATACAATCTCACCATCTTCTTTCCTGTTTTGAACAGGAATACAAATATTATCATTACACAGCTTTAGCATTTGACAGGGTTGCCTGGCTAAGTATCTGAGGTATTCTTACAAGTTGCAAGTCTAAAGTCAGTCTTCTCATAGACAGAATTACCTGTGGGGCTGTATTTCCCTTCTCTACTTTTATTTCCATTGCTACAAAAAAGCCCTATTAATTTCTGAACGTTTCAAAAACTCTGAACATTTATGTATTGCATCATACAGAACAGCATTTTTTCCTCTTTCCTTCAGAAACACTTGTCAAGCTAGACTTACCTTTATTGTTCATCTCAGTCACGTTTCTAAGCAAGTAAAGACGTTTTGCTTCTTTGTGATATATTCTTTGCAATATAGTGAAGCTAACTCATGATTCAAAGGACTGCCTGCATTAGTGCCCCCTCTCCCACTCCTTTTATATATGCAACAGAGAAGTTCCTCTTTAAGCCACTGGAATTCTTCTGTTGCTCAACTTCCTCTTGCTGCACCCCAAAACTCAGTTGCCAAGCAGAGATCCCTCTCTTGCTAAGGACGTAACCTTCAGGCTCTTTCACGTTACATGCAAAAAAAAAGAGTTCTGAGTAACAGAATAGTATTTCCATGACAACAATTATTAAAAAAGCCACCCAGACAAAAGCAGTAGCTTTGTTGCTAAAAAAGTTAAAGATGAACCTACAGTCTTCACAGTAAATAAAGCTATTTACACAGCCATTTCTCCTTTGTTCCACCTAATATTCCCATGTTTTGGACTCCTGCCTCACTCTTTTAGGGCCGTAAGTGAACCAGTTCTTCTAAATTCTTCAGTGAATGAATACATAAATTGGTATCTGCAAATACCAGCACAGAGAAACTATTCCGAGTTCTCCATTATATGGTACTTACATGGTAATGTTAAATAAGAAGCTACATGTATGTAAATTCTAGTGTATACTTAAAGTATACTTAAAGCTTCCATGTCTGAAGGAGAAACTATGAAAGACATTGGCTATCCAGTATTATCAAACATCTCCAACATCCCCCTTCATTTTAATACCAACACCCATATACTCTGAGATGGATAAAATCTAGTTAAATACTGACTGCTGGGATACAAAAAGGAGAATTTAAGCTCATACAGTTGCATTTGGAATACTTAACAAGATCCAAAAAAAAGCTCCTGTGCATGATTTGAACAATACCCACACAGATGATTGAAAAATTTGCACATTACATATAACAACTTCCCAGAATCAGCTTAAATTGTATCAATTCACTTTCAACCCTCGGTTACTGTGAGTATGCAGAAGACACCATTTAAGTTCATTCTCCTTTAACTTTGCACCTTCGTGCAGTCTACCATTTCCGCTCAGACTGGATTTGATCATCTACTGCTGTTGATAATGCAGTGACACTTCACCTGCAGTTCTTTTCAGTGTAACCAGATGCTTACACCTGAACTATCTAGAGAGGCTCACCAGCATGCCTCCCATTTATGACTAGACAATGCAGTTCAAACTGCATTTGGAACATAAATTATGTGGCTAGTACAGACTTTTCCTCAAACAGGACAAGACACTGTGACAGGCTGCTAACTTGCTTTTATCTCTTTACTGATGTTCAAGTGTTGGCTTATTACACCAAAACAATGCAACCAATCACTTCTTGGCTAAAGCTGGTATTTTGACACTTATTTCTATTAGATAAAGCAGAAGCCCTTGCCTCAAGCATAACAGAGAGTACATGTTGATTAGAGGTAGTATCAGCTAGGAACAGTCAGCCTCCAGCTCCAGTTCTTTTCTCTTCTGTAGAACTCCAGAACTGAAAAGGAACAGGTACACTAACAATGCTATGCCACCATCCTTTTTTTTTTTTTTTAAAAAAAAATAAAGCATAGTTAACATCTAGTGTGAAAAAGAATGAGATCTCTCTCCTCCCTTCCCAAAACAACTTAAAAGTGTATTTATCCAGCTTGAGGGAAACAAGTATTTGATTCAGACTGTTTAGGGTCTTTTCTCTATTTACAAAATATATTTAGATAAAACATTTTATTATATGTTCAGCAAAGTCTACAGTCAGCTTCAGCTCTTCTTAGTTCTTAAGCATTCAGTAACAGAAGCCACAGTAAGCAATATCAAGAAAGAATTCAAAAGACAGCAGAGTTCCACAGAGGCAAACAGTACAGCATACACTTTATGAGTAGCCCTATAAAGAATAAATAATTGTATTTCCTTTTGTTGTCGTTTTGCCATCTAGCAGCACTACAGATGCACAAATAACACAGCAGTCCACATCTTCTGATTCTATAAGCAAGATAATCTTTTACCATAATACTTAAAGCATAGGAATGTATTAACAGAAGCATGATTCATCAACATTGCATTTGTTGAATACTGTAGTGACAGAAGAGTTATTGCATAGTTAGCACAAGATGCCCAAGCTGAGCACAGAAAAGCATTGTTTCTTTTGTATCATCTTATGTGCTATACCACCTCCAAAATAGAGGACAAAAGCCTGTTATGCCTGTTGCCAACTAAATGTTTTATACCTTCACGTTATAATCATCAGGCTGCTATTAGCAGGGATCTCAGAAAAGTTTCTTGCTTCATTCAGCAACAGTATTAGCAAGTATTACTGAACGTAATATTTCTAACACACAATAGCGTTTTAATGTGTTACTTTCTTGAGAAAGAGAATTTTTAATCAGCAACTCCTATTTGGTGAGCTTTAGTAACCAGCAATCACATTAAGAAAATCCACAAGAATTTTTTCAGTATTACTAAGAACTCCATCAAAATCCATCTTGAAGGTGGGTGAAGATTTTTTCCTAGGGCACCCCTCTATCAGAAAAAAAGGCTTCTATTGATCCTTAAAGCTGCAAAGGTACTGGAATACCAGTATTTGTTATAAATAAATGATTGTCTGAATTACCTGTCTTATAATTCAGCACATCAGCAGTTAGAATCTCATTATTTCTACAAAGTATTTAAGATGGAACAAAAATCCCATTAAGAACAATTACAATCGAATTCTCACTAATACTGATAGGTGATTAAAGTTTTCTTCAGTGTAAGCAGATATTTAAAAATCTGACTGATTTAATATATACCAAAAAATCAAAATCACACTTTAGGGGCTATAGTTTTCATGAACAAACTGGTTTATATGATGTAATAATCAATGCTGTTAACTGAAGCCATCTCCCATGAACAGGTACCTTCTGTGTTGCCCCATGCAAAACAAACCTTCTGAATTCACCTGGCGTTTCACAAACATTCTGATCCAGTACAAAGCCATACTGTAGCTAAGAAGGGCAGCCCTGTCCTTCCTTGCTCCTCATTTTAACTGTCTCATTTGCCAGCATTAGCTTTCCAGTGTATCATCTCTGTGATCCTGTTGTATCAGACCACACCCACACAAACCCTAAATGCTGATAAGGAACTTCATTGCCTACTGCTGTCTTGTTTGGACAGCATTACTTAAGATCACACGAAGCTAACCCTGAAAGCATGCTAAAAATTCAAGTACTTGTCACAGAATTAGTACAGAGTCTTTTGTTGTTGATAAATTCAAGAAAAATGATAAAATTAGAAGTTACATAATTGCAAGCATTAAAAAGTGATTTAGTGATCTTCACTAGGAATCAAAACCATACTTCGGTAGATTAGCCATGCCAAAGCCCAAATTCAAATATAACCCCACCACTCAAATCTTAACAGCTTAAAAGAATGGTAGTTGTTACTAGCAAGGAAGATGCTGCTGCTGAAGTCACTTGTTAAGTTTACCAATTTGTTCCCCCATATGAAGATTGTTTTAAAGCTATGTATGTTCTCTTAATCACCACAGAATTTCAACTATAGCTTTTTCTACTTCAAGAGGAGCAGAGTCTGTCAAACACTATTAGAGATACAAAAACGATCTATCTACCAGTTTCCTGACCTTTAAGGTCTTTATGACCTTAAGTTAAATGACTAACATCAAGGATGTAAAATTCAGACATCGTATGTAGGGAAACCTCTTGGTTGTGAGTCGGCAATTGGAAGCCTCCATATATTACCAGGAAAGCAAATTCAGACTAAATTAACATTATAAAATAAAGTTAACACTTTTCCTACCTCAATTTAAGATGTATATAACCACTTACTCACCTGAAGCATAGCTTCTTTCTGTGGTACAGAAGACACTCTCTCCTCACATGGGGATGGTTTGTGAGTGGGTGGAAGATCAATGCTGTAGTAAAGAAAGAATGAAATATGACACACCATGTTTGTGAAGTCTATCTGAATGGTCAGCTATTATTTATTTTAGCTACCAATCATCCAACACTCAATACTGAGGGACAAACACACCCTTCAGTCAGCAATGATACATATATAAAATACACTAACGTTAACACATCCACCACTGGCAGTAATTCAGCAACACGCTTTTTGTACAAAAGCGCCTCCTATAATTTGTTATTTATCCTATAATGTGTTAAGTAGACTGAACTTCCCCATATACACTCTAGCTAAGTAACATTAGGGACTACTGGTATCTATCAGCATTTCTAGGTTATGAGATACAGCTCGAGCAACATTTACTACTACAGCCTTTCTTTGAAAAGCCTTTGAGAAAGCCTTACAATCAATTACTACATGCAAGATTTCCCTGTCGTAACTTTCTCAGTGAAAGCAAATAGTTATAAAAGAATTAAATGTTGAAGACTATTCATATAAATATGCTTCAGCTACAGAACTTAAGAGAAACATAAAGAATGTTTCTAACCGTGTTAGAAATTAATAGTAGGAAAACACTTGTCTTGCTAGCTCCAAAGACTCAAATGCTGAAAACTTATTTTATGCTGAGCACTAAGTTGTTGTATATTACTCCTCATTAAGTATATACAGACATGACAGACATTTTCATTTCTCCTTCAGTTTAAGTGTTAACTGTATACGGCATGTGTGAAGACTTGTATTTATAAATCTTCAAAGCCATCATCACTTTTTATGCATGTTCCAAACAGGGTCTAGACATCATCCACTTTGAGAAGATCTTCTCAGACTTTTTTGTTTGCTTGTTTTTGTTTGACCATATTGGATGCTTAAAAAAGTAAATGGCACGTCTGGGCAGGGACTTCAGACAACGAACATTCCAGAAAGGACATTAAGTCATGTCATTTCTATGCACACACGGCCATGGGTGCTTGCTTCATTTTGCGTACCTACCAGGATAAAGCTTAGCAGACCTTCACTTCTGCAAAGCTTGATCAATTTACTCTCATGTTAGACCTATAGTTATGATAAACTAGGAGTCTATGGCATCAGTGAAGGTGGACATCTCCCCTGCCCTCCAGTTCAACTGACGAGCAGTCTCCTTTCAAGAAAACTTCTGAAGAGAATTATACTACCTCTGAAGTCATTCTTAGCTTCCTCATTTCTTTTTCAGAAATGCAAGTGATTTTGTATTTGTCTACTCTGAAAATACAGCCCTAAAATTATGACAGCTGAACAGCTGCTAAGGAAACTCAGACATTTAAATTCCTGTATAGAACACTTTCTCCATATTGTTTTCAATTAAAAAAAAAAAAAAATCCAACACATACTCACACTTTGTCAAGATAAGATGGCCTTTTTTTCCTTGGGGTCAGCAGCACCGTCACAAAGATGGTAATGATAAAAAGAGCAAGGACTGCTCCAATCACAGCCCCTGCTACAGCAACAGAAGATGTCTGCTTAAATGGCACATCTGCAATGTGATAGCACAGATTACACCTTTAAGAAGTTCACATACTTTCCATACTCCGATAAGCTATTTCAGCATTGCTCTGAAAAATGTTTCCTCCTTCCATGGCCAAACAGAATGCCTTGCCCTGCACTAGCATTCTTGCACTATTGGCTCCGGTCACCCAAGTGAAAAACTGGTTGAATTAAGAGAGCTCATGAATCATCAATATGATTTCAAAAAATTTCATTGACTACTTTTAATAATACTAGCTGCATGCTTTTATTTCTGATTTTAAGGCAATTTGAAGTTACAGAACACATGCTTTGCACTTACATGAGTAAATGAGGTGTTAACTCAAAAAGCTAGACACTAGGGCTTTATTGGCAATCTTTCTTTAAAGCCACTGAAGTTTGCAGAAATTTTTTTCTTTTGACCTCAGCATTGTCAAATCCAATGTTTAACAACCCATGCTGAATTAACACACTTGTCAGTCTTCAAAGGTCACCCATTTCACTATGCTTGGAATTCAGTGAGTTTTAAATCTGAAAACTCTGAAACCTGCTAGGATACTTTAATTCAGTGTCATCAATCTCAGATTCAAACTTGCACCAACAGGCTTAACAAGAAGTTGCAAAATTTGAATAATTCACATTAGCTTCCCTAAAACTTCTGCCTGTAAAATACAGGTAGCGTACAGAAATAATGCTCTGATCTACACTGATTACTGGGTCACAAAGGTAACAGCAAAGGAGTTTAAAATTAACACAGCTCTATGTTTGTAACATATTTCTAACGTAGTTTTCTTCAGCTATTTTCCTTCAGAAATAACATGCTGTGTTTCTCCAAAGACCACACAACCATCCTCAATTTAACCTCTTACCAGAGGAAATTTTAGGAGCCTCTTCAGCTATATGTTCTATTCACAGGTCAAAACCCAAAACCTATGCAATATGTTTTATCAATTACTCATAAATCTAATGCTGTTTTGCCTGTATGCTAGAAAGTTGGACAAAGTAATTTTTTTTTACTCATCCCTTATTTTGAAAAAAACAACCCAACCAAAACAAACCACCTTACTGCCAATCCGATAAAGGGATTCCTGTCTTCTCGCTGCGTATGAAAGACCTGACAGCAATACTCCCCTGGGATCACTCATGCAGGTATGTTTAAATACCTTGACCAAAACTGAAATGAGCATTTTTTGTGACTTTCTTAAAGTTAATAAAGTCATAGATTAACAACTTGCAGGAAGCTAATTCACTCCAGAAGATAAACATAACATACCACCTTCAGTGATCACTGTTCTGCCTTACAAGACAGCTTTCTTGATATAAGCTCCACTTATCTGTTCGATACCAGTCTATGTATGCAAGAACCATAATTCCCATGTTCTCCTGATGAATGGGCACATGAATCAGTGGAAGACTCACTTCACCACTGCATTTTAATTGGCTTAATTTTGGTTTACACTGGGTGTCCTCTTGTTTAAGTGAGAAACTGCAGGTAACTAACATATGCTGTTAGCTCCAGAGTTCATGAAGACGCTTTATTTATGAAGACGCTTTGGTCTTGTGATTACACCAGAAGAGTTTCTTGACTGCTTCATACTGTGCCACCTTTACAGTGCCTTCTTTTCCGATAAATCCTGCTGTTGAAACATCATAAAGTAGTATACTTTCACTGTAAGATCAGCCACTGAAGCCCCTCCTTTCGGGTGAAATGACAATAGCCACCCATTTACCTCTGAACACCATGAAAAATAGTGATATCCCAGTAAGTGTAGCAACACACATGAACTGAACTGTAGTGCAATTACCACAGGACTCAATTTGCTTTTTGAATTGCTTTGGCAAAAATGTAGGCACAAAAATTCTATCAGTCTAACCAGAGGAATACTCAGAAACCCAGACTACCATGCCATGCTGAACAAGCCAGGGCGCACCAAAGACATGTGGTGCCAGCTACACAGCATTTTAACCACCAGTTGGTCAGAAACAGATGGGAATTGATTCACTCCAAGAAATATTGTTAAAACAGAGCTACAGCAACTGAAAACAAAAAAAGGATTTAATTCTTTTTAAAAAGAATGTGAATGCTAGATAGTGTATCATCTGTGCTTAGAGTGAAACTGTCTGGACAGCAGCTATCCCTATTTATCATTCTCAAGGTTCATACTTCTAAAAATAGTTTCTGAAGACACTTGTTTTACAAGCTTAGGGTCTCCAAGAGGAAATGCTAAAAAGCCCATCTTAAACAGCTTAAAAACTTTAGCTCCTTCTACCCAGCCTCTGGTTTTATTATGCTTTTTCATCTCCAATTTAAGAACATATCTGTCAAACATTTTTGAACACTATCTATGTTCCAGAATGTAACAAAAAGTTTATTCACACAACAGCCATTTGTACTTACAATCAATTCTTTTTACAGCAGACATAATGTACAAAACATTGCAACACGTGTAAGTCCTATCCCTATTATCAACTTCAAAACATTTCAACTTCTTAACCCATAGGAATTAAATATATATATATTTTTAAAAATCAAAACAAAAAAATCCACAGAGACAAAAGCAAGATATCCCATGTGGAGAACAGGTTTATGGTTATGTTTATTTCCAAGTAACACCATCTTTTAAAGATGACATATAAAGTATTTTTTATTTGAAGAGAGGTATGATCTCTTTATTCCAGAAATAATTTGGATCAGAACCTTCTGGTAGAAATTGAACTCCTTTCCTTGTGTTTGCACTCAAACTACAGATACACACAATATCATCTGCTATTGTTCTTGAGACTTTGGTCAATCACATATCAGTACTCCATTAATCCAAACACAAACTTAAGTTATTTAGGGATGCTTTTCCATTTGAATTTCAAATAAAGCTGTTGTCTTAATCCTTTTTAAAGACATGCAGTCATATGCAATCACAGTGTATTGTCTACAACGCTCAATACAACTATTTTTGTGAAGCTCTAAATGCTGTAAGCTACCAAAGATCATGAGGATAGAAAAGAAGTTCCAGCATAAATGCTCATGAAGCAGCTGTAATTATGCAGCCTATTTAATTTCAAAGGTAGCAGAGATTTTTTTCCCCTTTTCAGGTTTCAAATATTAATAGCCTTATCAGCTTCATTTTCTCAAGCTAAACACTTAAAAATGGCACTTCAAAGGACCTACTACTCTGAGTTTATCATTGTTCTGTAATTCATCTAAAACTTCATTCCTCCCTACGTAATCAGCAGAATTAGTTTGGTGAACCTGCTCAAGACAAAGTAGAACTACTTCAGATGTCAAACGAGATGTCCTACATACAATTTTGAAGAACAAGAACATGTTGTTAAATCAGTATCAATTATTTGCAGGGAAAACAAATCCACTGCGGTACAGAGACTGCACAATTTATCTGAACTCTTGTTTCATATTCTGTAGTTGCACCATCGGAAAGTGTGTTTTCACTATATGATGTAGCAATGCAAGTGTACACTTCCCTACTAATAATCTGAAATTCTAGTTACCCTCTTCAAAGCTAGCATTGTAACTTATTCAGAAGCAGCGTAAAACCGCTGTTTTAACTTCTGGCCATAAAAGTTCTAGCAAATGCTTTGACACCTCTTAGCATGCTTAATGTTTATTGGCACCTGGGAAAAATAAGCAAATCTGCATTGGCCTCCAGCTTCAAAATCTATTAGAGTTTTCCTCTGACTTGCACCCAATTCTCCAGCTTCCAAATTCAATGGTAAGATTCCCACAAAACCTCAGAAACAGGTCTGCAAAATTGTACCCTGTGTACTTGCAAAGAGTCTTGTATTCATCAATGAGTTTTCACATCCTGCCAATCACAGGCCTAACAAAATATCTTACTGTATGTATATATACAGACACTAGCATAAGCTTTAGAAATCAATGGTTATAAAAAATAATTTTTTCATCTTATTCAAAGACAAGGCTTTGACCTGTTTACACAGTTACTCCTCCGAATTTTGTTCATAACTTAGTTTCAGTGCAATGACTTCTTTTAAGTACGTAGTTACAAGAAGGCTCATTAAAATGCTAAGAGGTATTCATTTTTGTGCAGAAAAACCTAAAAATAAAGCTTTGATTCTGCTGTAACTCATTTTAATTGGTAAAGTATTTGCTATACAGAAGCAGTAAGTTTACCGTGGATGGTATCTAGATTGGAGTAATTCACTTAATCTGCAAAGTAAAAGCCCCAAAAGATTATATTTGATCATTGCCTTCGGTAAACTTCTTTTTAAATTAGAGAGCCAGGACAGCCACTTTTTATTCTTCAACAATTTTGAATGGCAACTTTAATTTAGCCTTTTTTGCCTCTGACATAGACCAATAAGCACTCTGCATTAAAACTCAAATCTTAAACAGTAGTACAGCATTGGGAAAAAAAGCAGCTCAAATATATTTTCCCTAGTTCAATATTTCCATTGTGTCAAGTCACAATATAAAAACCTTCAAAAAAAAAATCAGTTTCAAAAAGTTTATTCCTCCTCTTGTGTAAGTATAAACAATCTGAAAGTGATCAGCCAATGAAATGAACTGTAGGTACACATTTAGTTTTCAGTGGTTACTACACATACCACTCCCTCCGAGATATTACCGAGCCATCTATGTGAGAAACAAAGTCTTCTTCATTGTCATCGTAACATTCACCACCCATATACTTCATTCCCAATGTTCCACCTTCATAGTAATCCATTGGTCTTTCATAACGTTCCTGGTACCTGTTAATATTGTCTATATTGTTCCACTCTGGTTTTTCAGGGTCTTCTAAATAATCTTTAGATATTAAGCTGTTCATTGGATGCTTTATTTCTTTTTTTAAACTGTCAGGGTAAGAATCCACATCATCTGACTGAAGAACATCTATTTGAGACTCTTTTTGCATATCTGATGGTGGAATGTAGTTCTTAGCAAAGTAGTCACCACGGAACGTCCGTCTTCTCCTATAGCAGATAATTCCAACCAGAACACTGACAAGTATGAGGAAGAGAGCCCCACCCACCGCACTACCGATGACGGTACCCCAAGTATCTTCCTGCATTGCTGGCAAGGTTGATGTTGGGAAATCTATTATTCTAGGTTCTGTTGCTAAACCTGTGATGCCATCAGTCGAAGGATGCCAGGGAACCGTGGGCAGTCGAGTGGTAGTAGTAGGAGGATCTAATGGAAAGAGCAAAGAAGTAGACAAGACACAGAAAAGGCACAGAATGTCAATGCAAGCTAAATCAGTTAAAGGTTTATAAGAAAGCAAAGTTGATGGGTATGTTCTACAAGAATAGTTTTTCATTCTCAAGTTCATGGCACTACAAAGAGCCTTACACTTTCCACAGGCTTTGAACTAGCTTCATTACATGTGGTTTTGAGCCATGCTGTGGCAGGATAGGAAGCATGGGGAGAAAAGTAAAAGTAATCTTTAAGCAGACATCTTGCCCTCCTCAAAGCAAGGAGATGCAGCCTTTGTGCTTGAATGTTCATTGTTCATAGTCCATTTTTTATCTCCACCATGGAAGAACGCTGTCTATCAGGAAAAACCCAAGCAGTCCTCTATCTTTCCAGCCAGCAGTTAGGAATACTGGATCAAATTAATTGGTTATGTCACAGCTTAAATTATTCCACATTAAATTCCCACTTCAGAAATTGTTCAGGGCACCAAGTGTAAGAATGAAAAACTATGAGTTGTGTGCTCAGTCAGCAGCACACGAACTACTGATTTTTAAGCTATTCTCTCCAAAAACATTTGTTGCATTAATACAACTTACTCGGGTTCACCTTGGGATTAGTGAAAGCATAGTTAAAAATGGCATGTATTAATCTCAAAATAACACTTATGTTGAGCAAGGAGCTTTCAGGATTTTAAAATTAAAAGAACTGGAACATTTGAAGTAACAATTATTTCTATGCATTTCTCCTAAAAACAATTTGATCCCTTATGCACAAAGAAGTTTCCATATTCATTCCTCAATATAAAGTATCAACTGATTTCATGTCAGGTTATGCAAGCAAACAAGAGATTGCCAGATACCAAGCTTCTCCAGCACTCAGCTTTTTCCTTTGTTTCTTAGGTCATACTGGAGATGTATGCATCTGTACTGATGACAACGTTGCAAGTGATGGGCTGATGACACTGAGAAAGCCTCCTGAGATTATCCCAGTCAATTGCAATGTTACAATGCAACTCCAGTTTCTATTTCTGTGCCACACTGAATAAAACTGAATTTTGCCTCACCCAATGCAAGGTAATTTTAAAATCAGTAAAGCAACAGACACTAAACATGTTATTATAGATTGAATCTTTTAGAGAGAATATTAGAAAGTAGGTCATTACGTCATAGTATTTAGTTAAACACCCATGAGCAAGATTCGTGAAACTACTACTACCGTATTAGAGGCACCCTAAATTTACCACCACAAAAAGTGAAATAGATAGAACTGGAGATTTGTCAAGCTTCCAGTTATTTGACAAATCGTAACTTTAAAGATTTATAAAAATTATTTTTAATCTTACTATTCAGAGACGGCCATACAATTCTCTCATACTAGACAGAATTGCCACATTTGTCATGATCACAAATCACACTTAAGACTGCACCTCACTGCTGAACGCAACATTTTAAGCTTGACATAGTAAAGTTTTACACAGATTTTCAAAGCACAGTTATATTACTTGACCATGTAAAAGTGGTGATTTGTTAGGGAGCTATACATAAATGAAATTAATTTGACAGAAGATAGGAAACTGAATAAGGAAGATGCACTACTAAAATGAACATGAGGAATTCAGATTATGATTTTAGTAAAAACTGATTTAAAGTGAGTTTAATTTAACAAAGAAGTAGAGATTACGGAATCCAAGTTTACCAGGGTTCCCATGTACCACAAATCCATAGGTCAAGAAGTTAAACTCAAAACCCTCTTCCTCGAAAAGGTATTTGCTTTAGACACAAGATTTGTGAGCTTAAATCACAATTTCAGACAGTACCAGCAATATCTTCTTCCAGGCTATATATAGTGTTTTTTTTTTTTAAAACTGGCTTTGTAATTGTTCATCTACTTCCCTCTGATACTGAGGTCTTCAAGTCCCATCTGCCACATCCACAATATAAAATACGTATTCACACGTATGCAGTATTTGCATCCTGGCAAGTATAACCATCACAGATGTGATAAACAGTTGCAATCACACTCTATTATTAATAGATTAAAATACCAGTGTTTTACAAAAAGTTTTTCCTTCAAAACTTGTTTCATCCACCAGTTGTCATGTTGTCCAGCTGCATTATCTACAAGCACTAGTTAACATCTTAATCTTAGTCATTGCAAACGAAGTACTAATTCAGTGTTTGTTTGTATTTATTCCTACAACACATAACCATGAATACTTCAACTATTTGTGTCAGTACCTTTTACTGAAGAATGAGAAAATTAAAATCACCCCTCCTTGTTTATAAGACCAATCATAACTAAGAACATGTGAAGTTAACTTCTGATACCACCCAAAGCATTCTAAATGTAAAACTAGACTTATTTTATTTCCTGCACCAAGCAAGTTTCCCAAATAGAAAACAACATTAAGACCAGGAATGCCTGAGTTCCTTACCCCGACTCCGTAACATTTTGGTTGCAAATCACATCTCAAATATTATCTCCAAATTAAGAAAATGTCACTCCTGTCTTGACTATAGTCTTTTGTACCAACAAGCTGTTTAACTATAACATTTCATGTTATCACCAATACCTGAGTTCTTAATGCTTTCCACATGCAAAAAGCACATAATTTCGATATTGTTTCAAATGACACTTTGTCATCAATTTCCTACTGATTTTCTTTAACATTTTGCTTATGACCCAATGTTTAACAGCTGTCGTATCTTTCACTGATGTAGCCTGGTGTTGTTGCACAAACCACAACAACATATCGAAGTATCCATGTTGGCTAGGAAACTGAGAGTGGCAGAAGTTCTGAAAAATTTTGGGTTTAGGGTAAATGCAACTCAATTTCCTTTTTTGTCTCTTACTATGTTCTGGGCCCTGTTCAAATCCTTATTACATATACACTGTAGTAATGATGAGGACAAGTGAAGACTCACAAAAAATTTCTTCTACTATTACATAGTTACCACCTTCATTAAAATAAGATAGGAGCCATAACTGAAGAAACCTATCTTCTGGTATGAAAGAGAAAACCCATCAGATCCCTCCATACATAAAAAGAAGCCAAGTTTTCCTAGGTTGTTTCAAAAGATTTGATGGTTTTCTACTAAGTAATATTTGCTCTTTACTTCAAATGAAACTCTAATACCTTCACAAAGCACCACGATCCTTGTACAGTATGCTTAGTTTTCCCTCTATTACTTATTTTCCAGATGTTTCCCAGGAAAGTCAGTACCAACTTTCAACAGCTTCAGTCTGGTATTTTTACTTCTCCCTTAAATGACTATTCTTGACGCAGTTCCCAGCTCTTGCAATACAATTTATCTTGGGCAGATGAGTTTCTACAGTTAAGTTTAGTAGAGATACCTGACTACACGATACATCTCATGTCCCCAAACACTACATCTCCCCACCCCCCAATCTCCCTGCAGCATATCCTCATTCAAATGTCCAGGACCCCGCTTTGCTTCTGTCGTAATTCAAAGCCAACAAGAAGCCAACTGTCAGAAAAATAAATAGGCAAAGAGATGCATGGATCATCCTTAGAACCAGACCATTAGCGTCAAAACATTAGGTTAAGTCCTGTCTTGGTATCAACAAGCACACATTGCAAAAAATCAACTAGAGAACGCAGTATTTTTAAACTACAAGCCAATTTGGATTTAGCCCACTAAGAAGTATTTCAGGGGTAAGTTCACCAGCTCTATAATAAGGAAGAAGAAATTTCAATACTGGGACACATCTCCTTTGGCTAAATTTTCATTTAAGTGTTACAGAAACTAAGTTTTGGAAGGGAAGGTGCCTTGGCTAGTTGTTGTGTATTAACAGAGACAAAGTCTATCATGGTTTTTTGAAACTAGACAAAGTCTAGTTCTCCCCATTTAGAAAACAAAGCACAAACCTCACGACTCAAGATTCACACTGACTTCCACATGCCTTCCTTTGCCTTCTGCAAGACAAGGACCTGCTATAAATTATAATCCAAAAGTGAGTTGGCTTGGCACAAATTACAAGGTCTCTCTTTGCAGTTCTCATTTTACCAAGTGGAAAGTGTCTGCCTGTATGTGTGTTATGTGTATGTTTGCACAGAAACATATTTACCTCTGCTTCTTAACCTGTATTGCTAAATTTCCCTTAGATGATAAGTAGCTAAAAATTGAAGTACTTGATAACTGTGTAGCTGAGCATTATAAAACCAGCCCTTTCTTTCACGTGCTGAAAAGCTTATGTTGCAACTTCCATATAACAACACGGAAAGTAGCCTTTCCATCAAAGAAGGCTTTCTGAATGTCTGAGATTAAAATGATTCTGAAATTTATCATCGCTTCTCCAACCATTCCCACTCTAAAGTCAAGTAGTGGGTAATGACACTGTGTAACCCTTCCACCAAAGTGTCTTGTGTACACAGGTTGTACATGGGAGTTAATCATCATCTTTAGGATTATCTTCAGTCTGTTCCCCCTCATTTTGGCAGCATGATAGATATGAAGATTGGTATTCGCCTAAAGCAATCAACAATTTCTTTCAGAGTCAGTTATCCATTTTCAAAGTTCAGTGTACTTTTGCAGTTTCTAGCTGGGGTTTCCATGCACCAAGTATAACATTATGGCATTTCTTTGGGACACAAGAGCAAAACTGTTATCATTAACATAACCTTAAGCTTGCAAGCAACACTCAGGAACAACATTGAAAGTTCAAAGCCTGCTATACCAGAGAGCATGCAAATTAGCAGTTAGGATATCCTGGGACCCCCTTTTCTATACAGCAGAAAAAAACAGTATGATGAGGGAACACAGAGCCAAGAAAATAACGTTCAATTCCTTGTGTAAAAAAGCTGAGTAAATCTATATTAAAAGATGAAGTTCTTTACATACCAAGCTGACAACTTGTTTCGGAAAACCTGTTGCTGTAGGACTAAGTCAGGAACTTCAATAATACTTGGTTGCCTCTGAACTCCCTGAGGAGCATGATTTACTTTTGCTGGACAACTATAAAAACCAAGTTTAACTTTACATCACTGAACCAGTAAGAAATAGTGAAGATATCTGTGCCTTAAAACCAATGTTTAAAAAGTCACTACTTCAGCATTTCCCTACCCATATAAAGATGTATTACCTACTGTAATTAAAACCTGGTGAATCTACCATTTAGTCCCTTGTCAACTACTTCAAGACTTCTTGAAGTGGACTTCAAGAGTGCTAACATAAAGGTTAGGAGCACAACAGACTGTATTAAAATACATAACAATGCATATTATGACCAAAAGCATTTTTTGCTCAGCTTACATTTCAATCCTACAACACATTTCAACTTAGTAGTTATTTTTCCTAGCAGTTAAAAGCTTTACAACTACCAGCATCACAACTGTTCAGAAACTAACTTCATCAATCCTCTTTGACAGCTTCATAATCAGAATTTGAAAGATGGTGCAAACATACAGCTTCATCTGCTAGCTTCAGAGTTTCACTTTATGTTTTTGCCAAGTTTTATACAGTGGAAAATAGCCAAGACAGAAAAATCAGCTAATTAAATGATTGCTCTATAGTACAGCAGTGCCATGTTCTCTATCACTAAATATCTGCTCAGTTAAGTCAAATATTAAGATGGTAATGAGCCTGACTTAAAGTTTATTACTTCAGTCTTATTTCCTTTACTCCTGACATCAGCTTCTACGTTCCCTCTACAGAGTCACCTGAATGATTATTATTTAAGATGGAAATTTTTACTCTTTCATAGTCACTTACCCACCCTGAAACATTTTAAGGTCATTTCAGTTATCTAAAGAGCCAGCCACACTGAAGAGTTACTCTTAGAGTTACAATAAAATATGCTTAATATTAATTTCTGAAAACAATAGAGGTGCTATACTTTATGACTGCCTCACCTCTCATTTTAATCATCTCCTAAACACAAAAAGTTAATACACAGCACTTTTAATCAGTTTGCCATTATCTTCTCTATTTTCTTACATTTCGATCATGCCACATACTCCAAGATTAACACGAAGTTTTTAAAAACTGAAATTAATGTCAATTAAATTATTTGTTTTTATTGGTGCACATAACTGGTAGAACCATGACCCTGTAAGATCTTTAGCTAGCTGAGGTTCAGTTTTGGCACTCTCTAAAACCAGCTAAGTTTTGCTATTTGCAATAATATTACTGCAGCAAAACCAAGTTGCTGAACAAAGCTGAACAGCAGCACACATGTCCATCAGTCCACACCAAAAGCTACTGCAGCTTAATTATCTGCAGTAAACTAGTTTAAGTTATGCTGCATTTGCTATAGGCTCAGGCATAAGTCATCCCCACAGCACAACTAGCACGTATGTCTATTCTGCTTTTTCAGAAACTTGATTCATTTTAGAAAACATCATATATGATTCCCTAGTTAGTCCATTTTAGTCTGTTCCTCACAAACATAATTTGAATGATAGCCTTATGTTTTCATGCATGACAGTCATCATAAAAAGCATGAGTTCTACTTACAACAGATCATATTCAGAGAACTGACAACTTAAAAAGTGATGGACTTGAAAAAAACTCCCACCTCCTTACAGTTAAGAATAGGGCTAAGAATAGAGCTATAAGGTGTATTATTATTTTCTGAGTGTTTGAATGTTACATTCCAAGAGAGTATTTCATCCTATTTAATGATGATATTTTTTTGACTTGATGCTTCTTACAGTGTGACTGTCTTTGTAATTGTTTTGAGACTGTTACACAGCCATGTGTTTTCTTCTCCATAAAGGAAGCATTAGAACCAAGCATCTGGAAGTAGCTTCTCACAGAAGTGACTTTCATTTTAATTTGCAGCACTTGATAGTCTTAGAATAGCTAGAATTTGATATAATTTGTTAAAGAATAAGTCCACTGTCTCGAACTATTTAGAACTTTCCAGTTAACTAGCTCATTAACTAGACAGTTAATTATAACTCACTAGTTTTCTACAATTGCCTGCAGTGTAGTTATGTCAGCCTGACTGAAACACCATCCTTTGTTCTACAGATGCAGATAACTATCAAGTATGACTTCTGAAGGATGTGGCTTTAAACATCCTGTACCTCCAGTTTTAGCCTTAAGTTTTCATTCCCATCTCAACCCTTAAACATTCATATTTCATTTTAAGTTCTTACAAAACCAGTAATCTATATTAGTATCCTGTAACTGGCCAACACGCACTCTGACAACTCATACGGTGGAGTAACTCATGTCAAGGTCTTACTGAAGAGCAGCAACACCATACAACAGAATGTTTTAGTTTTCATGTCTATTATTTTCCTTAAAAAATGATAATATATTAGCACTTAATGATCAAGCTAAGTACTAGCTAATTTACCTAATCCATTATGGAAATCTGGAGAGCTTTTTCACACTTGTACAACACTATTCACATATACTCTAAGTCATGCTGTTCCTTCACAAAGAAGGTATCATACTAAAACTTTAATTACATTGTGTTAATAGATGCAAGGAATCTTCCAACAGCAGTGGTGCTCAACAGACACACAACTTTGCTATATAATACTAAGATCAGCAGTAGTTCTGTATGAGATACTTTATGATTACTGGATATCTGCTTCCCAAGAAAAGGAGACAGTAACTGGAGTACCACGCACACATTCAGAACATACCCCTAACTTGCTTAAAGCAGAGTGTCTTTGGCTTTTCTTAATGTAGTTGTTCCTGTGCCATTAAGATGTGTTTTTTCAATTTATTACAGACAAAGTACTGCTTATTGCATTGTCAAACACAGGTTAACGCTGAGAATAAAAAGTTCACCTACCAGGAGAAAGTAATAATCTCAGAAGCACTATGGGAACTACTTCAACCTTAAGAATTTCCACTGTATGTTGCTATTATTGAAGAGGCAGCTTAATCCCAAGTTTTACTGTAGCTCAAATTCATACTTTCAATGGGTTTTCACAGTTAAAAGGTAGAAATATTTTATGCATCAATTGGCTCTTCAGTTTGCTATTTCAACTACCGACAAAAAAAAATTCTGAGTTAACATACTGTCTTGGCTGAGAAGTAAGACTTACCTAATATGTAGATAGTCTTCTGATCACTTCTCTGACCAAGGGAATTAGTCACCTTACAGATGTAAGTCCCAGTGTAGTTGTAAGTCAACGGGCTGCTGAACTGCAGAGTATTGTTGACAGATAGCAATCCTTCAGGCCATTGTCCATCCAACCTAGAACAAAAGTTTTATTTCAGCTATGAATCTTTATGACTGAAGTCTAAATAGAACTGGTTGCAACAATCTAGAGTGAAGTTTTCCCAGTGCTCTGACACTGTCAGTGGACTTTTATTGGATATTGTCAGCGTCCACCTGGAAAGTTAGTATTTAATTTCTGTGCCAAGTCCTTTAAATATCAAACCTGCTGGCACTAGCAAGCTGTCTACAAATGACCACTACTACAACTAAGAAAACACCATCTCAAAAGATCTTGGAGGAACAATCCAACTACAGCTCTAAAAACTAACAAACTAAGCAGCACTTACACTGCCATCAGAATTATCTGCCTGTTCTTTCACATCCAGTTGAGCTATCGCAGTAAGGATTTCTGTTAGTACACACTTATTTACAGGAGATTTTGATTAGGATTTTTGAGCAAGAGTTCAAGCAGTTTATTCCCTCTCAACTTGGCTTTTCTCCTCCCCCACCCATGGCTTTTCCATCTAAATTACAGAACAAACTGAATACATTTGGGGAAACAACTGGTAAAAAGAAATTGTTTCCAGTCCACTGGATTTTCCAAATCTATCATTTCCCTGTAGCGTCCTGCATGTGATTACAGTAACAGCTGTTCACAACAGAGAAAGGGGAAAGGCCAAAGGCACTGGAACTATTTTAACAGAGCTGTCAATTGCCCATTAAACACCTGTGTAATTTCATGCCATTGTATCTCATTTTCCTTTTATTTAAGTATCTATTAACAGCTAAGCAAGACTAAGTCAATATTCAAATGTGTGATCACCAGGTCTCAGTACCTCGGAACCACTTAGCAAGTATGATTTTAGGTAGTATCGAACCAAAAAAGCCACCCCTGACACTTGAAAATAGGTACTCAAATGGAAAAAACCCCACAGTTAACAGTAGACATGATCTCCAACAAATGTAGATTGAAAAACATTCCCATTGCTTTGCTGACAGTGATTATTGCCCAGAATTTCTTCAGCCACATAAAGGTGATAAAAGTCATTAGGCATGTACTTGGTAATTCATAGTACCAGAAGTATTTATTTCAAAAAACATTATAAAATAGTCAATTGGTCTGAAAGCTCTACTCTAATAAAGTTCTCATACATGCAGTATTTTAAAATGTTATTGACCATGGAAATGTTACTATCCTAACAAATACAATACCACCTTTGCTTCCAAAGGATAAAGATTTTTTGGTTTGGTAGTTCTAGAAGCTATTATAATTTGAAACCAGTAAGATAGCACAAAATTTCAGAGCTAGTTTCCATTTCCTTAAACACTCAAGCTATTGTTCTTTTGCATAGATTCCTCTGCTGCCCTTGGAGTTCCTCATTCACCAGTATTAGAGCTTCTTGGATGGGTTTTATTGTTCCTCAAAAAGGTACACACTAGTTTTATTCCAGAAAATGAATCTTCACTTGTAAAAGCTGGTTCACTTTTAACCTCAGGAAGTTTAAAAGTGACCTGTGAATCTTGAAGAGCTTTACATATATTTAAACATGTATATTTCTAATGGTATTGGAAATAGAGGTTGTAAGAACTAATCAATGCATACATCTCAAATACAAACCAGAGAACTAAGAACCTGGTTCATCTGAAGAAACAAGCGATACTGCTATTGAGATCCTGGCAAGCTTTTTTAAACATAAGAATTTTTGTGAGTTGAAATCTCTTATCACACTGATTTTGAGCTAAGCATGGGATAGGGATGGCAGCCTACTGTAGCACGTAGGTTGTTTAGTCAGAATGGCATGGCTACAGTATAGTTAGCTGCAATACTGACTCAACATTTGAATGTCTGCTTTTAGGATTGAGTCAGTTATAGTAATGCTTTGTTTTCCTGTGAAACTGCCATCAAGCAATTCCAAACTTATCAATACAACATTTTCAAACCACATTATGTCGATTGTTCCTACATGCTAAATTATATCTACCATTGAGAAGGCAGGGAAATGGTAAGTATTCCTGTGATTTTACAAATAGAAACACTAGAATATAGCTACATATAAATTTACACTGTCCTTAGGAAAGTTATTTCCCTTGTTTCTACAGGTAACAAATCAATTTATAATAGCTGGGTTTAATTTTTTTTGCTTCACAGGAAAGATTTTGATCTATGCTTGCTTTTATTGTCTTCCTCTGACTCTTGCTGAAAGTACATCCATGGCTGCAAAAGCAAAGCAGTAAATTTCAGAATAGGGCCCACCGAATCCATATATTCATGAAATGTGGCTGTTATGTAATTTATTTTTTTTTTATTACTCGACATACGTCCAAAACCTAGCTTCCATCACTATGCAAAACACTGGATTTATCTGTCTTGGCAACTATTTGAGCACTTCTGAAAAACATGACAAATTCTATAATTCAGTAAGCAGTATTTGCCATCTCAACTGTTATTTCCTTTCCAGATTTTAAAATGCAGACAGAGAAAAGTCTGTTTCAGTGTTTACAACCTACTTTGAGTAATAACAGAACTAATGAAGTAGTTGGATCCCTACTAGATTTATTGGGCTTTATTCTATATATTGCAACATACACAGTTTAGTCTACTTTATTAAGTAACTATAAAGATTTTAACCTGAGAGTAATGACAAATTGTTCAGGCTCATAAATTTGCAAGCTATCCACTCACCCATATATTCACAGATACACACATCTTGTATCCTCCTTTTAAAAGGCTGGGTAATACCATTACAACCCAATACAAGTCATATGCTGCTTGTTTTCAGAACAGGTGTTTACAAGTAAACTAAGATTATACCACTTCAATGATGTGGCAAGTCCCTTTTTATAAATATTTACCTGGTCCACATAAATTCCATAGGTAATGGATTTGCATCAGCATTACATCTGAGCTGAACGTTCTCTCTTCCAATGAACCAGTTTCCATCATAGCCAGTTACTGAAACTTCTGGAGCATCTGACAAAAGAAGATTTAACCTATCAATCACAGCATTTTCTTTAAAACATAAACGGTCTGTGATGCTGAGCTCACTAGAGCCAAAGGTTGTTTTTTTAATTTAAAAAACAACAACAACAAAATACACAGAGAACACCAATACAGTTCCAAGCTACAGCATAATACACAACAGTGGATTAGATCAGGAACAGTAAGTTGTTTTAATCAGTGCAACTCTCCTACTGTGTGTTTTCAGCAAACATACAGCACTTTGGGGAAGTGAGAGGATTTCAGAAGAAAACAATCAGTTTAATGTTTTTTCAAGTGAGCAATGGTAATTTTTAGAGCTACTTTTCAATATCAAGATACAGCAAAGGATCAGAAACAGTGTTTTGAGAAGCCAGATAGATAATTAGGAAATCATCAAGAAGTTCACAGATGCCAGCTGAAAAGGTTAACAGCTATTAGTGGCATCATGATGTAGAATTATCTTGTTATGGCTCTAAGAAGCAAGGAGGTCACTTCAGATAAGCCAGAGACACCTAGCTGAAATATTCAGAACCGAGAGAACAGAACAACCGGTATAATTTGGTATTAGCTCCTACAGCAGAGATGGAGGAGTAGTGGCAAGCGTAAGGGAAGACTGAAGGAGGACTAGAGAACACAGACATGAAGTCTCTGCTTCTCATTTGCTGCTGTGTTGCTTACTATGCAATTTTGTTAGAAGTTCTGAAACATGCCTTAGCACTAATTTCAAATAAACACAAGTTTAAGACCAACTTGCCCCCTCATTTCACTTTAAATACAGAACTTCATTCTCTTATTCACCGTTTCTGACAGTAATGGGAGCAAGTAATCTTTATTTCCGTTTCTGTATCAATGGCACTTCAATCTAGAACTTAATTTCAACACTGACAAAATAAACCAGTACTAATCACTATTTTATGCCCAAATAAGTGATTCTTTACCAAACAGAACAAAAACAAACCCACAAGAAATTTTAGTCAAACCAAAACAGCAAAGTTCACTTTTTCCAGCCACGTTTCTTCTAATTGATCTGACAGACTTCTATGATTTAGGATCTTTAAAGCAGCACACAGCTGAGACAGGATACCAAAGGAAGAACTTGAAAATAGCTTGGTCACATATGCACCATTTAACAAAAAAATGGATCATATGCCTAAAGCTTATTTGTCTTAACTGGTTTTAGATAAGCAGCACTGCAAGACATCTCACTTCATATTCACGTGTTTTAAAGCCACAAATTTGTTAAACAAGCCTGGTACAGGTTTGAATTACATGAGCAATCTGAAGCTGAATAACAAATGTTAGGAATGTATATATTATGTTTTTGTTTCCTTATGCAAATTAGAGTGGAAAAAGCTTAGTGAGTAATTTGAAAATAACGTAGTGACTCCCATAAGACCTACTTTCAACTAGTCATCTCAAACATGAATCTTCATTAGAATTCTTTTCTAATACAGCTGAAATTGTAAGGCACCATGAACCATTCACAGATCAACTGAGTTTGTTATTTTGTCTGTAATCTTTTCAATGTTAAATATGAATAATAATGTTTACCCATGAGCCAATATCCAAAACAAACTGTAGAAACATAATGGTATTCTAGCTTTGTGACTTTTTTTTTTAATACAGAGACACTAGGTTTCTACTCCTGCCCAACCTTTTTATCACATGCTTTTCTATACAGTTTTAATTTCTCTTTTTCCTGAAGCAGTAAGTGCTCATCTCCTTCCTGTGAAAGGCACACACCAATAAAAAGGGTGGTTTTAAGACAGATACCAAGCAGTAACTACCTTACAGAATACTTACACTGTATGTCCAACACATGAGGGAATCTCATCTCCTTTTCCAAAGCAGGGTGTCTCACAATACAAGTTATAAGTCTTCCTCTTGCAAATCGTGTAGGGACAATCATATACTGACTTACAACTGTCACCGTGTCATTTGGAAACACAGTGGAGCTGGATTCCATTTCACCAAGACCTCCTTCCCAGTCAATCTCTGCAGCAGGTTTTCCAGTGGCTGCTATACAAGTGGCTGCTATTGTCCTGTTTGCACCATCTATTAGAGGGTTTGGTCCTTTCATTAAGGTCACAACAGGTTCAACTAGGGAGGGAAAAAAAAGGAAATTTAAGCAAGAAAGACTCCATGTATTTGGAACTGTTGCTACATGAGTTAGACAAGATCTAATCCATTTGCAAAAGCCCATACTAACCAGATATCCTAGAAATAAGATCATGCCATATATCAGAGATGACATCTCTACAAAGCTTTGGCCTGCTGATACTGTTCACCTTTGTCCACTCAAAGTTTAATGTTGCTCATTCACTAAATTTAATTCATTGACATGGAATTCCAACGTGGTTAGGCTCAAAACTCCAACTACAGTGCTCCAGTTGCAGTGTCTGACAACAGACAGCTTCAAATATTAGGTTGAAACTATACCGTGATTTTTAAGAAAAGCTTAAGATTCTGCTGCACTTGCAAGTGTTATACTTAAAGTATTAATCTATACTGTCAGTTTGTGTCATTTCAAAGCTACTTAATTCCATGTTTTAACACCCAAGTGTTAAAGTTTAAGAGTTTAAGCTTCTGCTGATCAGTACAATACAAACTGATTCCATGCTGAGACAGTTAACCTCTAAAAAAGTGGTTTTATATATACACATAATCTATAAAATCTAATATGTATGAATACAGATAATTTTCATAAAATCTTTATATGCTTTTGATATAAAAAGAAATTGTTTTATATGTAGATAAAATTATGTCTATATATATTGTTATGAATGAATCCCTATAGAAGTAAAAAATTTGAACTCAATACTATGTCTGAGACTCAAAAAAATCCACAAGTGGAAGGATCTTACCTCCTTGTAAACCCATTGCTCACCCCAAAATTTTAGAGGCCTGGAGAACACACTTCCTTCTAAAGGGAAGTTGAATTCCTGATGTACAAGTCTACTTTTGAGGGCCATAGACTGGGAAGCTTTTAAAAAAAATGTCCTTCTTATTTAAGAAATCTGTGTCAGCCCTCTACGAGCCATCCACCAGCTGCAGCCTAAGTCAGAAATACTACCTAGTGCTTCAGATACAAAGGTTTTCCTTTCTAGGATGGCCCATTTGTATTGATGATATGAGTTCTCTAGTAGCATACCAGCCTATTCCATAATCCTTGCCTTTTGACCTAATGAGGCTATCCGAGTCCTCTGAAGTGAAGTCATCACTACACACCACAATGCTTCAGACACTCTACCTCAGTGGACCAGCCCTCACTAATCACAAAGCAGACACAACTCTTGGAACTTCTGTGCCTTTCAGTATCCTGTAAGTATAGTTCACAGAATTTCTTTTCGAAAACTTGAAGGTGACTCACATATCTTGAAATGAGATAGATCAGAGTTCACAGTATCTGGCCAGATACTCCTCCAACTACCTATGCTTTCAAGAGACATACTGGGTAACAAATACTTTCAGCTTGACTGAATTCAGTGCCAGAATCAGTTTTTGATTGTTTTTTGCTCAGTCTGACACTGCTCACGTCTGAAGAAGGTGGTTTATTATTTGCTCAATTACACTAAAAGGAAAGGCAACTACTAAATGGATAATCTTATAAAAATATGTATTTTCTATTCTATGGTTAGAAATACTTAAAGAATATATCACACTACCAAATCGAAGGTTGGTTGTTTGGGCAGATACTGAGAGTGGATTATTTTCTACTTCGCTTCCCTGAATGCCTACCCTCTGTGATTTGTTAGTAACCCTACTGTAAATAAACCAACAGCGGGGGTTTTCTGTCAAGTCCTAACTTGTCTTTTCTAGAGCTGAAGCACCTGTAACACAGTTTCTTTCATTTTTTTTTTCCTTGCTCTCCAACACTAGCAACAATTAAAGCTTTCTACAATACGCTGGGATATTTAAACTGATGTACATATGAAGCATTCTATCATCTGAAAAAAAAAAAAGCCTTTAAAACCTAGTACAGAGAACTTGACATTATATCGCTTTGTTATTTGACACACAACTCGGTTTCCCTGATTTAATATAAACATTACCCCCTTGTTCCCCACAAATCACTAGTAGTAACCTTCTCAGTAGCTTCTGCAGTATTACTGAAATGCAGAAGTCATCACCCAAATTTACAATTAGTATCTTACAAGCATAAAGATACTAATTTCTGCTGTATATCCCCCCCACACACCCCCCAAAATCTTCATCACAGTGAAATCAATTAAATTAGCAGTCATCACTAGCTTTTCATGCCAGAACCTATAGACCCAAATCACTTCAGCTGGAAAAGATTTCATGTATTCCATTCCTTGGAATTTTCTTCAAAACAACAACAAAAAACCAGTACACAACCCCAGCATGTTTTCTCCACCCCTGGGGGGATATGTAAGTCAGCAAGAAGTCTTGACTAAGGCAGCAAAGGTCTCCAGACCCAAAGCTGAGTACTCACTATGCTGCTTCACTTACCCTGCTTTTAGAAAAACATGTCTTCAAGTAGTAAGTGGTAGTAGCCAGAGAACAGAATATAGACTCATTTAAAAAGTATAGTTTCTCCTCAATTATCATTATTATGAAAAAAGTATACTTTGCTTACTCAAGTGATATCTGAAATTTGTGAGATTGGCCAGTTTCAGTTCACTGTGTAATTCTTAGTTTTACACTTGTCAAAGACACAAAGCTCAACTACTCAAAACTACTCACTTCATAAAATACTTATTCCCAGTCCAATGTATTTTGGTGCATTAGGTTTTTTTATACTTCACAAATGGTTAGGCTTGTAGTGTCGTATCTTCCCATAAATCATGACTCTTGGACTACACATCAACTACAAGATAACCAAATAAGCCACATAATAAAAAGTGGAAAGCAACTGCTGTTATGATAGATACTTCTATAGTCTATCCTTCAGGATTACTTTGTCCCAGCAACTGAAGCTTAAACCAGCAGAAACCCAGCTGCTCATTCTACAGCACTTCTAGCTGTTTCAGTCATGAATTAAAATCACTATCTTCTGAATGAAGTCCTAATTACAAGGGGCCATTGGCATCGACCTCTCACAACGGGAAACAGTTTTTACAGTTTTCAACTTGGAAAAAAGATTACCCAAAGTGTGGAGTTTGGAGGGGATTTTTGTGGGGTTTTGGCTGGCCTTTTTCTGAAAGTGTAACTTCTATATACACGGACTCTTGTAGCACCCCTCTTTTGTCCCAGGACCATTCTGTGTGCCACGTGAGTCATACTGAAGCATGCCCTACAGACTTTCTTTGCTCACAGTGGTGGTGGAAACAAAGGAGGCTGGGAGAGCATTAGAGAAGCTGCTTCACCCATTCAGTAGAAACATTATCCTCCATTCAGATCATATGAAGGAGATGGTGGGGACAATGCTTAGTTTGGGAAAGAAAGGCACGGATCCTACAAAGATCCAAAAGCATAAGGAATCTGCTCCCACAATGTAAGAGTTCAAGGGCAGTGGCCATTTCCCCCACCCACTACATAATCAGAGTAGATACACTGACTGAATTAGAAGTTATCAAAAGGTCAGTGGATCATCTTATCTTCACAGGAGAAGAGTCACACAGATCCAAAGCAGTATTACAGCATGAACTATATTCGAGTTATAAGAAATGGTGGTTGACTTATGGAAGCTAGATGAGCAGCTGTTTAGGAAGTCTCAACTGATTTGCATGTCTGTGCTAGCCCTTTTACTGATTCATGACCATTATTTAATTTAACCCTACTTACTCTAGCCTCACCTTACAATCAACATGGACAGAGATTTCTCATTGCTCAAGTCCTTACACTTCAGCTCCGGGGCCTCCAACAAAAGGACAACAGAGACCTGTTGGATTCTATGGTTCTTTGTAGAAAACCAACATAATAAAGCATCCAGAAAAAAGAGCCTTAAATCCTATTCAATAAGTTTCCAGGCCTCAAAGTTTCTTCTTGGTTTTAAATACTTCATAAGATTTTTTTCAACTGCTTCTGTTAGTTTTAAAACTAGTTTTCTTCTGCCACTGTGCACAGGAGGTCTGGATGAAATTGGCATGATTACAATACAAACGGTATTATTTCCACTTGCCATTAAATTCACTAATTCCTTGGCAACAGCGTGAACACTGGGAATTATCTGCCCCTTCATCATAACTGACATTTACTTGAGTAACTTCTTCCCAAACCAGTATTTCTACTTTTTATTTTTCTCCCCTCAAAACCAGCAGCCTGATATTTCTGTGTAACTTATCCTGCCCGCTAATTAATCATTGATTATTGACTTTGGGTTGGGGTTTTTTTTGGTTGGTTTGTTTTGTTTGTTCGTTGTGGGTTTTTTTTTTTTTCTTCTTAAGACCTGTCAGTTCACTCATTTGTTATCTACTTGATACTTTTTCTTGGCCTGAATGCATACATCTCATCAACTAGCACTTTTCAAACACCATTACTTTATCAGAACAGTCTGAGAGGATCCATTTTCTATCCTGTCTGATATCCATCTTCCTTTAACTCCTTATTGTAAGAATTTCTACATTAGTGTGTCTGGGATCTATTCATGGTGACAGACCTTTGACATTCTCATCTGTGCAGCTCATCCTTAGACTTGTAGCATTGGTAAGAGCTAGCCTGAAGAACAAGGTCTACTTTATCAATACCCATGCTGAGAAATCTAGCTTAGCAAGACAGTGGAGTCAGATTGAATCAAGTATTTAAAAAAGTCATGTACAGTGCTCAAGCTAGTAACAAAAGTTACGTTAGCTCTGCAAGCTACCTTGTCACACACCACATCTTCTGCCTTCAAACACTATTTTGGCCAGTTTAGTGAGCAACTTAAACAGCTTGACAAAGTTCTTAGCAATTTTTTGCCCTAGTTTAACAAGGTAAGTTTGAAGAACTGAAGTTTGAGACAAGACAGACACACCTGTTTGACCCAAAGAGCATTTTCATATTTTCACTGTCTTAACCTCTTCTTTTACAGTGCTTTTCCTTACGACAACATGAAACACTAAGCAAAACAAACTGGGAGTGAGCAAAGTCACTAAAAGTGGTAAGTCTGTGAAGCTTAAGTAGCATAAGAGAGGTTCTAAATATGGTCTTAATTGATCAGTGTACTGTGGCAAAATACAAGACATTTTATCCTGTAATCCCTCCATTTGTTTTCAGTGACTCTGCCTTACAGCGTACAAGAATCTACTACACAATTAAGTATGCCCACTACACACAGGAAGGAAACTAATTATTTACCAAACAGGAACAGACTGGGACTAGAAAAAAGGCAATGCTGCCTGGACTGGAAATAGTTTCAGCACTAAGGACATGAACTTCTCTCCTCACTTAAGGGAGAGTTTTTTAGAACAGTGGGAGAATGCATTCAGAATAAAACTGATCTTAAGTTACATCAGATTTTAAATTTTGATTGGAGCTATTCCATGCCTGAAGACTCTACTAAACTTGGAACTGCTGAGCTCAAGCCAGTAAAGCTCAAAAGTTATTCAGTTACATGCATATTCTGAAAACCATTACTTTCCCAGTATTTTCACTGTTTAAGGCTAGATGTCAGTGTAGCAAAAAGTTTTCAGAAGGACAGAAAATGTGCTGCTGAGGCCACAGGAAATAGGTAAGTCCAACAGAAGGTTGGCTATCCAGCTGTATCTGCAAGCCAAGCAGTGCTAACTGGGATGGAAATGCGTTTTTGCAAGTAGTAGTTGTGTTTTGCAATTCAGAGGCTGCTACCAAGTCACTGAGAGGCTTACAACTATCAGCAACCATCTACATCAACTATGGAAAAACCTATGATCAGGATCACTGTATGCCTGACAAATACTACTTTACCTGTTCCAGCTACAATTTTTGATAATGTATATCTTACCAAGCAAGTCACAATCCTACATTTTCAAATGTAGAATAATAAACAGAGGCCATACATTTGCTTTCCAAGTTCCTCCTCAGGTTCTCCATAAACCCCAAAATTTGAAGGGTACAATGGACACAACTAATAATGTGATCTGAAAAAAAATAATCTTAGAAATAGGAACTCACTAGAGATGAGGGAAAGCAGTAGGAACCTCCCAGACTATGTTGATAAAGCACAATAGCTGAAACCTGAAGTCAAAAGACTGCTACGATAGCCACAGACATAGCCGCTTGTTGTACAGGCAGAAGACAGATGAAGAAGAGAGCCGTAAGGCTACATGCTTTGTGTATCACATAGAACCTCTTTGGTCAAGTTATTTGTTTCAAATTGGATTAAGTCACTTGCTTTCGTGTGTTTATTTTGCCCCACCTTGTGGTGAAAACCAGTTTATGTACTGTGCTACAGCCATCTGATTCATCTCAGTGTTCTACTACTGTGGAAAGCAGAGATCAAAGACTAAGAAGATCTGAAAAAGCACATTGTTTAAAAAAAATATAGTCATTGAGGACCACCTCAGCTGTAGAAAATATCACTTGACTACTTGCAATGGATACAGGAGTAACTTACTCTAAGAAGGTATAATACTATAAAGAGAGGGCAAGTCAATAGGTTTTCAAAGTTTCAGAATAGTCCTTTTACCTCATACTGCATTATCACCTAAGTCTACCTGTGCTTCAGTACTAGTCCTTTACGACAGGCAAGAGTGAACACTCAACAAGACAAAATTAGTTTATGTGAAAAACTGAGATCATAAGGTTCACATTATGACTATCCACAACCAGTCAAGGGCTTAAATAGTCTCTTTCTTCCCAGAACTACCAGTAGTAGTCTAGGCAGTTTTGCTTTACATTTATGCTGTGCAAAGAACAGTTTACATCACCAGCCCCAAGCAGCTACATTAACTCATCATATTAGCAACATATTTATGAGGGAATTCAACCAAGGTGGTAGCTAAAGCTGTTTGGCAGCTTCTCAGCACACACAGAGGTCCCTAGTATCAGCATTGCCAGGCCCAAGTTCTAAAGAACTGTTCAAATGTTTAGATTAGTACAATGCCTAAACAGGAACTTCTTATTTATTTTTAATATCAGGACAATTGAAGAGAAAATTCTAAAGAAGCAAGACCCAAAAGAAGTCTCCTCAATGATGTTAGTAAGAATACCAAAACACCTGTTACATAAGACTGGCAAATACATTTTTTTGTATTGTTGTTGGGTTAAAAGGTAAAATAAAACATATTTGTAAGTTTGCAGAATTTCACTAACAAGTTTGTGGTATTAATTTCACCGCCTTTCACGAAGGAATTGACTTACCTAGTACTGTTACAGTTGTTGATGACTGTGTATTTCCAAGTGGGAATGTAACTGCCTTGCAAATATATTCTCCTGCATCAGAAAAGCTTACATTTTTTAAGATGATTGTTGCATCAGTAAGTGAGTAGTTTTTAAATGACACTCTTCCTTGGTATTCTCCTTGAACAGATATTCCATATTCGGGATGATGAACTGCAATAGTCTGTGAACTTTTACCATGTATCTTCTCCCAAGAAACTTGTGTTATTGTTTCATTTACATCAATTATGCATTTCAGTGCAACCTTCTTCCCCCAAACTGCTGTCACATGTGGATCAACAATTGGTCCAGCTAAGGCACCTAAAAACAAAGCAATTGTTAGTTGGTACATAAGAAGGTTATACCTCTAAGTCTTCACATTAAGCCTTCTTCAGTAATTAGCTTGCCTTTTTCAAAGGGAATTCCTACTTTCTTCTGAATAACTGTATTCTAGCTGATTCACAGCAGCATGGAAACACTACAAAAACATACTTCAAGTAGAAATATTAAAGCTAGGTGTTGATCTACCATTCTTCAGAGAATAGTACCACCAATACACACCTTTCTATAAAAATGACCTGATAGTTGTGTAAATAGTTAAATTCCCGAAAGATTGATATACTAGATATGACCATTGCATGTATTCAGATTTACTGAAAAAACAGTAATCAGACATGGCACTTTAGCAGCCTGATTACTGATCCAGAGCATCAGGAAAAAAATTAAGTTAAATTACTGCATTTATTTCTACTTTTGAAAGCAACAATAAAAAAAAAACAACAAAAAACCCAACCCCCCCCAAATTACTCCATCTTAACAGTGACAGTCAACCTAAGAATTCAATTTTATCTTCAGTATCCTAGTTTCCAATAAAGATATGTACCATAATACATATGCAATCTTTCTGCTACACTGTAGTGTGGCGTCTTCACACTGGATCTTCCCTCCGTATTAATACAGTAAATGTGCAAGAGTAGCTATAGTCAAGTGTTTGCTGAAGATTCAATGTATTTCCATTTAAAACCCAAAATACTTCCCACAGTAGCATTTTGAGCTCAGCATTTTACACCACCTCCTTCCAAGAGAGGAAATCCACCAGGACAAAGCAGTTCATTAAACCACAGGTTCGCAATTTCTTTTGCCAAACAGATGCTCCAGCTACTTCAATCCTTCCTTCTCTTGGAGTAAACTAACATGATGAAAAAGAATCAGTCTTAATCCATACTGTATTTCTTTTTATTGTGCTTAAGTTTTAACAGAGACATTTCAACTGCTCTGATTTTGTCTTCAGTTATCAAATCAGTACTCAACCCGTTACCGAGAAAGTTTACCCATGGAACAAGATTCAAGTCTAAATTTTATAGTAGCCCCATTTTCACAAGCACGAAGAGGTCATTCAACCTGAGACATTAACTGCCTTTTCAGTCAAATTCCCACAAAAGAGAAACCATGTGTTCAGGAAAAAAATTCTCTATATGCCTTTATGTACGAGTTCATTGCTTCCCATTTCCCACCAATTGATTTTTCAGTGTTCGAACCATAACTAAGTCAATGAAGTCACCTAAACAAGCGATTTAAAGATTCAGCTATGGATTTCTTCAGGATAAAACTACTGACTAGTGCCAATAGTACAAAAACATTAAGTTGCACAAATAAATCACACTAAGCCAGAACTTTATACCAAGATTGTTCATGTGCCAGTCACTAAGAGGGGCTGGTGAGGGGGGAAAAAAAAAAAGCCAGAAAACCCAAGAAACTGAGTAAGTTTCATACAGGGAATATCTACCATGACTAATCCACAAGTCATGAAAGGCATGCCTAGTCTCCTCATGCCTCTTGAACTAATACATAATACACACTGTTGAGACAGACATTGAAAAGAGGCCAACTATTTGAACACTAACTGAAATGCACAGAATTCTGCTCAAATTTTGTCTCCACTTGTCACTGCTATATTTAAGCATAAGGTGGAACATTTCTTAAAAAAATATTCAACTATTGCTTTCTACCTTACATATAAATAAGGCTCACAAGTTACACTTCTGCAACGTATTTCAGAATGTACAGAATATACATATTCAGTAATGTCATTTAAGAAAACCAGTTTTGTTCAGAAATCAGCGATTTGCAGTATTTAAATCTACTGAATCTCAACCTGTACTGAACCTTAACATAATGACCAGCTGTATGTAACTCCAACAAACTTAGTACAGAAAAGCCCTACAAGTAAACTTACACAAAAGCTGCTTGGATTTCTGGGAAGGTAACGAACTGCCTTAGAAAGTCATCCTAGTTAGTGAAAAACACAAGCTGTTTTGTTTCAATTTTTTATTTTGGACAACTCTACTTCCAGTAATTAGAGGCTTTAGCTACATAAAGATGACCAGACTACATTTAAAAAGTCAGTCAAGACTCAAGTAACAGTTATCCCTTTTCTGAAGATGTGAGAAAACATTTTTTCCACCAAGGAATACTTCTAACAGCTCATTTGTGCCATGAGAACATAGTGTTCTCACATGAATTGCATGAATATTTTCAGAGTCTAACTTTTTTATTGCTGCTACTTTCAAGATTTACAGACTGAACTGAGCAGGCCTCATATATATTTATACATGTACATACACTTGCAGCAATAGAACATTACTTGCAGCTATAGAGCATTACTCAGTTACATCTTGTTCATTCGCCTTCTCCAAGAAATGAAATAGAACCAACAGATCATTACACCAAATCTTACATGTTTATCTCATCTTCTGACATGTTCAGACTCCAAAGACAAAAAAAACCCCCTAATCTATGCTAATCATTTAACTTGAGCTATAGTTTATATAACAGTATATATACTCCAAAGTGTTTAAAATTTTAAAAGTAGTTTAAAGCTCAAGTGAGAACAACCACATCTTTAATTTGCAATATGTCTCTGGTTTTAGTCTTCAGCCAGTTATTATTTAACTAACTTCTCTCAGTTGCTGAGCAATCAAGCTAACAGTTCAAACTAGTGAGCTAATTGCTGTGCCACTCCAAGATAGGTATTTCCTTTGACATAGACACTTCCACTTGAGAACCAATATTTTGCTCAAAGATTGTACTTGAATAATGAATAGCAGCTACATGTCTACTACAAAATAAAGCTTTAGAGGTGTACAATGCACAAGATTCTAAAGAGCAAGAGACTTCAAGGCCACGTTATTCATCTCAACTGATCCAAGGTACTGATGCATAGGACACATTTACTGTTGTAATAAAGTCTAGCTCTCCTCTTGAAATCTAACACTGAAACGCGACCTCCTTCGCTCACACTTTTACAACATTGAAGGCCTTGACTATCATAATTCTCGACATCCCTTAAGGAAACAAGTTGTATTCACTTACTAATCAAGATCTTACTCTAGCTTCAAGACAAAAGCAGCATCATGAAGTCTTCTTACATTTCTCCTTAGATTTGACAGGTTTTGTGGATCTTTTTTCCCTTTTCTTTTTGCTCGCTTGGAAGACAGTAAAAAGAGCTTGTGTCTTCCCTCTCATTTCCTAATCATGTGTGCTGACAGGTCATATGTTCCAGCATGTCTTTGAAACATGGAATGAGGTTCTCACACAAGCCGCTTAATTAAAGTCACTGTCAGATGACTTTTACTGGTGGGTTACAATAATTACTTGAGTATTGTATTGTGATAGGGCACCCAATCCCATTCATTTCAAAGCTTTAAAACCTAACTGAACTTCATCATTCAACCTGTACAAATGTTTTAGAACTTGTCTGTACCGGTCAGCCAGACTTCCTCCTTTAACGAAACAGTTCATACCACTGTTCAGATTGCATAGGCAACAGACAGTGGATTTACCTTGTTTTGATCAGCAAGAGATTGTCCAGTACTGTTTCATATGCAGCCTGCTATTAATTGCTATCTCCAGTACCTTCAGATGTTTCAATTTTAGCTAAGTCCCTATGTACTGATTTTTTGATCACACAGCGATCCAATCCATGCTGGTAATACTTCACAGCCAAGTCTACCACAAAACCACCTTCTGTCTAAAGCTAACAGAAGTTAAGCAGGTGGATGCTCCTCCTAGATGATCTACTTGACACACCTATTTTCCAACCTATTTGCAAACATGCTCTAAGACTCTCCACCTATTTCACCAATAATACTGTTAGTTGCATGCATACACTAACAGTCCACATTTCAGTGTCTCAAACTGCAAGAGTTCCTCTCTATTCCTAATTTTAACAACTGAGAGGACTGGTAACAAAGCAGTCATTTACTATTCACGGCTCCACACTTACATATTAATACCATGAGACTGTTCTACCTCAACAATCTTAAAATAATTTCAAAGCTGATTATCTCATTTGAGAGTGCAGGGAGAGAAAGCATAAGCTTCTTGTTCTAACATTTTTGGTAAAACACCTTCCAGAGGAACATGTTTTTGGCCCTCTGAGTTCTGACACACCCTGCTCCCTCCCCAAAATGAGCTGCAGTATCTCTTCATTTTCCCACCCTTCCTCACATCGCCACACAGACCAGATCTCAAGGCCCAGTACTGCAAATGTATCTCAGTCCAAACTGTACAACCTATTGTTTTATTTCAAATAAACACCTAATTTCCTTTTTTTCAAACAAAATTTTCATCAGCTTTATGTTGCGTTCACTAGCCCTCCAGTTTTAGACCACTGCAAGAATCTTATTCAAAACAGCAAGGCACTGACCATTCTCACTTAACTTGTCAAAAAGCAGTTTGGAGAGTAAACAAAACAAAAAAATCCCTAAAACTCACTTCCAGCATTAAAAGCCACAGTACTAGGAACTATCAAATATTGACCATGGTAACAGAAGCTGTTCACTAGTAATTCTTAACCAAGCCTCACTCAGTAACTGAAAAAGGTACTGAGGAACTATGGGTTCCTGAACATATAATGGCCTTTGGCATACAAAAAAGTACTCATGCTATGAAATGAGAGAGTACTCTCCACACTTCCAGGCTTAATAATTGTTTTAATAAACAGCAGATTTAGAGATTTGTCTATATGGACCAGCCATGCATGAGCCTATTTATAAAAGCAATCCATTTTGCTACCTGCTCTAGAACCATGCCCCGCTTAACAGCACACCACTGGCAAGAGAGAGAAACCACACTGACACTTGCAGCCACTTATGTTGCACTAGCTGTCAACCATTTCCACAAGACAATAAAGCCAAACTGCAAAAGAGCAGAAAAAGTGAAGTTTTTCCCTATATCAGCAAGTTATTCAGCTCATGGATATATCTGGCCTTAGCACACACTAACACTGGGAACTAAGAAGAGTTCCAATCAAGAGTGGAGCAGAACAACAGGAACATCCCATTTTGGTGACAGCAAGTTGCTGTGTCAGCAGAACTCCCATGAAATACTCTTAAGGTCACGCTAAGCATTATTGTTAGGTCAGTTTAATTTTAGCCAACATCAGAAAGCTTAGACACATTCTTCCAGTCCGCCTTCTCCTGCATCAGCACTCATCAGGTACCTAAGAGAGCCCAGTGTACAAAAACTCGTTTTCTTCCTGATTTAGCCTTCTGAATTGGCTCATTCTCTGCTCAGTCAATCACAAGTGGCAATGCAACAGAGGCAACAGGAACACAGCTGCACATTCTAGTGGCATTTTCAGATTTTTTTTTAGCTAGAGAATCAAATCACTTAAGGACACTGCAGAAAACAAGTCTGAAACCTCAACTTGAGGCTTTATAAAAATATATGCTTAAATTACTGGGAAGTAAGTGTGTGTGTTTCTTCTGAGTACCAGAGCATGATCAAATTACTGTGTCAAAAAAAGATCAGAACCAAGCAATGGAAGAGATTCAGGATTAAGTAGTACAAAATGCTTCAACACTAGCTTCCAATTAGAATTGTTAAGCAAGCACTTAGGGAACAACACCTGCACTTACATCAAAGAGATAGTATTATAACCTAGTGTTCTTGCCTAAGGATCTGCTTTATCACAGTCCTCACCTGAAGTGGAATGCTAGTTTGTCAATGAAGTTTTTTGGGGGGAAGTGGGCTGGGAGCACAAACAGGGCATGAGGTTGGGTTCTATAAGCATTACACTTACTGGACTCAGCTCAAGTTCCCTCCTCTGTAGGGCACTTGCCTTTTTTAAAAAAGCAAACCAGAGGTATGTTATTTCCATCTTAAAACCTTGTTCAGGGTTTATCACAACAGTGTAACAGGCATACAAAAACCTACCAGAAGGCAAAAAATTTTGGTTAAACGAAGTGTAGCAACTGAACAGTCTGAAGCCAAGACTACTGAAATCCTCTTAGCTGGCAAATGCAGAGAAAGGCATTGTCAGGCTGCTTTTTCATTTTATTAATGTTCAAGGGACTCTATCTTCTGAATCCAGAGGTCAACTTTACCTGATATGAAAAGGAAACTAGGAACATTATGATGACAATTGTTTAAATACTGACATATTCCTAGATTTCTCCCATTGCACTGATATATCACCACTGTGGCTCATGCACATTCATCACTTGGAAATGCATCTATTGACTTCTGAATGTTAAATTTTTACACCTACAAGTGGACCAAAACTAGGTTCCAGTCCTAACTTTATCTAGCATGTAAGCAGCTCTCCTCTAGGTGACTATAGCCTACATGCTTACAAAGGCTAGAGTAAGGGGAACACCATTTCTAGTTGAAAATCGTAAAAGAAGTTCCACAAAGGTAGAATTTTTCAAGCAACCTAGAAGTTGAAGATACTGGCCACAAGAACTGGTTGAGTTTGAGAATACATGAAAAGATGAGTCTCTTAATTTCAGTACTGTCTCAATCAAAAGCTGACTGTTGCTGAAGCAGGGGTTTTACTCAAAACATCAAGCTCAAGAAAGAAATTCTCTGTAAAGGGGTATCATAGGATGTTCTGCAGAATTTTTAAGTACTTTGAACCCCCACC